>NC_062568.1:166558276-166861306 GCF_022837055.1 Prionailurus viverrinus | reverse complement strand
TGCAGTTATGAAGTCTTTTCTTGAAAGACAATCTTTTTCGATTGCTTAGATTTATTCTTATATAGATCTATTTAAGGAAAATGTTTTTTTATATTTTTCTATAATTCAGAAGAAATAAATGAGATAATTACTGTTTGTGCTTCAGAAAAGCACAACTGTGACCCACCTCAACTTATTAGTACTTTAAGGAATAGACAGAATTTGAAATGACTTTTAAGGAGATTAATAACACTAGCATTTCCATTTAAAGTTAATATTACTTACATTTCTGACATAACATTTCACAATCCTTTCACTATTTACCTTCATGTTTTCAACAGAAAATACACCTCTCTCTAGTTAATGTGGACAAAAGAAATATACTTATTTTTAATAAAAATAAATATATGAATAAACAAATACATTAGCTTTTTGTACTCATACCAAGTCAAACAGATGTGTATTCACAGAACCGTAAATCAACCTGAATTCTATGATCCATTAAAAAAAAGGCTGCCAATACCCAGGTAACTGTGGTGAAAGAAAGCAGGGCTGGATTTGCAAACAGAAGACCTGGGTTAAAGTCCCAATTGGCCAGTTGACCACATTACTCATGTTACTCCAAGTCTTTTTAAACATTAGTTTCCTCATATATAATGTAGGGATATTAAATACATACTTAATGAGGATGGTATTAAAATTATAATTGAGAAGGTATGTTTAAAAGCTCAGTAAACTGTAAAATGGCAAGGTATCATTATTATTACTCTGCATTAATTATATATGGCATATCATTCTAGAGATTTTCAGAGATGCTCCAAGCCATCTTCTGAGAATGAATAAAAAAGCAAGAAAACTGATTTACCCACTTAAATAGTAATATCACTTTCATATAGTTAACTTTCAGACTAGATTACAAGTATGTTAATAATTATGGAGAGTTTAAAATCTAATTTGAAATAATTAGAGGTTGAGAATAATTACTTTTTAGCAAAAGAGACAGCTGATAAAAATAGTACTTAACAGAAACACTAATTATTCAGGTATCAAATACTAAAGACCATAAAAATTCTCAAAATTAGCCAGTCATATTTTTTCAGGTAACAGAGTAAGTCAACTGCTAAAAATTAAAATACCATCTTTTAAAGAAAAAGAAAACTGAAAAGATTCAGTTTTACAAGATTTAACTTGCACACTTCAAAGCAGTTATTTCAACAACTGAACATTCATCCTAGGTACTTACAGCATGCCCAAGTACTGCATGTGCTATTTCATGGCCCAGAAGAAAGGAAAGTTGATGAATATCAGTTACACTATTTAAAAGCCCAGTGAAGATAAACACTTGTCCATTCTGCACCATAAAGAAAATAATGTAAGTAATTGGAACACCTTTTTAAAAAAACAAGGATATTAAATTTACGATTTAAAGTTAGATGGGAGAACATTTACTTACTGGAAGCACAAAGGCATTTATATCTGGGGAATCAACCACATGAATAGTCCAATTGATCTCAGAGATCCCTGGAATATCTTTATTGCACTCAATCAAATGATAAACCACTTCTTTAACCATTAGGTATCGGGCATCCTTCTCAGTTAGCATATCATTTTTAAACTCTTCCATCCACTGAAAGATTAAAAAGTCATCTTTATTTTAAGAGAGTTTTAGCTCAGCAAAATGTTTATATTGCTTCATGAAGAGTTAAATGGCTACTTATTGTTGAACATTTTAATTTTTAATTATGTAAAAATCTACATATACAAAACACTTCAATTCTTAAATTTGAATTATTCATGCAAAGGCAATGTGCTTTCTCACAAATGGAATAAATTCTAATAACTAAGATTTTTCATATAAATTGGTTGAAATAAAACTTTCATCTTTTCTATTAGCCTATAAACAAATAAAATGTTTAAATATTATTTCTACTTTCCTAAATATTTTAGAAAACAAAATACTGCCTAGGAAACAAAGATTTCATATAAAGAAGAACAATATAAAAGAAAATTACTTTCATAACCCACTGACTGGAAAAACACCCTATACTTAATTTAAAAAGTTAAACTTCTAAAAAGAAAAGGACATTTTGGGGACACCTGGGTGGCTCAGCTGGTTAGGAATCCAACTTCGGCTCAGGTCATGATCTTGAGCCCCGCGTCGGGCTCTATGCTGACAGTTTGGAGCCTGGAGCCTGCTTTGGATTCTGTCTCCCTCTCTCTCTGCCCCTCCCCAGCTCAAATTCTGTTCTGTCTCTCAAAAATGAATAAACATTAAAAAAAATTTTTTAAAAAGGACATTTCATTAATTTTAAGTGTTTTATTCACACAGAATGATAGGAAATTACTGAAATTTTAGAACTAACAGGCATGTCATTTTCTCTACACCATGTTGAGTAGGACTAGCCACTGTACGAACACACTTTCTGAAGCTATATTCAGGAGAAACCCTTTCAAGTATAGGAAAATTAAGGATGTTCTGAAAATATCACATTAATTTCCATAAAACGTGTAGCTTCGTTCACATATAGATCAAGAAGTTTAGAATCTTCTTCCCTTAGATGTATTAAAAATAGATGATTTTGTAGAATTGAATCTGCAATAGTCTTTATATCAATACCATTTTTTAAAAGCACAAGTCACCAATGTAAATAAACTGAAACAACTATTAACCCATATGAAGGAAATAAAACAAGCAAAATTATATATAATTATAGTACTTTACCATATCCCTATAGGAACATGTGCTTGAATTTTAGTATCAAGCAGGTTATTATACTTGTAGGCTAAAAAAAAGAATATTATGTACATATATATTATTTTTTAAAGCTTC
This sequence comes from Prionailurus viverrinus, assembly GCF_022837055.1. NCBI lineage: Eukaryota > Metazoa > Chordata > Mammalia > Carnivora > Felidae > Prionailurus > Prionailurus viverrinus. Next base: position 166,858,497 of record NC_062568.1, on the reverse strand, counting down.
TGAGTGAGACGAATGGTGGAAGATACACAAATTTAACACTAGGCCTATCTCAATCTTTCCAGAACACTCTCCTCAAACCTGCTTCAGACAAGACTACCCTAGAAACATCTCCAATCTCTGTAAAAGCTCTACTAGAAAAGATGCATCTTTTTTGTGAAAAAACATTGTTATTTCTTTTTTAAGGTAACTTTCCACTGACAAACTCAGAAGCTTAACTGAAATAAAAAGACATAAAGACTTCACCAAAGTGGTCAAGTGAGACCATGAGACATCAATTCAATAAATACTCATCGAGTATATACTAGGTGTGTGCTCACAACTGGAGAAAGGGTCTGTCCTCAAGAAACTCACTAGTGGTATAAAATGCTTAACTATCTGAGTTACTGTACTTTCTAAAGAAGTAAGGCTTCTTGGGGCTCCTGGGTGGCTCAGTCAGTTAAGCGTCCAACTTTTGATTTCAGCTCAGGTCATAATCTCATGTTTCCTGAGTTTGAGCCCTGCCACAGGCTCTGTGCTAGGAGCACGGAGCCTGCTTGGGATTCTCTTTCTCCCTCTCTCTCTGCCCCTCCCCTGCTTGCACTCTCTTGATAAAAATAAAAAACATTAAAAAAAAAAATGACTTAAGGCTTCTGAATTCCAACTGGATTTTGCATTCAAAAAATATAATTGCCAAAAATGAGGTTTTGGAAGAAATTACCATATTCTACATTACTTTCAAGGTACAAAAATTCATATTACATATCTACTTATCCAAAAAATATGTACTAAACACTACCTTCTACATTGTGCTAGTACTTAATATAAAATGATAAAAACAGACAGGGTCTTGGTTCCCAAAGAGCTTAGTCTAACAAAGGAGACAGATCAATAAAGAAATAATTATGCAAATAACAATTATGTTACCTCCATGATAAGTGATTTAAAGGAAAAGTACAGTATGCAAAGAGAAAATAAAAGCAGGAGACCTGACCCCAATATAGCCAAGCACTGGACACAATTATAAATGAGCTGATTCATAATTCAGTCTGTATGAAGGATTCCCACTAGAGCATAATGTAGCCAACCTGCCTAACCCAGTCTGGATAATCAAGGAAGACTTTCCTGAGAAAGTGACATTTAAGGTGGCATGTGATGAGCAGGAATTAGCTGGATGAATGAAAGGAAATGCAATGTAGGTAGCAGGAACACTAAGTATGCAACTTTGGAGGCCTTTTGGGAAAATGCGAATTTTCTATCAAAGACTAACATAAAAAAGTAGTGCATCTTTCATACTTAAGAAACTTTGCCGCTTTGAGTATTATATTAAGCAATCTAATTATAAACAATTCTTACTACTTACTGCTTCATATTCCAGTTCGGATAAAAGTTTGAAATGTTCTTTCCCCAATAATAGTAGCTTATTCCTTCCTGTGATAGGACTCACTTCCAGGTGAGTAAAATAAAACACTACAAAGAGCAATCCAAAACTACTGAAACAAAGGAATAACTTCCATTTATTCTTCCTTAAACTTTCTTTAAATAGTTCCTTCTTGTTAGGAGGAAGTGCCTGCCACCATTTCCTTATGCCCCTAGAGCAGAAAGAAAAATTCAAAGTTCTGACAATAGTATCAGCACGTATCAAAAAAACTTAATCTTATACTAGAATTCTATGTCATCAAATACTTGAATTTTTGTGAAATATTTCTCTGTATAGATGAGTTTTCTCCATTTATAAAATTCTTAGCTAAATGATGAAAAAGTAACCAGTTATAAAAATTCTAAAGCTCATTTAAAGTTTCTTCTTATTTTAAAGGTGAACACTAAATGAGTAGCTATTTTACAACTACCACTAGTTAACATTTATTGACTGTTTACCTCATGCAAGCTGCTGTTCTAATTGTTATACATATGTCATCTCACTTCATCTTCACAAAAGCCCTGTTACCAAAGATAAAACTGAGACAGAGAGAACTGTCCTAGGACTTGTCCAAGGTTGCAGAGGTGATAAGGGAAAACCAGGCAAAGAAGACCATGTGATCCTAGAGTATGGGTACTTAACTACTTGATAGGGATGATCTGTTCAAATAAACATCTGAGGGGTTACAGCACAATCATCTATACCTGTAACCACAATTCACTCCCCCTGCTCATCAGACTTCCAGCACAATCTGCCAGTACTTCAGCAAGGTACAAGGGAAACTACCTCAGCATTGATTTTAGAAATAAACACTGCTCACCAGCAGAAACTTCACTATCCCCTCAAGAACATAATAAAGGAAAGGTAAGAAGGGCATAAACATCGCAAACAAGAAAATGAGAGAATGTGTAGTTAACACATGGAGGTCTAATTTCTACCAGGCAACAATACTCCCTGCTGGTTATCAGAGATTACAGACATTTTGACAAGCAATGTTTTCAACAACAAGACAAAATTTTTCCTAGTGAGTTCATCTGTGAAATCACAACAAAAGTTTAAGATATACACATCATTCTCTTGACAAAATCCATCTTACAAAATAACTTCAAGTTATTTTAATTTTATTAAGTGACACTCCTAAGATGCCTCAAAGTGTCCCAACCTGAAAAGACTTAGGCCAGACTATGAAGTATATTTATTTCCCATTTAAAACTTCCTATGACTTATCATCTGCCTTCAATGTATGATGAAAACACAGCAAAAAGAAAATGTAAGTGATTACAATGGAAACAACAACCAAAAGTTAAAAATAATATTAAAAAGGATGAGAAAGAGCCATTGGCCTAAGACCCTGGGCTGAGTTATGACAAAGATCCTCTCTTGCACCAGACTCTACTCAGGCTCCCCTGAACTTTTTTCAACTAGGCCTCACTTCTGGACTTCTGTATTCATCTCTGCATTGTCCAGGTTTAGCAAGAATCCTGCTAAGTCAGGTTAAACAGAATTTCCCCATCCTCCGTATCTTATCACCCTCGATACCTGATCGAGTTCCTCCTCATTCTCCAGCCTCCAGATGATGTCTGATCACACTCACCTGCCTTCAGCAAGAAGCCTAGTGGGGTCAGGTTAGGGAGAATCCCCACTTATTCCTGATGCTTCGTCTGAGTAATTTTCTATCCACCAAACCCCACCCTGCTTCTCAGCTATAAATTCCCACTTGCCCATGGTATATTCAGATTAACTCTGGTTCTATACTTAGGTCTCTCTTCCCCTACTGCAAAAGTTCTGCATAAATCTGTGTTTACTGCTTTAACTGTTGTCTAGCTCTGGTCTTCTCTGACAGTCGTTACCTACAACTAGAGCTAACACAACTGTATATTTTCTGGGTGCCAGTGTCAAACCACAGAAAACTGGGTTGGTTAGTATGAGAGTAAGAGAGCTAGAAAGGCCTTCACAGTCATCAAATGTAAGAATGACGAGACAATGCTTAACTTTACCTTTCTTCATTCTTCATGGAGCAAATAAGAGAAAACAAGATTAACTATGGGGGGAGGTTTAAATTAAATAAAAGATACTATTTAGCTGTGAAAACATATTATGAAGGACTACCCAAAAGAAAATAACAAAGATGTGATGGAAATAGAACTGAAAAATAAATGCTAATTAAGCATTAACTTGGCTAGGAATGAGCCTATTCTTAAATAAGTGAACTCCCAGTTTCATGACCCGTTGCCTCAGATTTCATAAAATAAAAAGTTATGTTTTTAAGTATTGTTCTTACAAACTATACCCAACATTTCTCATTCTTGTAATCAAAATAGAAGATCGTTTAAAAAGTGTCCTATATAATTTTTTAAAGATCTCATTTTTATACTATAATATGTAGTAAATTATTTCAAGATTAAATCATTTCTAACAAAACTGGGTAGAACCAACCGTTTGGAAACTTCATTTTGAGCTAAATATGGGAGGGAAATCTAACAAGTTTTCTTTAAAAGTATAGTTTTACAAATACCTTTTAAGTTTTTTTTGTTTGGTTTTTTTTTTAAGCTTTTTACCTGCCTACAATGATTGCAAATAGTTTCTGCACTGGTTTAAGAATAATCAACAAGAGAGGAACCGGAGTGGCTTGAAACCGAGGAGAAGTGTGGAAACTCCTGATGTCTCTCTCTCTCATGCGAAGACACTTTAGGGGACGCAATACTGAGAGAAAAGGAGCTCCTGCAACTTCTTCTATCAGGAGCTGTCTTGAAAAAGAGTCATTCCGTGCACCACATGTTGGGGTAACCATCCAAATTTCTTTATGGCTCACGCTCAAGAGGCATCCTGGTCTTTTGGTATTAAGAGTCCTATAAGAATAAAAATTTTTAGGCAGAAAAGTCAACCTATCACACTGCTGTACTCCCAGACCCTGATACTTATTAATTGTATGAGTAATTTGTACTTGATGGCAGTCTGGTGAGGTGACAGCTAGTGTGTTACACAGTCTCCAGTTGGTCAGCAAATGAAATCGGAAGAAAACACAGTTTCTAGTAGCAGACTGCAGTCCATAGATGAAGCTCATCTTTCTTCTCCTGGATTATCTGGAACACAAAAAATAAGTTATAAATACCTCTGGAAATACTTATTTATAAAACTGTTGCTGTTCAGTTGTTCTTCCCTTGACACATCTCAGACTGAATTATCTTAGGTTTCTGCTCACCAGCCCTATAGCAATGCCTCTCAGCAATACAAACCAAAGAGGTTAAAAAAAAAAAAAAAAAAAAAAAAAAAAGGTTTTGCTCACTTCTTTTTACTCTACAACATATACTTTAGAAACTTGGTTGTTATTTTTTTTTTCTTCTTTCATTTTTTAGTTTTGCTTGGGGGAAGTCTGTTTTTATTTTAACAGTTAAATTACTGGGGATTAAGAAATGGATTAAACAAACAAAAACAGTCAACTTTAGTAATTGGCAGTAACTAGGAGGCATTACAGAAAAGCATGTAATGGAATAGTAAGATCTAAGTTTTAAAATGTATTTTTTAAAATACAAATTTGATGCAGAAAAGCATTTGACAAAATACAGCATCCTTTCTTGATTAAAAACCCTTAAGAAAGTAGGGATAGAAGGATCATACCTCAAGATCATAAGGGCCAACACAAAAAAAACCCACCACTAATATCACCCTCAGTGGGGAAAAACTGAGAGCTTACCCCCTAAGGTCAGGAACATGATAAGGATGTCCACTCTCATCACTGTTATTCAACATAGTGTTGAAAGTCCTACCTCAGCAATCAGACAACACAAAGAAATAAAAGGCATCAAAATTGGCAAGAAGTCAAACTTTCACTCTTCACAGATGACACGATACTCTGTGGAAAATCCAAAAGACTCCACTGAAAAAATGCTAAAACTGATATATGAATTCAGCAAAGTTGCAGGATATAAAATCAATGCACAGAAATTGGTTGCATTTCTATATACCAATAATGAAGCGAGAAATCAAGGAAACGATCCCATTTACAACTGCACCAAAAGTCATAAAATATCTAGGAATAAACCTAACCAAAGAGATAAAAGATGTATACAATGAAAACTATACAAAGCTCATGAAAGAAACTGAAGAAGTCACACAAAAGAATGGAAAAACATTCCATGCTCATGGTTTGGAAGAACAAATATTGTTAAAATGTCAACAGTACACAAAGCAATCTACACATTCAAAACAATCCCTATCAAAATAACACCAGCATTCTTCACAGAGCTAGTAAAAACAATTCTAAAATTTGTATGCAACCAGAAAAGCCCCCGAATAGCCAAAGCAATCTTGAAAAAGAAAACCAAAGAAGGAGGCATCACCATCCCGAACTTCAAGCTGTATTACAACACTGTAATCATCAAGACAGTATGGTAATGGCACAAAAACAGACACTCAGATCAATGGAACAGAACAGATCTCAGAAATGGACCCACAAACGTACGGTCAACTTATCTTTAACAAAGCAGGAAAGAATATCCCATGGAAAAAAGACAGTCTCTTTAATGGTGCTGGGAGAACTGGACAGCAACATGCAGAAAAATGAACCTGGACCATTTTCTTACACCATACACAAAAATAAACTCAAAATGGAAGAAAGACCTAAACATAAGACAAGAGGCCATCAAAATCCTAGAGGAGAATACAGGCAGCAATCTCTTTGACTTCAGCTGCAACAACTTCTAACTTAACGGGTCTCTGAAGGCAAAGGAAACAAAAACAAAAATGAACTACTGGTACCACATCAAGATAAAAATCTTCTCGGGGCGCCTGGGTGGCGCAGTCGGTTAAGCGTCCAACTTCAGCCAGGTCACAGTCTCGCGGTCCGTGAGTTCGAGCCCCACGTCAGGCTCTGGGCTGATGGCTCAGAGCCTGGAGCCTGTTTCTGATTCTGTGTCTCCCTCTCTCTCTGCCCCTCCCCCGTTCATGCTCTGTCTCTCTCTGTCCCAAAAATAAATGTTGAAAAAAAAAATTAAAAAAAAAAAAGATAAAAATCTTCTCCACAGCATGGAAACAGAAATAATCAGCAAAACTAAAACGCAACTGATGGAATGGGAAAAGATATTTGCAAATGGCATACCAGATAAAGGGTTAGTATACAAAATCTATAAATCGTTTGTCAAACTCAACACCCAAAAACCAAATAATCCAGTGAAGAAATGGGCAAAAGACCTGAACAGACACTTCTCCAAAGAAACATCCAGATGGCCAACCAACCCATGAAAAAATGCTCAACATCACTCATCATCAGGGAAATACAAATCAAAACCACAAAGAGATACCACCTCACACCTGTAAGAATGGTTAACAAGTCAGGCAACAACAGGTATTGGCGAGTATGTGGAGAAAGAGGAACCGTTTTTGCACTGCTGGGGGGAATGCAAACTGGTGCGGAAAACACCGCACTCTGGAAAACAGTATGGAGGTTCCTCAAAAAATTAAAAACAGAACTACCCTATGAGCCAGCAATTGCACTACTAGGTATTTAACCAAAGGATACAGGAGTGGTGATTTGAAGGGGCACATGCACCCCAATGTTTATAGCAGTGCTATTGACAATGGCCAAAGTATGGAAAGAGCCCAAATGTCCATCAACAGATGAATGGATAAAGAAGAGGGGTGCCTGGGTGGCTCAGTCAGTTAAGCACTGGACTCCAGTTCAGGTCATGATCTTGCAGTTCACGAGTTCAAGCCCCACATCGGGCCATTTGGCTCTGTGCTGACAGCTCAGAGCCTGGAGCCTGCTTCAGATTCTGTGTCCCTCTCTCTGCCCTTCCCCCGATCACACTGTTTCTCTCTCTCTCTCAAAAATAAATTTAAAAACAAATATGTGGTATATAGATACAATGAAGTATTACTCCTCAATCAAAAAGAATGAAATCTTGCCATTTGCAACAAATTGGATGGAACTAGAGTGTATTATAAGTGAAATTAGTTAGAGAAAGACAAATATCATATGACTTCACTCATGTGGAATTTAAGATACAAAACAGATGAACATAAGGGAAGGGAGGCAAAAATAATATAAAAACAGGGAGGGGGGACAAAATACAAAAGACTCTTAGAGAACTGAGGGTTGCTGGAGGGGTTTGGGGTGGGGGGATGGGCTAAATGGACAAGGGGCATTAGGGAGGACACTTGCTGGGATGAGCACTGGGTGTTACACACTGGATTCTCCTCCTGAAATCATTATTGCACTCTATGTTAACTAATTTGGATGTGAATTTAAAATAAATACATATTTAAAAAATAAATATAAAATAAAATACAAACTTGATCCTTTCACATATAATCCTGGCACTTTTAATTGGGGTCAAGATGGAATACGAGGAACTGAAAACAAGTGAAAAAACAGAATAAATACAACAATGGTTTCAAAACACTGGACATTAGGCAATGAAGAACAAGTGACGCCTGAGAGATGGGAAATAAATTAACTGAGTCCTACAATTGCCCCAAGTTCCTGCCTGGAGAGTTTCCCGGCCACTATGCAGAGAGGGCAAACCTAGCACAGCCCACAGGTGGCCCTAAATTGGAGAGATGAAGCTGGGAGTTCAAGTAGGTCATAGTAGCTAGACCTCGCAGAGCACAGTATGAGAGAAGACAGAACTGTGCAGAAAAAGAACTCCAGAGTGTGTCCTGCAGAAAAATCTGCCTCCTATATTCAGCTGAGTTCTGATCAGGGCACTCATGTGAGGAAAGTCCTTGGAGGTGGGAAAGAATCACCTGACAGGATTAGAGGAGCAATATGCAAGACTCATGGAGCATGGAGTATCCGGCCTATTTCCACTCTTCAAAGCAGAAACCCTTTTAACTCATGGGGGACTGCGTAGAGTACTCAGAGGGTTTTGCCTCATTAGAGAAAAAGCAGTCCTAGAATAAAAGTTACTCTAGCTCTACCTAACAAAGATTAAAGGCAATACTCAACAAGATCAAACTGTTTCTAAGTAACTAAACCACATTCTAGAAAAAAGCTCAAAAACAGTTGTTAAGAATACAAAAATATCCACCACTTAACAAGGTACAATTTATAATTAAAAATTGCCAGGCAGCAAAGATGCAGGATATGTAAACCTTAATTAAGAAAAACACTAATAAAAACTAACTCTTAAGTAGCATGAATGACAGCATTGACAAAGATATTGAAGTGCTTATTATAACTATATTCCATGTGTTTAAGAAGCTAAAGGTAATTTGAGAGTGTTAGACATGGAATATGTTTTTTTTAAAAGACTTACATTGAACTTCTAGACAAGAAAACTAGTGTCTTCTATGAAAAATACGCTAGATGAAACTAACAGCAGGTTAGATATTATAACAATGAAATAAAGACTTGTGAATTTGACGGATCAATAGAAACCAAGAAAACCAAAATAGAAAACCAAGAGAAAAAATGCACAGAGCATCAACAAGGTATAGGATAACTCAAGCGGCCTAACATATGTATAACTGGAGTCCCTGAAAAGTGGGAAGGCATGGTAGGTAGACAATAAAAAGAAAAAAGAATGGCCAACATTTTCCAAATTTGATGAAAACTGTAAACCAACAAATCCAACAAGTTTAAACACACACACACACACACACACACACACACACACACACACACAGAGTAAACACAAAGGAAACTTACTCCAAGGCATATCCTAGTTAAATTTCTTAAAACCAATTGAAGAGAAAATCTTAAATTTCACATTTTAGATGAAATGGATCAACTTCCTGAAAAACACAAACTACCAAAGCTAACTCAGAAAGAAATTGATCTGAACAGCCCTATATCTATTATTTTAATTTAACTTACAGTTAAAAACCTTCCCACAAAGAAAGCTCCAGGCCCAAATAGCTTCACTGGGGAATTCTGTCAAACAGTTACGGAATAATTAAAAATAATTCTATTCAAACTCTTCCAGGAAATTGAAAAGAAATGAATAATTTGCATTTCATTCCATAAGACCAGCATTACCATGCATGATACTAAAGCCAGAAAAAAACTTACAAGACTATAAAGTACTATCTCTCATCAACACAGACAGAAAAAATTCTTAATATTTTAGAAAATCTAATTCAACAATACATATAAAGACAGTACATCATGACCAGTTGAGGTGTGTCCCAGGAATGCAAGGTTGAAAGAAAAATTCAGCAATCAATGTAATCACCCTATGCACTGAAAAAGAAACACCACATGATCATCTCAATAGATACAGAAAAAGCATTTGATAAAATCCAACACCTAACCCTGACAAAAAACTCTCATAAACTAGGACATCTACAGAAAACTGTAACAGCATATTTATTGGTGAAAGACTATACTTTCCTCCTAAGATCAGGAGAAAAGCACAGATGTTCACTCTCACCACTTAAATTCAATATTATACTGGAGTTCCTAATCAATACAATAGAATACATACATAACTAAATAAATGGCATCCAGACAAGAAATATAGAAGTGGTCTTTATGCCTATACAATAGGATCATCTCTATAAAAAATCCAAAGGAATCTACAAAAAAAGCTCCTACAATGAGTTTAGTTAGGTGTCAGGATACAAAAGCAATATACAAAACAAATCTTATCTCTATATACTAACAAGTGATAGAAGCCAGACCTTACTACCGCCAAAAAAGTGCATACTCTATGATTCCAGCTCTATAATATAAGCTGTACAAAATGCAAAGTAATTATACTTACAGAGAGATCACTGATTGCCTGAGGATGGGAAAGTAAAGAGGATCAGGAGAGGGATTATAAAGTTTTGGAGGCAATGAATATGTTCACTATTTTGCTTGTGATGTAGGTTTCACAGGTGTACACAGAGGTCAAAACTTATACTATATAGCTTACGTATGCACAATTTATTTTATGTCAATTATAAATCAATTAAGCTGTTTTTCAAAAGATACTAAAACCAGGTAACAATCAAATGCAATGTGTGAACTCTGATTAGATCTTAGTTTGAAAGAAAAAAATCAGCTTTGGAAGACAACTGGGATTAATGGGGGAATTCACATATAGATTTGCTTTTAGGTTATTTTAGGTAAGTATTGCTTATTAGGTTATAATGATGTGGTTATGCAGGTGAATAATTTATACCTGAGATACTTGCGGAGGTATCTCTTTATGATGAATAAAACTTACTTTCAAATTATATCACACACATACACACACACACACACACACACACACACACACACTTACATAGGACATAAAGCCAATGCAGTAAAATATTAACAATGGTATCTAAGTCCTGGTTATATATGTGTTCATTAATTTTTTTTTCAATTCTTGTTTCAAAATCTTCATAATTAAAGTTGGAAGAAAATATGTAAATCTAACTCAACCTAAACTAATACAATATTATCTAGAAAAATAACTTCAGAAAATCAGTTTTAATAAACAGTATTACCTACATGTCAGACTATTTAAAAGTTACTAACATTTTTTATATAACATTCCACCCTTGCATATAACATAAAATGTGAATAAAGGGCATGACAAGTAAACATTAACTCCGAGTTAACCCTTTTGGAATTACTACCAATTTTAAATCAGAGTCCACACTTAATACATAATAATCTGATGTTATTAACAAGATACTTTCTAGTTTTTTTTCCTTTTTTAAACCAAGCTGAAAGTAGTAAAATAACTGACGTCTAGAAATCATTTCAAAATTAGTATTTGAGTAACCAGTAAGTTTCTTCATTGGCTAGCTGGCTTATGAGTTACAGATGCAGCATGAAATTCAGTCCCTGCCCTCATGGATGTCATAATCTAGTTGAGGGGGGTAGGGAATGTATCTAATAAGACTATTATGGAATAATAAAATACAGTTCCTTATTAAGCGTTATGCACTGTTATGAATTTTTAAAAAAGAAAGGACTTCCATGAGTAGCACAATAGTTCAAGGCAACTATTGTTTTTTATGCTGTTTGGGTAGATGCAGAAAAAAAAAGTTTTTAAAGAATTGTTTCAAATGGGGAAGTGTACTCAAGGTTTAACAGCAGAAAGTCTTTTGCTAGAAGTCATACTACAAAAACAACACAAACCCACATTCTTTACTATAGGAGATAAGCTTCAAACACTTGTCCAATCACATGCCCACTTTCAAAGGGCATCCTATAGCCTCAACTTAAGGGATAGGCCCAGACTGTCAATCTTCCCCAGAGACCCCTTCCACTGGCCACAGAGCCAGGCGTGGACGTCTGACACTGACAAGACTTTTGGTGAGGCAGTATCAGGCAAAGAAGTACAAGGGTATGTATAATTTGGGGCTGTACTTGGTGCTACACAAAGTAGCACGCAAGCAAGAACCAGGAACCAAAACCCTTGCAAAAGAACTGGATCAAGAGAAAGGACGATGGACTCGATCAATGTGCAGAAAGTAAAAGATCATGAAGCCTCAGGGAGAGAAAGAGAGAAAGAGAGGGGGCAAGACTCATACCCTCCCGGTTCCCAAGAGTCCACTGTACTTCCTAAATTTAACTGAGCTACATGAGCTTTTACTCTATCCCTAAAACAATTCCCTCTCTTTAAAGGGAAGAGTATCTCATGAATAAATGACCTCTGATTTAAGAGGTTACGAGGTATAAAAGTTACACACTTCATACATAAGCTAATAACATTTTAATATACATGCTGTTTATTACAACTGAGGGTTCCTTCTATACTTTGCAAAGCCAAATTCCCGATTTTCAACACTGAATCAGTTCCAGATTAGTAGTGGATTATCTCTGCAGTGACTTTATCATACAACAGATCTCAATCCACATTAAATCAGTCGTGTCAATTCTGCATCCTTAATGTCTCAATCTAGCCCTTCCTGGGCTCCGTGGCCTTAGGCCGTGGATGGCTATATAACCTCTAATCTCTCTGCCCATTTTACCACCAACTCCTACCCCTCCAGTTCGTCCCCCCCAAACAAGAAGTAAAGCTATCTAAAATACAAATCAGACAACAGAATCCTCCTCCCACAACTCACATAAGCCCTACATTGCTAAATATAAGGCAACCATTTTTTTTTAAATGGAGATTTGTATAGTGACAAAGATATACAAATCTTTTTTTTTTTAATTTATTTTTTCAACGTTTATTTATTTTTGGGACAGAGAGAGACAGAGCATGAACGGGGGAGGGGCAGAGAGAGAGGGAGACACAGCATCGGAAACAGGCTCCAGGCTCCGAGCCATCAGCCCAGAGCCTGACGCGGGGCTCGAACTCCCGGACCGCGAGATCGTGACCTGGCTGAAGTCGGACGCTTAACCGACTGCGCCACCCAGGCGCCCCATACAAATCTTAAAAATAACAATACTACTTGCCAAAATTCTGTTATCAGGAATGGCAAATTCAGATGTGTAAACCAGCACTGCACAACAGAAACTTCTGCAGTCATAGAAATGTGTCTTCATTGTCCAATGTGCTAACTTCTACCTATGGCTACTGAGCACTTGAAATGTGGCTGGTGTGACTGAGCAAAAGAATGTTTTAGTGTTCACTTATTTATTGTAAGAGAGAGAGCGTGCGCTCATGCCTGAGCAGGGAAGGGGCAGAGGGAGTGAGAGAGAAAATCCCAAGTAGGCTCTGCGTTGACAACAAGGAACCCAACGCAGGGCTCAAACCTATGAACCATGAGATCATGACCTAAGCCGAAACCAGATGCTCGACCGAACTGAGGCACCCAGACACCCCTTTAGTTCATTTTAGTTCATCTAAAACAAAATGGCCATAGGTGACTAGTGGCTATTGTATTAGCCACAGTGCTAGTCTGTAGAGTCCAGGCAAAGCCATCCTGACATAAATGCAGATTCACGCCTATCTAAAGAAGATGCAACAAGTGTAATGGAATTTGAACTTAGTGTTACCAAACAGTTCAATGTTTTCAAGAAAAGCAAGCAATTCAAACTTTATGTGGAAGTTAGCAGTTTTAAAATGCTAGCAACCAACTTAAAACAAAAAACAAACAAAGCTTATTAACCACCTTGACCAAACCAACATACACAAGACCCCATTCAGTTTTCCATCTAAATGATGTCATTCATTCATTAAATATTTAATGAGTGCGTCCTACATACCGTATCATACCATTCTGGATGCTGGAGATAACCACAAAAAAAGAGACAAAAATCTCTGCCCAATTTGCAGCAACAGTAATGCTGCAATATGCTAACATACACAAATACAAATAAATCTAAAGCAACACATAGCAAACTATTCATAGTGGTTATTTTGAGTCACTGTAAAGGATTTTCATCTCACGTATTTCTGTGCTGTTCAAATTTTTACCAGGTGTATTATTTTGTAAGCCCCAAAACTAACAACTATTTTTGTAATTCCCAACGGTTTCCGTGGGCTTCAATAAACTCCTGCATATGAAAGACCAGGCCTCTCATAATGCCACCTCCTACCATTTCTCCAGCCACCTTCCCCGGCTGTCCTTCACCCATTCCTAAGCTCCAGACCCACTGATTTACTTACACCCCTCAGAAAACCTCTCATCTCTAATATCTATGCGCATCAATTGCACAGCTTAGCTCTGCGATTATAGCAAGCAAAGTCTTGCTCATCTCTCATGACTTATGTGAAATTAAAAAAAAAAAAATTCTGACACAGAAGGTACAAGCAAAAGCCCCAAACATTACATGAACATAAGTAAAAACATTATCACTGACATCACTGACAATAAACTGTCATTTAGAACAGAAATGGAGCCTGATATTTTGCAATCCCTGGCTTATCCTTGAGAAATGGTAAAAAAAAAAAAAAAATGGGGGGAAGAAACCTATTTATACATTTCACAGAGCCAACGCTAGACTACACAGAGCCTAAGAAGGACTCAGGGCTGGCCTATCCTCTTCAAAGAACTAGAGCAGGTCAACAAACATGGCTGGCAAACTTCAAGGATTACTAAATTAATGATGTGAGAAAATTAAGCAATTTGGATGGTTAGCCTCTAAGACCATTTCAGATCCTTAATTCTTTAAGTACCATCTCAGAATGAGCAAGTACAGCACTCACTGGCACTCACAGCTGAAGCCTGGAAGACAGTTTTAACAACTCTGCTGAAAATGACTATTTCTTCTCTGGTTTCTATGGAAACAGCCGTCAGGTTGGCAAAAATAGGACATGTACTTTAAAATAATCATTCAAGCAAAGTACACACATGATGGAAGACTTAAAAAAAAAAATAAATTGGAAGGCAACAGCCTTGGTTCTTAAGCTTCCAAATGTCAGACTGCATGCACCCCGTCACCACGGCTGAGATGATGGATATACACCCGCTGCATTTCAGCGAGGGATACACGGTACTGGTTGGGGTCCCTACAGTGGATCAATCCCTGAATTCCAAATGAGGTCTTTTCGTCGCCCCGGACTAAAATTGCTCATTGAGGACTGCATGGCACAATAAAACTGTTGCTCAGCTTTACACAGGCAAGTGACATTATTTAAAGAGTATAAAAAGCTCTTTTTGTAAACAAGTTTATGAAGAAAGTATCAAAACGCCTTTGCACTGGTTACACGGGAAATGTTGGGTTCTTCATTGCAGGGTTTAGGTAGGAAAACTTATGTTGTCTACTTTAAGAGTTGAGGAGGAAAGAGAGGGACTGCCTCTCAAGTTGCTGTAGGCGGTTGGAAGCGGTTTTGCACGGGTGAAGGTGTCGAAGTGAGGCACACCGTGCCGTCCGCGTTAATAAATACTACTTTAAAAAAGGAGCTGCCAGGGGCGCCTGGGTGGCGCAGTCGGTTAAGCGTCCGACTTCAGCCAGGTCACGATCTCGCGGTCCGTGAGTTCGAGCCCCGCGTCAGGCTCTGGGCTGATGGCTCGGAGCCTGGAGCCTGTTTCCGATGCTGTGTCTCCCTCTCTCTCTGCCCCTCCCCGTTCATGCTCTGTCTCTCTCTGTCCCAAAATAAATAAACGTTGAAAAAAAAAAAAAAAAAAATTAAAAAGGAGCTGCCAAAGAGAAAGGATGAGGGGAGAGGGAGGTATCTTCTCGGAAACCACATCCACCTGCTAACTAGCAACTTCCCGGCCGGCAGAGTAGCACCCTGGGGTCCCTGCACTCCACGCCGGGAGAGGGGGGGGAAGGGAGGGATGAGACACAACTCTCCCGTACCCCTTTTCCACTCACCCCTCTCCCCCGGCTCTCCCCAACCCTTTCCCACACACACCCGGCGCCCCTCCGTCCCTTCCCCCCAGGCCTCGCCACCCCACTCCCCTCCCCGTGCTCACAGGGCTCCGCCTCTCACCCCGGCGCCCCTCGAAGTTCTCGCACTCTGCCCCCACCCCTGGGCCCCGCCCAACTCGTAAAAGGGGGACAAAGACGTCCCCACAGGACAGACCCTAGCAGTGGCGAAAGCGAAGACGACTCTTCAGACCGGCCCTTTGCGCAGGCGCATACCCCATCCAGAAGCCCCGCCTCCTTACTTCCTGCCCTCTGCCCGGTCCTTGGCGCCTTTTGCTCCGCCCACAGCGGGCAGTCGACACACCCGCCCGTAATCTTCCTTCCCGAGGGCCTCCGACGGGGAGCGGACCGTGGCGCTCTCACGCCCCCGTGTGGCTAGAGGAGGGACGTGGCTGCGGGCTGTGCTGTTTGCCTGGCACGTCTTCTTCACTTAAGTCCTTGGAACCTGATTTGGCTCCTCTAAAGAATGATCCAGGCAAGGCTGTGACCGCTGAGGATTCTAAGGCAGTGCTGGCCAAAAGAAAAGAGATTCTAGAGGGTTTCTGGAGCCCAAAGACTAAGGTTTCTTGGTTTTAAAGTTGCAGTGCTAGAAGTAGTCTTTGGAGTGTGAGAATTTGCTTTCACCTGACTTTCTGGAATGGCACAGTTTAAGAAAAATGAAGCATAACCTGAAGCATCTAGAAGTTAACTGAAAAGAGATGGCTACAAAACAATGGGTATGGTATGTCTCATTCATGCCACCAAAAAATATTTATCCAGCACCAAGTGCATCTTTCATGGAGCTTGTATCACAGTGAGGAGATCTAGGCAATAAGCAAGCAAACAAGCAAATAAATATGGTATCAGATAATGGTATGATTCTGTATTAGTTTGTGATATTTATATTCTCTGCACAATGAAAAACATCTTAAAAGATATAAACACTATGAACAATTTTACGTGTCGCTTTTACAGGATTATAAGCAATGTTTTCTTTCACCTTGCTTATTTGTGTTTTATAATTTGCCTTTTACTTTGAAGGAACTATCCTGGCAGATCCCTGACCACTGGTTCCCTAACAACTCAAGTGACAGGTCTCTGAATCTTCATGGGTTTATGTGAAGTGCGTGTATCTTTCCAAGGTCTCCAATGTACTAGCTATCTCTTGCTCAGCATGCCTGATTAGCATGCTGTTATCAATAGAACAGATAGGGTTATATTATTAGCAGGCTGTTATCAATAGAACAGATAGGTTCTCTGGGATGTCCAGGTGGTCCCGATCCTTTTGGACTGTATTATGACAGATCGCAGAGATAGCACAATGACTATAATCAAGTCTACTACATGATTACATCTTCAGTTGTCTATAAACCATTCTCCTGGTTTCTGAAGTGGCCAGACTGGCAAATTAAATGGAGACATGACAGGGACAACTACTCTGTATCTATTAGGTCTTTAATGGTGGCATTAATCTCTACCATCATCACCCTAGCCCCTTGGATGAAATATTGGTTATTTATTATCTCAACTCGGTAAGGAAGGGACAGTTTTAGTGGCTTTCACCTGGTTTTCCTCACCATGAGAACTCAAGGCCAAAGACCTAATGTGGAGCTTGCTCTCAATATATACTCCCAATTATGCACTCAGGGACTGAGGAAAGACTAGTGGATAGGTCCACGCTCCCATGGACTCATTGTAAACTGGATATTATACAGACCTGTGCTCATTACCTGACCCCCATAAGTCCCCACTCTTAAAAAGAGGCCATGATAACACTTTGAGTTTCTGGGCAACAAGATCCTCTGGACTCTGCAAAATTTCTGGGTACCTCTCTTTCCCTAACATATAGTTGGCTGTGAAAATGGCCATAGGCCACAGAGTAATCATTGCAGTAATATCTGTTTCTGTGTTGCAGGGTTCTTCTTCTTAGGGAATGGATTCTTCTCAGTCAATGGATTCTGTGGTCCAGGTCTGAAGATTGACTCAGATCTGAGAACTGTACAGGAAGTGCGACTTTTGTATTAAGGCAACCACCCTCAGACCCCTCTTCTGCCATTCTTGCCTTCTTCTGGTTATAGATATCAAGCAGCACCTTATTGGCTGCCCATCTATTTTTCCCCTATGGACACCTTGTACTATTATTAAATACCTTCACAGCACCTGAGGGTCAAGTACCCATGCAGCCCCTCTTAACTTGCCAGCTATTATAGTAATTACGGCCTCCAGGCTTCTGGTGGTTAAAGTCACCACCTAGCTTCTATCGCTTCAGGATGCTATCATTACCCTAGAGACTACCCTAGCCCCCTCTGAACTTCTTAGTGATGCTGGTATTTCTCTCACTAGTGCATTTCCCATTGCCATTGAGTATGGCCTGTCCTTTGGACCTCCTGTGGAGCATAACCCTCTGTCTGACCTTTTGATTCCACACAATAAATCCTTCGAGCAAGCTCACTTCCCTCAGGACCTCTTTTCTTCCCCTACAGTCTGCTAGGGCAATTCAGCTGCCTTCTTCCCTGGAGACTTCCCTTGACTGAGGTTGATATAACCGGCCTCATCAAAGAATATGCCTTCACCCCAGGAAACAGCATGCATTCAGTGACTGATGTTTTTTATTTTTATTTGTTTTAATTTTTCCTTTCCTATTTGAGTGTGTGTGTGTGTGTTGTGTGAGAGAGAGAGAGAGAGAGAGAGAGAGAGAGAATCTCAAGCAGGCTCCATACTCAGCCTGCTCCACACTGTGGAGCCCAGTGTCATCCCACCCTGGATGGGATCATGACCTGAGCCGAAATCATGAGTTGGATGTTAACTGACTGAGACACCCAAGCGCCCGCAGTGACTGATTAATTTAGGAGATATAAAGGCCTGGCCCCTGTGCCTTAACTGAGGACAACCCCATAAGGCCACCCCAGCTCCAGAGCTCTCCCTAGGATTGGTAAGAAGAACCACTTCTCCCTCTGCCCAGGCCTCTGTCCCTTATTCACTTATAGGTGTTGTCCCTGAGGACCCCTCCACTGCACCCCAAAAACCCTGAACACAGAGACTCAGAGTCTGTTTCCAGGGAACCCAACCCAAGGTAACTCGGGTTTTCTCCAGAAGTGGAAGCTGCTTGGATACAGAAAGACTTTCATTTATACCTCCCAGAGGAAGTACCAGAAGCTGAATACTGAGTAACTCCGAAGAATTGTGAGGCTTGGCTTGTTTTAGAACCGGGTGTAGACAGAAAGAGCTCAACAGATAGCACAACTCTGCTGATCTCAGTTCAAGTTGAGAGCCACACAAGATGGCCACAGGACTTGAGAAGGGTCACAAGTTTGGTAGGCTGTAATGGACAGGTGGTTCCTTGACTGAAGTGGCCTTTCATTTTTCTTGAACATGTGCCAGGCATGACTGTTCCAGATGTTGGAAATGACTGGTTCTGGGTCTGAAGTCACCCAACATAGACAACTGCAGCAATATAGACAACTGCCTGTTCTACTCCAACAAAAAGTAGCTCAGCATTTTCTTCATCCATGGGCTTGACTGACTTTACTTTCTTCTCTCAGCCCAGCCTTTCTTCCCACAGAACATGAACAGACATGTCTTTAATTTCTTTTCCTTTTTTTTTTTTTTTTTGGCTTGAAAACAGTGGTCACACCAAGTTCTAGTGTGTTATTGCAACCTGAATTGTTATGCTCTAGCTCATTGAGTGGTCTCCCTGCCTTCACCTCATTCCTCTTGTCTAACCAGCAGCCACCTGGACCCAGGTCCTGAAGCTGAAGCCTAGATGATACAATGGGGGTCAACAACTCCAAGGCCACAGCTTGGACACAACCTTGCTCGCTACCCTGGGATGAGTTTTCCAGAGATTCCAGTTGAGCACTTTTCTAAGAGTCAGCACAAACTATTACTCCTTTATTGCAAAAGTAAACCATTTTTTAAATATTTATTTTTGAGAGAGAGCCAGAGCACAAGTGGGGGAGGGGCAGAGAGAGGGAGACACAGATTCCGAAACAGGCTCCAGGCTCTGAGCTGTCAGCACAGAGCCTGACACGGGGCTCGAACCCATAAACCAGGAGATCATGACCTGAGCCGAAGTCGGACACTTCACCGACTGAACCAACCAGGCGCCCCAAAAGAAAACTATTCATACCAAGAAAAATGAAACAAAAAAGAGAAAAGTACCCTTAACCCACTACCCAAAGATAATTAATCACTGTTAACATTCGGATATGCCACTCTCTTGGAAGTCAAGATTAAAATTAAGTATTTAAAACTTGGATAGAATGAAAGGTTTCTCGCTGTCCTTTTAATGTGCAGTCCTCTGATTCTTACCCATGTAAACATTTTTCCATGCTTATATGCTTTTCGGATTTCTTCTTTGGCAAATCTCCTGTCCATGCCCTCAACCCATTTTTCTATAAAATATTCCTTATTATCTTATGGTCTTACAAAAGTACTTTGCATAGTTAAGAATTGTCTGCCGTTTACGTAATAAACATTTCCCCTGCTTGGCATCTGTCTTTCAACTTAGTTAATTCGTGTATGCGGATATATGTACTTCAAAAAATTTTTGGTATAAACAAATCTCTCTGACTTCTCATGGTGGTTTCTGCCTTCGAGATTTATTTACCGTCTGTCTCAAACCCAAGATTATATGTTTACCAATATTTTCTTCTGGTATTTGAGTTTGTTCTCTCTTAAATCTTCATCAGGAATTCATTTCAGTACAAGATCAGACAGAAGAATATAACCTACAATATTTTCTGAATTATCAGGCCAGTGGAGCTTTTACAAAAGACACATGCAGGTGCTGTGCCCATGGGAGGATCACCAAGGTAACTGCTGTCCCAACAGTTTACTGAATAACCCATCTTGTCCTGACTGATTTGAAGCGTCACTTTTGGTATATACTAAATCCTCTGCTTCTGGGCTTTTCTCTTTTGTTCCTTTGTCTGTCTGTTCTGGCAGTAGTGCGTGGTTCTAATTTTACAGTACGGATTTTATTTTCAAATATTTTCTGGCTCTTCCTAATACACTTGACCTTCAGGATGGACTTTTGGAATAACTTTTCAAGTCCTCCCCACCAAAAAAATGCACTGGGACTTTAATTCTGTTATTGCTGTTTTTAAACTTAGATTAATTAAGGGGCACCTGGGTGGCTCAGTGGGTTGAGCATCTGACTTTGCTCAGGTCACGATCTCAAGGTTTGTGAGTTCAAGCCCCGCGTCGGGCTCTGCTGACAGCTCAGAGCCTGGAGCCTGCTTCAGATTCTGTGTCTCCCTCTCTCTCTCTCCCTCCCCCACTTAGGCTCTGTCTCTCAAAATATGAATAAACGTTAAAAAATGTTCTAATAAATAAACAAACTTAGATTAATTTTGAGGAATTTTATTCTTTTGCAAGGTTGACTCTATCAATCCAGGAAACTTGACATGTGTCTCCATTTACCCAGGTCTTCTTTTATGTCCCTCCATAAAGTTTTATAGTCTTCTTATATGGGTCAAAGCAGTATATTTTTTAAAGGAACTATAAACTTTGACTCCTTAGGATTATAAAATCTCCGAACTGGAAGGGACTTAAAAACCATCTTGTCACCCACCCAATCTGTTGCTGAGCCCACCTCTTGAACAACCAAAGATACAGGATGAATTTTCGTGTTGTTTTTTTTTTAATATAATGACATCATATTATATGTATTCTCTGTGCCTTCCAGTTTATCACTTGAACAACAGGTCTTGGAAAAAGTTCTGACCAACGTATATAGATCACCTTAATCCATTTTAATCACTGCATGGTGTTCTATGGAAATGATATTGCATCATTTAATTTATCACCCCGCTGTCCCTCGACATTTAAGCTATCCCTGTCATTTTGCTGTTACAAATATCTCAGCTTACAACCTTGAACCCTTACTAAAATCAAAGTCCCCGAAATTCTAGAGCACAAGACCAGTGCCTGCAAAGTCCCCCCTCCTCAAACTCACCACTAGGTGGCACAACACCTGTTCAAAGAAAGTCTGACTTCCCGATGTCCTTAGATTCTGTTCAACAAACGTTTATTGAACATGCATTATACAGTAGGCACTGGAATTTTTTAATACACTAATTTCAATAAAATAAACAAGTTCACTAATTCAAAATCACTTACGGAATGCACACTGCGTGCCCGGCACTGTGTTTGTCTGGAGAGTCCAGGGAAAACTAACAATCCCCTGCTATTCTAAACTCCAACAACTCTCAAAATAAAACAGGAGTCATTGCAACATGGTACCCACTTACTTCTAAGCCCCAGGCGAGTCCACACAGTAGGCCAAAAGACCAGGACAGCAGATTCTCAAATAATTTGGACAATCACTTAAATGTGTCATGAGATTTCCACACTTACGTTCCCAGGCTCTTGCACATGCCATGTTTTCTGTGTGGAAGACTAATTTGGTGTTCCTTCAGAAGGACACCCTGAGACAAGGAATCAGATGCAATCATTCATTTGGGAAGTGATCCCAGGCAGCACCAGTTGGGGAGCAGAGAAGTGAGACAGGGAAGGAAAGGAAGCCAATAAATGATGCATTAACAAACGAGTTACAACTGGGGGCAGATGGAGAGAGTCCTTCTGATGAATGTGGGAAGACCGTGTAACACACACCTCAGAGTTTCCAAACAGAGGGATGAAGTTGCTGGTCTATTTATCCACTAACTCCAGCTACTCATTGGTTGAGGGCTGTCCTGGGGATGATTAATTCTCTAGCACTTCCAGCCTCCTTCATGTGCTCCTGGAAGCTCAGAAAAAGCCTCCAGCAAAGGGATTCAGTCGCTGACAGCTGCAAGCTGAACCAGCATGTGCAGAAATATGGGCCAGGCACCAACATGCCAGTAGGTATGAGTGGGCACCAGTAGCATCTGCTTGCTACAAATGCCTTTTCTACTGTCGCCTGGCTAATTTATTCTTCAAAACACAGGGCAGTAGTCGCCCACTCTGGCAAGTCTTGTATGCATCTGCACCAGGCCTGGTGACTTGTCCCACTTTTCTGTGCACCAGGAGCATTTTGTGCTCATGTCATTCCTACTAAGACTATAAGTGGTGGCTCTGAGACCCAGGTTGGCCCACTCTAAATCCCAGAACAAAATCACTAACATGCTTCCATACAAGTGAGCTCCTTGACTTGTAGATCCATGACTCCAATCTCTGCCCCTGTCTCCATGTCATGATCTGCTCTGGGTTTCTGTGAGTCCTCTCTTTTTATAAGGACACCCACCGGTCATTAAATTGGGGGCCCACCCTAAGTCCAGAATGATGGCCTCTCAAGATCTTCAGCTTAGGGGCGCCTGGGTAGCTCAGTTGGTTAAGCATCCAACTCTTGATTTTAGCTCAGGTCATGATCTCAGGGGCGTGAGATCTCTTCCGGGGTGCCTGGGTGGCTCAGTTGGTTAAGTGACCGACTTCGGCTCAGGTCATGATCTCGCAGTTTGTGAGGTCATGATCTCGCAGTTTGTGAGTTCGAGCCCCGCGTCGGGCTCTGTGCTGACAGCTTAGAGCCTGGAGCCTGCTTCGGATTCTGTGTCTCCCTCTCTCTCTGCCCCTCCCCTGCTCATGCTCTGTCTCTCTCTGTCTCTCAATAATAAACATTAAAAAAAAAATTAAAAAAAAAAAAAAGGTTGTCTCTCTTCCTCTGCCCCACTTCCCCACTCACATGCTCTCTTTATTTATAAATAAATATCCTCAGCTTAATTAACAACTACAACAATTCTATTTCCAAAGGAAAGTTAAAGGAGATAACTTTCCTTTGGGGCCCTTAAATTAGGAGAATATAGGACTGGAACGATTGGTGGCCATCTTGCCCATGATGTGGACAAAGCTGGCCTAAAAAACAAAGCCAACCCAGAAGCAGAATAAAGATATGAAGAGAGAAATAGAAACCTGACATTAGTTGAGCCCTTGGATCCAGCCATACCTGAAGCTAACATCTCCCCTTCTCACTTTCCAGTTACGAGTCAACAAATTTCTTTTGCTTACACTAGTTTGAGTTGTTAACACTTGCAACTGGAACAGTCCTTGCTGATACACTCCAGTGTTGCACATCTGCTGTCTCTCTCCATCCATTGTCCCTCCCTCTTGTTCTCATACCTGACAAATCCCTATTTATCCCCAGGTCTCAGTTCAAGTAGAACTTCCTCAAGCAGATCTTCCCTAAACTGATACCCACCTCCACCCCAGATTCCATCAGTTTTCCCTAATGGATGTTGTCATAGCCCCGTCCTCCTTTCTCATAATAATCATCCCACATTATTGCAATTGCCTTTGTATTGATCCTCCTGTCCCCAAATCACTAATGCAACATAGTCATGAAATATAGTCAGTGGCTAATGTCTAGTCACTCACAACTTAGAATATTCATTTGTTTTCTGAAAAGTATAGTAAAATAAACAATGACCAAGCCTAACTATTTCTGTGTGGCTACTAGATAGTTGTTTAATATGTCCTGATTAATTTTTAGTATATAAGCCAGTAATTGCTTTTACTTAGGATTTCTTAATGAAATAATAATAATATATTTTTAAACTCCCCAGGCTGATCAAAGAGAATAATTAGAAGAGGATAAATATACTCATGAAGGATGAAAATTATTGCTTTAATAGTATTTAGTGGTCTGATTAGACTAAATAAAGGAAGAACCCAGTTTGCCAGTTCTTTAAGCATTTTCTGAAGATCTGAGTTAAAGTCTAAATAATACAGCACCACAAACTGCCCTTCTTTTAAATAATTTCTGCATTTTTTCCTTGATTATTAAAACCAGTTATAATCATTGTGGAAAACTTAGGAAATACATAAAAGCATAGCTGGAGACAACAGAAAGCTCTATTATCCCCATGAATGAATATTTGCATTTTATTTCTGTGTGCATCCATAACCAGACACCAGCTCAGATCCTGGCTCTTACCCCCAAGGATCCTCCTGCTCTTACCTTATGCTCCTCTGGGGTTCCTGATTTCACTTCTCATGGTCCTTTACCCCGCAGAAACAAAGAAATGCCTTTTCCTTCTTGATTTCCACACAAATGACACTGCCCATACAGCACACTTTCACGGCCAATTTGTACTGAAAATTTGGCAGTAAAGGCAAGGAGGAAATTTACATCACAGGTCCATATGCATCATTCATTCATTCATTCATTCAGCAGAAATAGCCTTTTAAAAAAATGGAATATTAGAATTCCCTTTTCTCAGTCAAGTCACACACTAGGGGTTCTGTGCTGGGTTAAATAGTATCCCCCCCCAACCCCGCAAAATCACGTCACCTAGAAACCGTGAATGTGACCTTATTAGGGAAAAGGGTCTTTGCAGATGTAATCAAGTCAAGATGAAGTTTCACTAGATTAGCGTGGGTCCTAATCCAATGACTGGTGTTTTACAAGAAGAGGGAAATTGGGGAAGGACCCCCTTGGGAAGGAGGCCGAGGTTGCAATTTTGGTGCCACAGGCCAGGGAATACCGAGGACTGCTGGCAACCACAGCAAGCTAGAGAATGCTTTCCTAGAGCCTTCAGAGAGAACACCACCCTGCTGACACCTTGACTCTGAACTTCAAGCCTCCAAAGCTATGAGAAATAATTGTTTTCTGTTATTTGAAGCCACCAAATTTGTTGTGCTTAATCCTGGCAGCTCCAGGAAACTAATAGAGGCTCCAACCCCTGGCCAAGGGATCCTTTCTCTGCCCCCACCCCCATAACCTCCCCCCCCTCCCCCCCCCATAACCTCCCCCCCCTCCCCCCCCCCCCCCCCCAGCATCCACCCACTGCCAAAAAATTCCTTCTCCCTTCTGGATGCAAAGCAATTTAGGTTATTTTGCTCCTCCCCCAAGCAAGGGCCCTTCCTTTGCATATCCAAAGGCCCATTCGTGGCTTCCACTAAAGGCCTGGGGCCAGGGAGGACTTCCCTTTCTTCTGCCTCAGCGGCTGTTCAAAGAAAACTGAGTGAGCAAAGATTGATCCCGACCCTGATAAAAATTAAAAAAAAAAAAAAAAAAGAAGGAAAAAAGGAAAAGGAAAGCAGTTATGGTCAGCTTTGATGTAAAACAGCAAATTGTGCATATAAAGTAACAAATTCCATTTTTGTTTTTTAAAATGGAGTGGGGGGCACTGGGTGGTTCAGTGACTTGAGTGTCTGACTTTGGCTCAGGTCATGATCCCATGGTTCGCGGGTTCCAGCCCCGCGCTGGGCTCTGTGCTGTCAGAGCCTGGAGCCTGCTTCGGATTCTGTATTTCCCTCTCTTTCTCTCAAAAATAAATACACATTAGGGGCGCCTGGGTGGCGCAGTCGGTTAAGCGTCCGACTTCAGCCAGGTCACGATCTCGCGGTCCGTGAGTTCGAGCCCCGCGTCGGGCTCTGGGCTGATGGCTCAGAGCCTGGAGCCTGCTTCCGATTCTGTGTCTCCCTCTCTCTCTGCCCCTCCCCCGTTCATGCTCTGTCTCTCTCTGTCCCAAAATAAATAAACATTGAAAAAAAAAAATAAAAAAAAAAAATAAATAAATACACATTAAAAAAATTTTTTTTTAATTAAATAAAACAGAGTGGGATCATTATATAATTTTGTTTTTCTTCCCCGGCCCCATATTAGAAAGTCCTCAAGGGTTATACTATAATTTGTACAGATCCACAATTCCTTATCTTCAAATCCAAATTGCTCTGAAAACCAAATGCTGTTTTGAACGTTTGGTGCCAGCTCATGTGGCAGTAAAGCTGACCTGAAGTGGCCTACGGCTATTTACGGTCTATTTATACCAATTAGTGTGACTATAAATAAGTTTCATGGCAGAAACCTGTCTCTATTGAGGATGCTGCCGCAGACCCTACTGAGGGGGCTAGATAACATGTACCAAGTTCTCCTAAAAACCCAAGATTCTGAATTGGGCAACATTCTCTCGAGGAGTTGTGGACCTGTATGACCATCCCCCTGCTGTTGGATATTTGGGCTCCTTTCAGCGTTTTGTTATTATAAGTTTTCTGCTGCAGGAGACACATCTTATCTGTGAACCTTTGTGTGCATCACTATTTATCTCCCCAACATAAATTCCTTGACATGGAATTAGGAAATCAAAGAAAATAAACACTTTTAAGGTCCTTGGTGGATATTACCAGCTTGTTTTCCAGAAAGGTTATACAATGAACACGTCCCTCACCAGCACTGAATAAGACCCGTTGAATCAATTTCACAGAGAAGAATTTTTATCCCACTTTGCTTTGAAGTGCGGTAATTACTGGTGATGTTAGATATATCTTTAAAAGATGTTTATAATCGGGGCACCTGGCTGGCTTCGTCGGAGGAGCATGTGACTCTTGATCTCAGGGCCTTGAGTTCGAATCCCCACGTTCGGTGTAGAGATTACTTAAATATATAAAACTCAAGAAACAAACAAACAAAAAAAGATGGTTATTATCATTTCTAGTTCTTCTTCCGGAATTGTCTATTCAGGACCGTTGCCCATTTCCTACTGAAGTCAGGACCATCTCATAAGGTTGTTCTGTGTATGAACTGCACCAAGACAAACAGGGTGCAGTGGCTAAAATCAAGTCTGACTCCAATCATCTACCTACCTGTGCACCCTCAACTGAGGGACACTTTTTCCTTCTTACAAAGGCTCCTGCATACTTGTGTACTTGGCAAGCCTGCACTACAAGACTGGGCCCAACTACATGGGGTGTCTTTTTCTAATTTATCTGCCCAGAGAGGGGAGCCCTTTTTAATTTGCACAAAGGTACCTAGCTAAGGCCTTGATTAGATCATTGTTTTTCTAATCAATTTGCCTCAGTTCTTTATATAGTAAAACTATTAACTTTTTGCATATTATTTTGTGCTGTATTTTCCTTGCTTATTATTTTGTATTTGTTCCACTCATAAATTATTCAAATGCATTCCATATTGCTTTTCATTAACAAAACCTTCATGGAGTTCTAAGTGGCTTTCTTTCTCTTCCTTTTGCGACTGAATATTATTTTGAGTGGTGAGATACGGGAAGAAGCATATGAAATTTACCTCCTTGAATGGTTAATCCCTGATGTCGAAGGCCAGAACTAGCCATTTGGGGGAACATCTATACCCACCTCATCTATCCAGCCATTTAATCAGTATTAATTATTGAGCATTAAATACTGAGCACCTGCTATGTTCCACGAACTGTGCTAGAATTTGAAAATGCAGAGGTGAATAAATAAAAAGAAACAGCTCTTTCTTTCATGAACTTGCATTGGACACTGTGTATTCAAGTTTAAAGGAACTATTAACATTAGCTAACATTTATGAGAGCTCACAGTGTGGCAGGCACTAGCTTAAGTACTCACATGTACTAGCGTATTTACTTATCTCACCAACCCTTTGAGGAGTATACTAGTATATACTAGTATATACTAGTATATACTAGTATACTAGTGTCCCCATTTTACAAGTGAGGAAACTGAGGCATGAGGAGTGTAAGTACCCAGATCCAAGATCACACACTGACAAGCAGCTTTGCCAGAAGTTGGACCCAGACGTCTCAGCCACCTGCCTTCCTACAGGACTCTTACAGATTGGTCACTTGAACTGCCTACTCCAACCCTCCCACCCTGTTCTCAGATGGTTGCCCCTAAACAGCAGGCAGTGGATGGACGATAATCACAAATGGCAGACACTCAAGTCTCTCGGTCTGGGGCTCTGCTCCTACCAACACCCTCCCCCTCCACGGGTCAGTGGCCCCCAACCTCTGACATGGCCTTGTCTCCTGGTGCCAATCTGGGCTTGTCCTTCTGTCTCCATTTCTAGTTTTGATCCTTCCTCGTTTCCTTCTACATCTCATTCTCCTCTTTCTGCCCCTGAAGAGCTGGGGTGTTTGGAGGCACAGTGCTAGTTCTTTTCCCTTTTCAGTCTTTTACCTTTCCCTAGGCAACGGCATCCGTGTTTGTGGTTTTAAGTACCACTACCAGTGCCTTTCAAAACCTATATGCCGGTGCTTCCAGAATTCCCAGCTCCCGCCCATAAAACACCAGACATCTATATCCAATGCCTGGGCTGAACCCAATATGTCTGAAAACGATCCTCACCAATTCACTCCCACCAAAGATGTTCTCACTGTGTCTCTGCCACAGGGAACAAATGGTACCACCAACCAGTCACAAAGGACAGAAACCTGGGAACCATTCTTGATACCTCTCTCCTCCTTACCACCCCTATATCTGAATCCATTCCCAAGTCCTACTGATTCTGTATCCTAAGTATCCCTCCAAAACACCCACTTCTGTCCATCACCCCCACCATCCTATACACCTGCTCTCAGGCCAAACTATCTTTATCTCTCTGAGATTCTTTTTTTCTCGTCTTCTGTTGTTTCCTTTCCTCTACTCTCTCCTTTTTAGTCTGTTCTCCGTACTCCAGCCAGTGATCTTTTTAGAACACAATATGACTATGTCATCCCCTGAAAAATATTTTTTCAACAATTTCCCTATGCTCTTGTCTGGTGCATATTTCCCTATGCTCTTGTCTGGGGTGAAGCTGTGTCATTAGGGAGGAGGGGGCCCCTTTTTCTCCATGCAAACGTTCTCACCAGCCCATATGCCAGTCCTTGCATGGCAGGGTTTAGTTCAACTAGAAAGGATGCCATTTTATGTGTGCACAGAGGGCATGCCCTTTGCTAATTTGCACAAAGGTGAAAATATTTAATAAGCTTGAAAGGCCTTCGATAGTCTGTCCTCAGCCTACATCTCCGGCCTCATGAATTACCACCCTCCCCTTGTTATCTATATTCTAGCCATGCTGTACTACTCTCAGGTACTCCCTGTGCTAAACCACACTCCCTGTGCTCCAGGACCCTTGCACATGCTGTTCTTTCCTACCAAAATGCTTCTCCTCACTCACAAATAGCATCTACTGTACCTTGCATCTCAGATTAAATGTCAATTCCTTAAGAATGTGACTCTTGCTAAGACTAGGTCAGAATTCTATACATGCTCGTTTTCTTTACAACACTTACCTCATTTTTAAATTGTGCCCTTACTTATGTGATTGTGGAGTTAATAAGTATCTTTGCCCCTTGCCTTTAAGTTCCACAAAGGCAAGAACTCTACCAGTCAGATTGTTGGTTGTAAGCAACAGAGACATTTTAATAGCAACATGCTCTACCCAACTGAGCTAACCGGCCAGGTGCTAAGAAACTGATTCTAGTTAAATTTAATGAAAAAAAAATTATTGGGAGGATATGAGTAAGTTCACAGAGTCAATGGGAAGACTGGAGAACCAGATTCAGAAAATGGTAAGCAACTAAGGTTCGCTGGACAGTAGGAACATGGCCAAGGTCAAGCAATGAGACAGTCTGATGGAAATGCCCCACTGATGCTGCTACCAGTGGGGGTACACGGCAGCCATGGAACAGCTGTACACATTGCTGGGAGTAATTGAGCAGGTGGCCTGATGTACCTTCATGTCCTTTAGATCAGTGTCCAAGGCAGGAAGGTTCAATGGCTGTGCCTGGTCACATGCCATATCCCACCAGCCAGGGAACAGGGTCATCAGGCCTCCCACTAAGATTCACAAAATGAGGTGCTTCCCCCATTTAAGAAGGTTGTGGGGATGCCAGGTAAGTTGGATTAAAAAAAAAAAGGGGCGCCTGGGTGGCGCAGTCGGTTAAGCGTCCGACTTCAGCCAGGTCACGATCTCGCGGTCCGTGAGTTCGAGCGCCGCATCAGGCTCTGGGCTGATGGCTCGGAGCCTGGAGCCTGTTTCCGATTCTGTGTCTCCCTCTCTCTCTGCCCCTCCGCCATTCATGCTCTGTCTCTCTCTGTCCCAAAAATAAAAATTAAAAAAAACGTTGAAAAAAAAAAATTTAAAAAAAAAAAAACTGACAAATGAACACCAGAGAAACCAAATCTGTTCAATTCATGATATATTCCCCCAATTAGCACAATATCTGACTTAAAATAAGACAAAAAATACTTGAAGGAATGAACGAGTGATCTACCCTCAGCATCCTTAAAGACACAGGTTGTCCAACTTGGGACTGCTTCAGGATAACCACCTACAGTCACTCAGGGTGTCTACACTGCAGGTATACCCAGAACCAGGCAAACTGGCCATTCAGTCAAGCTTATTTAGGCAAGATCAGAAGACAAGAGCTCTGTGAGGTAGAATCAGTAGATATTATCAGACCCATTTGATGATGCCAATGTGAGGTTCAGGGAGGTGAACTACCACATTTAAGATCACCTAGCTGAAAAGAGAAAACCAAGACATAAAGTATAAACTTGCTGACCTAGTTGATACCTTCTATATCACATTGTGGTTCAATGGCAGATAATAATGTGCTTCCCATCAAAATAGTTGGGTGGACAGAACATTCCCTCAAAGAGCATCAGCTAACAAGGGATTTGAGAGTAGTGGGTAGTACTAAGGAGACTGAGTCACATGCAGTGTGGGAGCCCTGAGTGCACAAGCCTTCTGAGGATTAGCATGAACCAGCCAAGGGATTGGTGTCTCTGTCTTTTTCAAGGAGACATGATGCCATGCATTGGTAAGCTGCCTGCTGTTAATGTGTTCAAACCATCACTGCGTATCTTTTTTCTTTCCCTTCTCACCCATCTCGGTTTGGCCTCCTTGCACAGCGTGGACGTGAATTTCCCCCTAAATCAAGGACATATGGCTATGTGGGACCTGGGGAGGCAGCTCTCCTGCCTTCAGTGTACCCTAGAAGTGAATGGGCCCAGCCCCCTCCCCCTCCCACCCTCCCGACAATTCCGTCCTGAAGACTGTCATAAAAAAAAGCAATCAAGAAACATCTAGTGGTATTTAGCAAAGACAGAATGGTTTCAGGAGGGAAATTACAGCTGGAAGATGTCCACCAGGGTTCTCTATTGGTTGTAAAAGAAATCAATTATGTTCCCAAACAGTCCAGGGATTCTATCTAGGTCCCTGAGACTAAGCGTCTTCACTACTTGGCATGGAGTGTGGGTCTCTACCCTGCAGTGTCATGAGGTAGGGTGTAGTGGTAAAACACAGACTCTAAGGAGGGGAGCCCTGGATTTGAACTCTAGCTGTACTCCTTACCAGCGATGTCATTGCTGGAAAGTCTTTTTTTTTTTTTTTTTTTTTTTTTTTTTGCTTTAGTTTCCTCATCAGTAAAACAGGAACAGCAAAACATACTTCATGTTCATGGGGTTGCTGAGAAATAAATGAGAGCATCAGGATGAAAACACCGTAGGGCAGTGTTTGCCATATCCTATGTGCTTAATAAATGGCAGCCATAGGTATCAGTTCAATTTGACACACTTTCCTGAGAGCTTATTAGTTGCCAGGCACCCTGGACAACACAGTGTGGGTTATAGAAATAACTCCCCAGAATCCCTTTTTCCCCTTGGAAAGGCTTGGTTCAAAAAAGGATGGAGGAGAGGGCCATGGGAGAAACAGCTCTTCTGTAACTAAACACAAAAATGCACCCTGCCTTACAATTCCACAGAGGCAAGATAGTATATTGGTTACGCACATGGATTTGGGGGCCATCTTCTATGTGGTAGACAGAATAATGCCCCCCATCACCAAAGATGCCCACTCCTAATCCCCCAAACTCGTGAATATGTTACATTACATGGCAAAAAGGACTTTGCAGATGTGATTAAGGTTAGAGACCTAGAGAATGGGATAATCTAATCTGGCTTTATGTGGGTAGACCCAGTCTAATCACAAGTCCTCGTGAATGGGGAACCTTGCCCAGAAGCGGCCAGAAAGAGATGAGACATGGTGGAAGAATGGTCAGAGGGATGTAGTGTGAGAATTCAGCTTGCCATTGCTTGCTGCAAAGAGGAAGGATGGGACTACGAGCCAGGGAAAGTGGATTGCCACTACAGACTGGGGAAAGCCCTTACTTTACACTGCCAGTAAGAAAGCAGAGATCTGGGATCTACAACAGAAAAGGAAATGAATTCTGCCAACAACCTGAATAAACGGAAGATAAAATTTCCCCTGGTATCCCCAGAAAGGACCACAGCCCTGCAGGCAGCTTAATTTTTAGCCTACTGAGATTTATATAGGACTTCTGACCTGGAGAATTACCAGATAATGAATGTGTGTCAACACAGGAAATTAGCAAAAACTAATATGCTCTGGCTTGCAAATTTACAAATTGGGAGGCAGTACAGCACACTGGATTTGAGGGCCAATCTGCCCGGTTCTAATCCCAGAAGTGCCACTTACTAGATCTGTGACCACAGGCAAGTAATTTCACCTTCAGTGTCTTAATTTTTTCATCAGTTACACGAATAATAATACAGCCACTCAAACTAGCGAAAGAGTATGTTAAAGTAAAATAAAAGACTATTATAGAGACCTATAATTTCAAAAGCAAGACATTTATTTCCTTCTCATATCATAATAAAGGTGGGCCACTTGGCAAGGGCAGCTTTTTCTTTTTTTGTATATAATTTATTGTCAAATTGGCACCCAACAGGTGTCCTCCTCAATGCCCATCATCCACTTTCCCCTCCCTCCCACCCCCCATCAACCCTCAGTTTGTTCTCAGTTTTTAAGAGTCTCTTATGGTTTGCCTCCTTCCCTCTCTGTAACTTTTTTCCCCCTTTCCCTTCCCCCCCCCGGTCTTCTGTTAAGTTTCTCAGGATCCACATATGAGTGAAAACAAATGGTATCTGTCTTTCTCTGCCTGACTTATTTCAGTTAGCATAACACTCTCCAGTTCCATCCACGTTGCTACAAAAGGCCAGATTTCATTCTTTCTCATTGCCAAGTAGTATTCCATTGTATGTATAAACCACATCTTCTTTATCCATTCATCAGTTGATGGACATTTAGGCCCTTTCCATAATTTGGCTATTGTTGAGAATGCTGCTATAAGTATTGGGGTACAAATGCCCTTATGCCTCAGCACTCCTGTATCCCTTGGGTAAATTCCTAGCATGCTATTGCTGGGTCATAGGGTAGATCTATTTTTCATTTTTTGAGCAACTTCCACATCTTTCCAGAGCAGCTGCACCAGTTTGCATTCCCACCAGCAGTGCAGGAGGGTTCCCGTTTCTCCACATCTTCTCCAGCATCTATAGTCTCCTGATTTGTTCATTTTAGCCACTCTGACCAGCGTGAGGTGGTATCTCAGTGTGGTTTTGATCTGTATTTCCCTGGTGAGGAGTGACATTGAGCATCTTTTCATGTGCCTGTCGGCCATCTGGATATCTTTATAGACACTTTATAGACACTATATAGACACTTCTTTATAAAAGTGTCTATTCATGTCTTCTGCCCATTTCTTCACTGGATTGTTTTTCAGGTGTGGAGTTTGGTGACTTTATAGATTTTGGATACTAGCCCTTTTATCCGATATACCAACCAGGTGGCCATGGCTCTGCCTTTGTAAATAGGTGACTTCCAAGGTTGTTCTAGCTCCCTAATAGTGGAAGTCCAGGGACAGAGACATCCCCTTAAGAAAGTACAATGGAAGTGCTATTCACATTGTTGGAGAGAGCTTAACCATTTCTAGTTATTTTTTCCCCAGGTTCTTGGGGGCCTTGCTGTCATTCTAACAAGAGTGATCATTTACAAATACATACTCAATTTTTCATGTCTTCTATCTAATCTTTAAATTTTTTTAATGTTTATTTATTTTTGAGAGAGATACAAGAGACAG
This sequence comes from Prionailurus viverrinus, assembly GCF_022837055.1. Lineage (NCBI taxonomy): Eukaryota > Metazoa > Chordata > Mammalia > Carnivora > Felidae > Prionailurus > Prionailurus viverrinus. The sequence goes on along the minus strand of NC_062568.1, from coordinate 166,824,311 downwards.
AGTGCAAGCAGGGGAGGGGCAGAGAGAGAGAGAGAGAGAGAGAGAGAGAGAGACATAGAATCCAAAGCAGGCTCCAGGCTCTGAGCTGTCAGCACAGAGCCTGATGCGGGGCTTGAACTCACAGACCGCAAGATCATGACCTGAGCCGAAATCAGTGCTCAACTGAGTTACCCAGGCGTCCCCTAATCTTTTTTTTTTTTTTTAAGTAAACCTATCCCCAACGTGGAGCTTCAACTCAAGACCCTGAGGTCAAGAGTCGCGTGCTCCACCAACTGAGCCAGCCAGGCGCCCCTCTTCTATCTAATCTATAAAATCAAGCATATTAGATAAGACTCTACCTATTTCACAAAGGCGCCTGGCTGGCTCAGTCAGTTAAGCATCCAACTTCGGCTCAGATCAGGATTTCACGATTTGTGGGTTCAAGAGCAGAGCCTGCTTGGGATTCTCTCTCTCTCCCCCTCTCTCTGCTCCTTCCATGTGCTCTCTCTCTCTCTTTCAAAATAAATAAATAACTTAAAAAAAAACACCTAAGAAAAAATGGGAGTCTAAAAGTCCACATAACTTCAAATCCCATACATTTTACACCTAACCAAAGTATCTCTCCCATTTAAGTGGTACCAAAAAGCTAAAGAACAACACGACAATTTAAGAACAGAAATGATCCAGAAAACAATAAACAGGAGACTAACTAGGGAGACAAGTGGAGCAAACACTAGACAAGATAGAAATCCAAGTATTGGCGCTCTAGGGTAATGCTGCCACTATGTGCCTGACTTGGGAAAATCCATTCTCCTCTCTGGGCCTCTATGTCTCCATCAGCAAAATGGAGTCGCGGATTCAATGATCCTTTTTCCAGCTCTGACGTGTGGTGATTCTATTTGGAAAACACTGAAGCCAAAAATATGTGAGCAGGGGAAAAGGCTATGATTTTTAAAATCGCTCCAATTAAGGAAATAGCAAGAGTGGAGAAAGTCCCGGACCGAAACAAGGAAGCCAGATGAGCCTCCCACAGGGCTCACAAGACAAGCCGTGACCTGTTTGGTGAGCCACACCTGCTCCTCACATTCCTTCCAAGGGCAGTCCCAGGCCTGTGCACACAGCAGTGAAGAGGAATTCTGAGGGGAACTCCTGGAGGTAGAGACTAAACCCCAGAATATAGCTAGTTCTAGATACTCCTGCCCTCAGCAGATGCAAGCTGAGTTTCAAAACATACGTGTGAGGGGTTCTTCCTTAACACAAGTGAAGAAGAAAGGTGTCTCAACCCGCTTGGTGCCTAGGAGAACAGCCTGGGCTAGGAAGCCAAAGACAAAAGTTCTCAACCCTGGCTTTAGCACACCGAGGATGTGTGATTCAGAGCTACCCAAGCTCTTTGGACCTTGGTTTTCTGTCACGTGAAATGGATAAGGTCTATAGGAGAGGAGCTAATTTAAGATACCCTGAACTCTAAGCGCTCATATTGTTCCAGGCACTTTATCAATTACTTCCTTTAATCTTGGCATTGATGAAAGAGATCTGTAGTTTCATGCAACACAAAGGGAAACTGCAGAGAGGTAAGGGACTTACCTACTTACCTGCCTAGTGGAGAAGGATTCGAACTCAGGTTTGTCATCACTTGGGCTATTTCCAGGAAGCCCATGTCTCAAAGACGATTCATGTACAAAGTGCTTTTGTGAAGTATTAAGTGCAATAAAGTGCAAAGACTCTTAGTCCTGAATTAATGCAGAAATTTAGAAATCATCCAGAAGGGACCGTCTATGAAGAAATTGGCATTTTCAGGGCTTTTTCCTTTGTTTAGCCGCCCACTCAACCCTCAATCTGTTTATTTTGTAGGCAGTCAGGTGAGTTTTTTGAAGTGACTCTTGAAACAATGGCAGTCTGCTGTAGTAAAAAGAATGCCAGCCTGTCTAGTTTCCAGCTGTGCCACGGGAACATTCATCTCCAGAAGTCACTAGCCTGTTCCCTCTGTAAAACGAGGGGCTAGGTTTGAGGGGCCATGGTCTCTTGAGCTAAGCTGGCTATTCAGTGACTCAGGGAAGCTGCACTCACACTATTACAGTTCCCATTCTGGCCCCGCCCCTTCCACTTTGAGGAAGCCAGCCAACATCCATCTTCTCCCCCTCCCCCTCCCCCTCCAAGCCCCATCTGAACCAGAGAGGACTTTGGGGGGGGGGGGGCGGCGCCTTAGCAGGGTGCTTACAGATTTAGGGATCCGCCAGCCACAGCCCCAAGCCGGAAAGGCCGCAGCTGAAAGATACCTCCCCCATTTCTTACCTGTGTTTCAACCTTTGTGGGGCAGGCAGAAAACCACAGGGCAGGAGTGGGAGGAGGCAAGATGGATTCCAGGGGAAGAAACTGAAATCCTGATTTAGCTATTTGCTGTCAGGGGTAGCAACCACTCCCTCCTTTGTGCACACCCATTGTTGCCCGTTTCCCAGTAATTACCCTAACTTGTTTACCTGCAGGCTCCCCAACGGTGCCCTTCTAACACACTCCACATAAATGAATGCGAAGGGGTGAAAATGAGGAAGTAAGCATGAAGGAGCCAGGTTGCCAGTTTTTACAGCTAATAGGAAGCAGAAGTTTTTAAAGTGTATTATTGGTGAAATTTTAGGAAAACAACCTGGGTGCGTGCCACCCCGGCACTTCCACGGCCAGAGAGTAAGGCCCACTACAGACTAGCTGTAACTACTTGGAAGCTTCCTTTAACCTGTCTGGGAGCCACAATACTTGGCAATTAAGTAAACTGCCAGGGGCTAAATGGACATAATACCACTACTTGAGGCAGGGCAGGCATTCAAAGAACTACCGCATTTCTCCACTGGAGGTTCTTGAGAGAACCTAAAACTGGTCCCCTTTGCCTACAACAGCAGCTCGTTTTAGCCGCCTCCTTCAGACCCACCCTTATGCAGTCTGAGGGAGGCTTCCAATCTTATTTAGAAAAGCCAGTATTTAAACCAGCCTGTTAATGCATCTCAGGAAAACAGGAGAGGCAAAATGAAATGCCTGCTCCTGCAAAAAATAAAATAAAAAAGGTGTTAGGATTTGAAATGAGAAATCTGAGCCCAGGGAAATGAGAGGACCTGAAAGTGATATAAATCTGGAGCGAGTTTTCACAAACTCCCATCTTTTGGTCTGTGCCTTTTCCATATTTTATTACATTTGTGTTTTTAAAAAATCACATTAGCATTATCAACGACAAAATATGTACAAACATTTTACAAAAGAAACATTACTAATACCAGCTATAATAAGGGCGGGCTGAAGCACAGACGCGAAGTTTCGGAGGCAGAGTCTGCCCTCAAAAGACATCTCAAATGTGTTCAGGCAGTTGAGACAGGCTTCTTTCCCGGTGACAAGCACATGTGGTCGGTAATACAAACGACAGCAAATGAGGACACTACACGGGCTCAGTTGGCGAAATCCTCTTCTCACCAGGAAGGCCACGACACAAGTGGAGCTAATCAAATAACTTAACCCTGGATAGTAAAAGCGCCGTTCCCCCCACCTAAGCGCATTTAAACCTTCAACATCGATTGCAAACGACGCTGGACTGTAATACAGACACGTGGTTCTTAGAACCCTGCGCCACACTTTAACTCTTCGAGCCAGGTTTCTTGTTGGACCCAAAGGGGAGGAATTTTAGAAATGCTTTCTCTGAAGGCAGAAGTCAGAAAGAGGTGACCCTGAGCCCAGAATCTATTAGACTTCATGGGGTGGGGAGAGGCAGGAATTGGAAAAGAGAAATGTCTCCTTTGGGCCACGAGTCAAGAAGCATGGCTCACTTTGGTCTGGGTACCCCGCCCTACACCCCCCTTCCCCGCCGGTACCTACAAGCTCGGTTCCTTTCTCAACTCCCCCAGTTCTTTGACCTCCACCTTCTTGTACTTCCCCGACTTCCTCCGGTTGGTGATCACCAGGACGGCCACGCCGGCGACGAGGGCCACCACGACCACCACGATGACGGCGATGAGGCCGGCCGTGAGGCGCTTCATGGAGAACTCTGGGGGCTTCTCGTCCAGGTAGTAGATGAGCGTCCGCTCCACTAGGAGGGGCTCGCCGCGCACGCGCACGTCGAGGCCGCCGCGACCCGGGAACAGCGATTCGCCCTTGACGTCCCTCTCGAAGTAGTAGGCGGCGTCGGCGATGTCCACGTCGCCGGGGGCCTTCTCGGACGCGTTCTGCCGGAGCTCGATCTGGATGGTGGGCCGCTCGTAGTGCACGGCCGCCACGAACCTGGGGTGCAGCCGGTAGCGCTCACGGAAGAGCCGCCGCAGCTCGGCGTCCAGGTCCGAATGGTTGAAGGCGCGGGCGGCCGGGCGGTGGCGCAAGTCGATGAGGATGTGGTGGGTGCGCACCAGCTCGTCGCAGCGCAGACTCAGGTCGCCCTTGTCCGTGCGGCGCACGCCCACCGAGTTCACGCACCAGCACACCGACGTCTGGTTGCACTGGCGGGCCTTGAAGCGGCCGTCGTGGTCGCAGTCGGGGTCATACAGGCCGTCGTTGTCCACGAGCGCGTGCTCGCTGGGCCGCACGAGCGCGCGGCCGCTCTTGGGGGTGCTCATGCGCGCCTTGAGCAGCAGGCACTTGGAAGTCAGCGTGGAGCAGTCCACCGGGAAGCCCGAGCCCAGCGCGCGGCACTGGCAGCGGCCGCCGGGGCCGTCCGCGCGGCACAGGGTCATCTTATTGGTGGCGCACGTGCAGTTGTCCTGCGCGGCCACAGGGCCGGTCGCCGCCGCCAGGAGCAGCAACAGCAGCAGCGGCAGCGGGAGCGACGGCAGCGCGAGGCCCGGCTCCCGGGCCATGGTGGGGACGCGGAGCGCAGACGGGACGCGGGCGATCAGGCGCTGGGGACTCCGCGGGGCTCCGGCTCCGAGCTGGGACAGTCTCCGGGCATCTGCCGCTGGCCGCTCCCTCCCGCTCTTATACTCCGCCCGACCTGCCCGGCTGGTTCGGCCGACTCACCCTCTGGTATTTGGGTGACACATCCCGCCCCCCGTCACCGTCCCACGGAAGGCACAGCCCGCCCTGCGCCGCCCGCGATAGGATCAGGGGAGCGGTGGCTGCTCCCGCCTCCTCCGGACCGAAAGCCCGGGAGAAGAAAACCGATACTCACCTGCGGGCTGCGGGGGCCCCGCCCCCGGCCCGCCCGACCCCACCTGGGGAGGGGCCGCGGTCGGTGCGGCCTCCAGCCAGACCTCCGTGGGCGTCCTGGCTGCCCTCCTGGACGGGAATTCTTAGGGATTGCATTGAAAAGTAGGGTCGTCTCGCGCGAGGTCGTCTCGCTTTTGTCCCCTATCCTCTTGCCTTTCTCGCTGCGTTTCCTACCCTCTATCGCTACCCTACCCCCAGGTCTTATAGTAGCAATCAGTTGCATAGTTTACAGTTCACAAGCATTATCTCATCCTCTCCTAGGTCCTGACAGGTATTATGGACAATGTTTCAGACCCATTTTATAAGCGATGCAGTCGAGGCCGAGGCGTAAAGTCACTCAGCCGTCAATATCCTCAGATCCTTCGGAGGGGTCTTTGGTATTCTGCCTGGCAGTTATGAAAACTTACATCAATGTGTATGGAAACTGAAAGTTAGGGAGTTTTTGTTACTCACCGTATCATGAGTAAAACCCAGGTGTCCTGGTGTCCAATGCGTCAGAAGTTCTGTTAAACACCATTTTCCTTTACACACACACACACACACACACACACACACAGAAACAAATAATGTTTATACATGAACTGAGTATCAGAGACAAAAAGGAACTAGTTCTTAAAAAGAACAAGCAAGAGTATAAGGGGTTCTTTGTGCAACTTGATTCTAAAAGAGTAAATCGTTGCTTTTCTTTCTCTGTGTCCCATATAAGTTGCTGCACCACTGCAAATGAGGAAAGAATACAGACTGTGGGAAATTGGCTGGTCTGCCTCTGTGTGGCTACTTTAATGGGATGGAGGGGTTGCAATCTCTTTTTTGAATCATTGAGAAAGTCCAGGGTTTCAAAGCTGTGGTAAAATTAACAATAATTAGCAAGCTGTAATTATTCCCAGCTCGTCCGTTCAAAGCACATTTTATGTGTTCAGCATTTAATGAACACCAGCAGCAGTACAAGGGTGTTGTTTAACACATGAAAGCCAGCGAGGCCTCTACCCCATTAATTTTCAAGCAATTCCTGAGGCGGGCAGGTGGAAATACAACATTCTGCATTTATAGGTAGAGAAAGCAGAGTCACGTGAGGGGCAATTTCTTACCCATAAGCCCCGGGCATTGTGGGAATGCTCCCCGGCTCTCTACCACCACTGTCTCTGTTTGTATGTTCAGGTTCTTTTTTTTTTTTAGGTTTATTTTATTTTGAGAGAGAGAGAGCATGTGCATATGAGCAGGGGAGGGACAGAGACAGAGACAGAGGATCCCAAGCAGGCTATGCACTGTCAGCACAGAGCCCCATGCAGGGCTCCATCTGACCAACCTTGAGATCACGACCTGAACCGAAATCAAGAGTCAGCCAGTCAAGTGATTGAGCTACTCAGGCACCCCCCTCTGTTTAGGTTCTTGAACCAAAAGCCTAGTCAGGTTCCAGTGTCTTTTCCCTTCTCCAACACCCAGTCCTCCCTGTGGTCAGAGAAGGCTTTCTAAATCACAAATTTGTGTCTATCTCTGCGGAGAACAGAGTGGGAGGTGCTCTTGGCTCTTGGTATAGAATTCACACTTTTTTTTAAAAGAAGGATATCCATCACACAATTTAAGTTTATTTATTTTTGAGAGAGAGAGAGAGAGAGAGAGAGAGAGAGAACAAGCAGGGAAGAGGCAGAAAGGGAGAGAGAGAATCTCAATTAGTCTCCACACTGTCCACGCAAAGCCCAATGTGGAGCTTGAACCCATGAACCGCGAGATCATGGCCAAGCTGAAATCAAGAGTTGAATGCTTAACCGACTGAGCCACCCAGGCGCCTGTAGAAGTCACACTTTTTAAGTGGCAAACAAGATCATATATGACCTTGGGCAAGCTACTTCTCTATGCCTCAGTTTCCTCATCTGTAAAATGGGGATAATAAAAGTACCTACCTAACAAGGTAGGTATGAGAATTAACGTAGATAAACTGCCTAAAACAGTATCTGTTCTAACAGTGTCTGCACTTAGTATAAGCATGGATAGGGGTCAGCTGCTGTCGTGGTTACCACCACCATCAGCACCCTCATCTTGATTCTGCTAGTGTCTCCAGTCTTCTTCACATTTTCAAGCCTTTGTCAAGTCATGTACTCTCCCCTCATCTATTTAGTGCATAATTGTGCATTTCTACTGAGCCCTTGGATCGCTTCCAGGAAGCCTCCCCTGAGAGGCCCTGTCTATCGCACTCAGGGGAGTGCTCCCTCTCTGTGCTTTCCTAAATCCTGTAATGCACCAGACTTTTCTGGGCTTCTGTCTGCCCACGTGTAAAATGGAGATAATAGCATCTCTCTATTTCATGAGACATTCCAACAACCAAATCTAAAATAGATGAGACGGTAGATACCAAAGTTTTGTAAAATGTAAGACACAGTCAACATGTCAGGTTGCATTTTTATTTTTTAAATATCCTTTTTGTTCTACCAGCTCCTGACTAGGTAGCCACAATCCTCTATACGGGGCAGAGCTACCTGCTTGTTAGTCCAGTGCTTCCCAGGCTGGCAGCAGGAAAGCTAATGGGGAAGAGTTCTCAGGACTGAGCAATGTCCACAATGGTGCTTTGGGCTGCTTAGCTATATCAGCCCCAAATGGCTGGACCTTTCTCAGGCGAGAGCTCTGAGGTCTCCAAACCTTGGCCTTTTTCATCCATGGTAAGTGTTTGGGGGATGCGGATAAAAGGAGCCCATTCTCAGTATCCTCTGTGGAAGATGGAGGGCCACCCCACCCTCTTTCCTTTCTTAAATTCTATGATCTGCCAGGCTTTCCCCCAACAGGCACACAAACACTATGATAAGTAATGTTTTTGTCTTGTTTTTACTTTTTAAATTTATTTTGATTTTTACTTTATTTTAGAGAGAGATCACAAGCGGGGGAGAGGGGTAGAGGGGCCGAGGGCGAGGGGGAGAATCTTAAGCAGGCTTCATGCTCAGCTTGACATGGGGCTCGATCCCATGACCCTGGGATCATGACCTGAACCTAAATCAAGAGTCAGTTGATAGTTTTGGTGCTGCTTGTTTTTTATTGTTTTTGTATAGATTCTTTTGGGAGTTAGTTGGGAAATATTTTATTATTTTTTTTTAAGTAAGCTCTATGCCCAACATAAGGCTTGAACTCACAACCCCAAGACCAAAAGTCACATGCTTTGCTGACTGAGCCAGCCAGGCGCCCCTAAGATGAGCTTATTAAGTAAGCACAGCCTCAGCTCTGATTCTCCTTTCTCGTTTCATCCCTTTTCTGAGTAGGTCTGTAAAATTTCACGTTTTAGCTTTAGCTCTTTGTATTTTTTTTTTTCATTTTAATTTTCAAGTATTTAACAAAAGCATCCCATGAACTCAGCCTTGTCAAATGTATACCAGGGACAAGAACCAATCTGAGCACTATAACCCCAGCGCCAGCATATATTTAGGGGCTCGGTAATGTTTATTGGGTTAATTAACATTGAGTTGTTCCCAGAATGTTACAGTATCAATATACATTCCTGGGAGTGTTCATTGTGACCATTTCAATTCTCTGCTGTCCATTTCTCATCGCCTACTCCAACCATGAATCTCTATCCTTACCCTAACGCAACCTTCAAACACCCAGTTTCAAGGAAGACTGAGTAATGATGAACTGTTACTTTTGCTTTTATGCATGATCCCAAACTTTCATCAGACTGTGCTACAGGGAATAGAGATAGAGTCTGACAGTCTATGAGCAGATGGGGATTCTGGAGGCAAGCAGTCCAGTGAGGTTGAAGGAAAATGGACTTTGGATCTAGTGAGACTCAGGCTCAAATCCTAGTTTCACATAACTTACTGGCTGTGTGACTTTTAACAAGTTACTTCACCCCTGGGAGCCTCAGTTTCCTTAATTATAAAATTTCATGTCTATCTCTTAAAACTTAATGTCTCCATCTCCCCAACATCTGTGAAAAGGATAAGTTCCCACCTTGTGATTATGAACATGCTTTTCTTCAGTTGAAGTTCCTACTTCTCATATGTTCTTATACTCTGTTTTCTAAACTGGTGTTGATTATCTGACTTCGCTTGGTATGAGACCAATAAGGGTGTGATTTATTAAAAACAAAACACAAGAACAAAACTCTAGCTGATTAGTAAAAAAAAAAAATACTTACCATCTATAATTATTTTAATGACTCAAGATAAAGAATATAAAATACCCAACACAGTGTTTGGCATGTACTAAGTAGAATTAACCTTAGCTGTTATTATCAGCCATCTCAGGAGTGTGAGGATGCTTTGAGATCATTAAAGGTTTCTGCACAAAGCTGGTGACTGTGGAGATTGCCAAAGATCAGACCCAAGGAGCTGTTTGTTAGGGAGGGGAGCTGCCCCAGGGCCCTTGTCATCGTGGCCCCCTATTTTACAGAATGTGGAAACAGAGACCTTGGGAGGAGAAGAGAAGGGCTTGATCATGGTCACATGCTTGTGCGTGGTAAGGCCAGGCCTAGAATCTGGGTCTCCTGACAGCACATGTACATACAAATTAACAAAAATGGAAGAGGACTGAAGGAGTCAAGAGGATAGAGTCTCATCTCATGTTCCTTGGATTTTCTTTTCTTTTTCTTTCTTACCCTTAGAAAGTTCTGGTTTTGCAAAAGGCAAAAAAGAGCTACTTGTGTAGGGCATAGCAGAGAGCCCACACCTGAAACCCTAGGACTTAGGCCATTAACCACAACTTCCTCCCACGCTAGAGTAGACGTGTTCCTTGCTGTCTGCGTTGCTGTGATGAAACAGCTTGTGCTTGAATTCTGCACTGCCAGGCCAAGGGCAGGTCTTTCTGCTTGGTTTCCTTTTTTTTGTAGAACAGCGATGATGTTGCCTCTTAGTGACGTGGTGGGGATTCTATGGTGTGACATTTGTGAAGCTGCCTGGGCCAGGTTGGAAGACGCCTCACTCTTCTTGGCCTGTGACCATGGTCAGCTCTGGCCTCTATCAGGAGCAGTCACTGAGACAATGGGCAATGCAAGAAGGCTGGTCAGGGTTTCCCTTCCTTCTCAGAGACAGCTTGGAGCCCCAGGGGAAGCAGGTGATCCTTCAGCCAGAATGCAGAAAACACAGACAGAGAAGTAAGCTGTGGTGATTATTAGCTCAGGATGGAGGAAGGAGGCCCCAAGAAACCATAGAAAGAATGGGAAGTCAGCCCAGGGGCTGGGGAGCGGGGGTGCAGACAACAAAAAAGATAAGGGGTACATGATTCTAGCTTTAATGTTTCATTTCTTTAAAAATATGTTTAAAACAGTATTACAAAGCATTAGAATTCAAAAGATCTAGGGTAGGGTACAGATAAACTCACTATATTTTCTTGTTTATTATTATTAAAATGTTTATAATGAAAACATTTTTAAAACAAGTCAATCCCTCAAGTTAAGTTTTAGAAGTATTTGGGGTAAAATTTCTGTTTTTGCTTCTAATTGTCTTTTTTTCCCATTTCCATAGTTTCTGTTATTAATATGAACTGCCATGTATTGATCACCAACATTGTACCAGGCACTTTATAAATAGATCCCCTATTGTCCTTCCAGCAACTCTATAAAATAATTACTCTTGTTCCCATTTGCCTGATGAGGAAGCTGAGGCTTACAATCACCCTGCTAGCACTCAGCAGAGGAAGGACTTGAACCCAAGTCTGGTGACAGGGACATCTGCACTTTTCTATGACAAAGTTTGGGGTCTTGCTGAAGAGTCTTCAATGAACAGGAGTAGATGGAAGAGGAAAGATTGGCAAAATGGGTGTGGTTTGTAAAGTGGGTGTGGTCTGTAAAGTGGGTGTGGTTTGGGTCTGGGCAGCCTAGCCACTGGAATGTCTGATCTTTTCACTTTTCTGGAAAAGACAATAGTTTCTCTGTTTGCTTGTTTGGGTGAGGACTCACTCAGTTTATTAGGAGAGGTTGGCTGTGCCATCCATGGCTCTGCTTGGCTTTTGTAGTCCATCAGGATTTGAAAAGGGACTGCAGTTTCACCTGAAAAGTGTGTGTCACTATTTCATTTCGGTATCTCCTACCTGTGACCTTCTCTTCATGATCTTCTTGTCATGATCTCCTCATCGGGAAGTGCAAACCATAACTGGCCCCCTCCCCTCGCATCTGGTCTCTACCTCTAGTGGTAGTTGGCTTCTTTTCCAAGGAAAAAGCTGATAAAACACCCAACAACTGTGTAGTCACTCTGTAGTTGATCTCACTGGCTCTTGGGCCCATTGTTTCTGGAGAGATTTGGCAGCAAATGAGGAGAGATTGGGAAATCTCATCACAACATCCCCAGGGCAGCCACATTTCTCCAACCCCATGTTTATGAGTCATGGTGCTTCCTTTCCCAGAGCTAGCCAGCTGAGGTGTGATGCTCCCGTGAGGGGTGTGGAGGTGTTGCTGTTTCTGAGCACTTCTGGCCCTTCCAAGGTGAGGACAGTGGCGACAGGTCTCAAATGTGCTGCTACTGCCTCTCCCAAACTAGCCTGCCTGTTGGGCAGTGCTGGCCCAAGGGATGCTCCTCAGGATTATTGAGAAGGACATCAGAGGTCCTTTATCCCAGTCTCCCACCCAAAGTATGGAGTCCCTTGTCCAAGTCCTGAACAGGTAGGTGCTTATGCGCTGCTTTAGTGATGAATCAACCATCCTCCCCACGAGACAGCCCGGCCCAATCCCAACCAGCTCCATGAGAAAGTTCATCATAATATTCAGGGAAACTCTGTGCCTCTGTGATCTTCACAAACTATCTGAATTTCCGTTCTTGGAGCAATGCAAAACATTGTAGCTCAACACATGATGTTATGGAACGAGGCAGTCTGGGGAGATACCAGCCGAGGATCCTGTGGAAGTTGTGAAGGAGGGTTTGTTTCTGTTGACCTGCCCCACTCTTCTGTCTAGGAGGGTAGGTGTAACCCCAGCTGTCCCCTACCTAACTACTAATTCCCTGTTTTCTTGGAACAGATGACGTCTGGGCAGTATTTGTAAGATCTACAATATACTCAGAGCCTGTTTTTGGCCAGCTGTTCACATGGGTTATCTTTATCCTTACATCATCTAAATGAGGTAGGTTCTGTTTTTCTTGCCTCACAAATAAGAAACTCATGCCAAAGGGCACTTGCCTGAGAATCTGTAGATAGTAAATGGCAGAGCTGGAATTCACATTCATTTTTGCCTGGTTCTGAGATTGTGGTCTTTGTTACACCATGCTACTCCAGACCCTGTGAGTTTCCTGAACACAAATGTTTTAGCCTCCACAACACCTTTGTACAAGTTCATTCCTATACCAGTTCAAACCACATCACCACTTTCTTTTTCTTCTATAGCTACTGAATCAGAGCATCTGAATAGTCTCTCAACTGAATCCAAGTAATGATACACCTTCGATTTTATAGGACAACTTATAGTTTTGCTATCTGGCATCTTGGTTGAACTCACCCTTTGAGGGAAACAGACAAGGCATTACACACTCTGTGCAGATGAAGAGAGTCCAGCCGAGCGCAGGTTAATGGCTTGTCCAAAGCTCAAGAGCAGGACAGAACCTTCCAGCCTTCCCCGCAGCAGATACTTTCCTTAGCTCCTGTGCTGCCTTTCCGCCGGCTCGGGCACCCCCGCCCTGTCCTGTGCTGTGGTTTGCCCTCTGCTCGTCCTTGCCTCTGCAGCTGTTTATCTGGAGATGTCTCCAGACCCATCAGCCCAGGAGCCAGCTGTGTGGAGGGGCTTGCACTCCTACCCTCAGCAGCTGTGAGTCCGACTGCGGACAGAAGTAGAGGCAAGAAGGAGTGGGAGAGAGGAAAAGTTCAGAAGTCTTGGCAGAATGAGAAGGCAGGAGAGAGGAGAGCTCATTGTTCTCCAATGCGGGGGATGTCTGGGTCCAAGAAAAAGGACCAGGAAGCCCCCATTGTTCCTCTGGCCTAAGTGGGATGCAAGAAATCGGATTCATTTCTCTGGATTCATGTGGGAAGTCCTGGCTGTGTTAGCTAACCTTCAGCTATAACCTTTCAAACTGTGGCTGTTGGGAAAATGAAGACTGCCTTCCAAAGCTTCTCCAACAACACAGGAGGCTGCTGATTGGAAAGGCAATGGGGAGCCAACAGAACTAACCTGCTCGGCACCACGCACCCCCTTTCCCACCCACACTGCTGGTTTCTCGTACACCCGTTCACCACCTCTTCATCCAGCCAGCCAGGCATTACTTTCTAGTGCTCACGAGTGCCTCCCATGTGCCAGGTCCGTACTAGGCCAAGAGGCTGAAGGGCAGATAGCACCTAACCCCTGACTCTGAGTACCTCACAGTCCACACAGCAATGACCATCAAGTCAGGGCTCAGTGCATATTTGTTGAACAGATAACACAGAAACATGAAATATTGCAATAAAGGGTTATGCAGTCTTGTGCCTGCCCTCCCCACCAACATGAGTTATTCACCTAGTTACAGAACACGTCGCTAGAAAAACCTCCCTTGCTCTTAAGCGTGTTGGCTTTTTCTAGTGTTTCTCAGGGATGAGTACGTAGAGCTTTGAGGGTAGGGGGTGGGGGAAAAACGCAATCCAATAGGTAACGTGTACACAAAAAAGATGACTGAAAGAAATAACATTTGGGTAGCCTAGAAAGATAACACCTGAAGGACAAAAATGACAACCCAAACTGGTAACATCAAAGAACGTTAAACCTGGAAATGACTTTCCAAGAAAGCAAGTCCAGTAGCTCTCATCTGTTTTGAGTCATGGAATCCATTTCTGAGGAGATTGCCAGGTTCTCTCCTCAAATAAACGCAACTGTGCACAAACACTAACCTTTACCCTAAACTCATTAACCTTGATTAGGTTTCCATTGGTGGTATCTCGGATTCCCTGGAGTTTGTCTCAAGGACCCTCCCACCCTCAACTTAGAATGTCTAATGGAGTTCAATAGCTTCGCCCCTCTTAGCAGAGACCTTGCGATGACTTCTTCAAGGTCACACAGCCAGTTAGTGAAACCATTCCTTTGGTTTTAAGAAGGAACACAGAAACCAGCTGCTTGAGTTCAAAGCCTGACCTTGCCTTTTGCCAGCTGTTTGATTTTCGGTAAAATACTTAACTCTTCTTGGCCTCTTGTTTTCTGTAAAATGGGAACAATAGTTACCCACTTCTTAAGGTTACTGTGAGGGTTAGGACTTCATCTATGTGAAAAACTTAGAGCAGAGGTCAGCAAACTTTTTGTAGAAGGCTAGATAGTAAGTATTTTAAGCTTTGTTGGCTAAGGAGCAAAATTCATGGCTGTTCTGGGCATACTTATAGAATTATTTTAAAATGTCAAATACAGGGGCACCTGGATGGCTCAGTCAATCAAGGGTCGACTTCAGCTCAGGTCATGATCTCGCAGTCCGTGAGTTTGAGCCCCACATCGGGCTCTGTAATGACAGCTCAGAGCCTGGAGCCTGCTTCAGATCCTGTGTCTCCCTCTCTCTCTGCCCCTCCCCCACTCATGCTCGAGCGCGCGCGCTCTCTCTCTCTCTTTCAAAAATAAGTAAACATTAAAAAAATGAAAAAAAAAAAAAGAAAGAAAAATGTAAAATACATTCTTAGATCACAGACCGTATAAAAACAGGTGGTCCTACAAACACAGGATTTGGCCCGTGGTTTGTAGTTTGCTCACTCTTAGCTTAGCAGAAGTGCTAGTTTCTGCTGTCCCAAACCAGCACTTTTTCAAACGTCAGGATTACCTCCCTGTGGCATGAATCACAACAGGAAACAGGGTGCTGGCCGCCCAGCTCAGCCAACCTGTTTGTGACAAATAAGTCAACGTTGCTAAGGTGTGTGGAGCCTCCCTGCTCCTCCCTGTCGCAGAGGGTTTCCCATCCGCATCCAGCTTAAATAGGCAAAGCAGCAAAAGCTCTAATTATTTTCAGGAAAGCCTCAAGTCAGATGCCGGCATCACAGGACAGAGACAGGTGGGAGGAGCTGGAATGGGGACCACAGGCCTTGGTTTCTAGGGAGGGGCAGAAGGACAGGAAAGAGAAAGGTACCATATTCTGGCTTTGGGGCACTCTGCCCTCTTCCAGCTATGGGGTATTGGGAAACCCCTGACTCTTGTACCTATAGGTGGCCAGTTCTGCCAGCTCAGCCACCTTCTGCCCATGCCTCCCTTCCTTTAGAGCATCCCTGACTGAGGAAACTCCAGACACAAACGCAATCACAGTTTGTGAGTTAGAGGGGACCCCACCATCTATTCGCAACTGTTTCATTTCACTGATGGGAAAACAAAGGCCCAGTTTGGGGAAGTGACTTGCCCGGGAACAGATGGCAAGCAGAGCTGCACTGAGATTAGAAACCCAGGCTCCTGGGTGGCTCAGTCGGTAGAGCTTCGGACTTCAGCTCAGGTCATGACCTCACGGTTGGTGGGTTCAAGCCCCGCGTTGTGCTCTGTGCTGACAGCTCAGAGCTTGGAGCCTGCTTCGGATTCTGTGTCCCTCTCTCTCTGCCCCTCCCTCACTGTGCTCAGTCTCTCTCATTCTCTCAAAAATAAGTAAACATTAAAAAGAAAAAGAAAAAAAGAAACCTAGCTCCTGCCTTCCAGGCCAGTGCTTCTCCCCTGCCTGCATTAGTACAAGTTTCTGTCTTTGGCACACAAAGGAAAGTGGCAGAGGAGTTGTCCAGTGTGTGTGTGTGTGTGTGTGTGTGTGTGTGTGTGTGTGTGTGATGTTCATCAAGTGCAGTGGATTCGACCTGGGCACAGTTCTTTGCAGAGCGCATTCACTTGTTTAGCTCGCTCTAAGTGCCTTCTAGGGTGCGAAAGATGAAAAAAGATCGAATTTTTGCTTTTGAGGACCTCAGCTTATAATTTGGTGTGATTACCGTTACTCACTAGTAAACCCAAAGGTCAGGAATGGAGATGGCCAGCCATCAGAGTCTCTGTGCCAGCCCAACAGCCCAAACACTCATGGTGTTTATAGCAGCCCACCTCTCTGCGGAGTCAAAGAATGCGTCCCCTCCAGAATCGTGATGCCCTGGGATGCCTCTTCCTGCCATGTCCCCATGTGCTCCCTCTTTCCATTCAAACCCTGCTCTTAACCAAGGGTCCCCTTGGGAATGAAGGAAGTCACACATACCGAGCATCATTCGGGTAAGCATTTTTATGTAGCACTGACTCATTCAGCCCACACAGAAAGCCTATCACACAGGAACCGGTGGAGAACTGAGGCCCAGAGAGGGGAAGGGCCTTACCCAGGCTCACATGGCAAGTGCGTTTTAGAGCCTGCATTCCGATGGTTTGTCTCCTCTACAGTCTGCATGCCTTCTGCTGGAAAATGGGGCTAATGTTAGACACGGCAAAAGGGCTGTTGTGTGGTGTGGGGAAGATAGCTCTTGTGGACATGCCAGCCCAGTGCCTGGTACATCGTAAGTGTTCAGTACATGCTCCCCACCCCCCACCCCCGCCCCTTCTCTCCCTCATCCCTGCTCCATCCCAAAGAAATTCATGACTTGCTGAGGACAGGAGAAGTCCTTCAGCAGAAAAATAACCTCCACCTGTTTTTGAGCTCCCTGTGGTGTAGGCTTATGGTGTATCTGATTTAATCCTTACAAATACACTATGAACTAGGCACTATTGTTAACTCCTCTTTACAGATGATCGAGTCAAGGCAGGGACTTGCTCAAGACCACACAGCTAATCAGCGATGGATTCGGGATCCAAAAATCTGGTCTGTTTGAGTCTGAAGTCCATGCACTTAAATAGTAAAGGCTGCGTTGGTGCCTGAGTTGGCACTCCTATGCCAAGTGCATGCCTGGCAGGCTGCCTGATGGAGCAGGACTGGGCAGGCCGCTTAATGAGGGGACTGACCTGGGGAAGGAATGAGGTCACATTCCAGGAGGCTGAGGCAAGGCAGTCCACACATGGCTTCAAAAGACTCACTCTCTTGGAAAAAAAAAAAAAAAAAAAACTAGCAGGGTTGGATACCTCCACCAAAGAAGAAAACTGGATACACAAAAGGGATATCAGGACCAAGCAAAGGACTCAACCTTCCAGGGCCAGAGCCCTAAAGGGGACCAGTCACTCACTCCTGTGAGGCTGGACCCAAAAGTGGAAGCCATTGGCATCACCATCCAAGGACTCATTCATGTCCTGTCTCCTTTCCATTTCCACTCCTAAACTCCAAAGAATCAACGGGCCTTTCTTCCAGGCTTTTACCCCTCTGTGTATGTGCCTTAAACACTTAGCACATTATTAATTAATTCACTTGTTTTAGAAATGTTTTAGAGCACCTGCTTTATTCCAGGCACTGTGCTAGGAGCAGTGCATACGGTGCGTTCACTACCCCCATGCACCTTACCATCTATGAGGAAGCCAGACATTAAACTAAAAGTGAGCATTAGGTTAGATGAAGTACAGGGGGCTACAGGAACTAACTTCCTGATTTCCTTCCTTTCTTCCACTGCCTTTCTCTTCCTCCTTTCTTATCTTCCTTCCATAAATACTTATGAAGTGCCTGCTAGATACCAGGCCTGGTCTTGGTGCTGGGGATAAAGCAACAGATAAGAGAGGTAAGATCCCTGCCCTCTTTCAGCTTACATTGCACTGATAGACTGGGGGATTTGACCCAGGAGAGGAAAAGCTTATGAGCCATACTGAAGAGTTTGAATTTTCTCTGGTTGTTGAAAGAAACCCAATATTGACTTTAGGCAAGGGAATGGTCTGAGCATATTTGTGTTTCAGAAACACCACAGTGGAAAACAACACATAGGATGAGTGGGCCTCTCAAGGATAAGACTGGTGGCAGGAGGTTCAGATCGGAGGCTCCTGGGACATCCTAGAGATATGGCAGAGCCCTAGACCAAGAAGGGCTGATGGGAAGGATAGAGAACCTCACAGCTTACCCAGGACAGGGCCAGCCAGTGACACTGGCACCCTGGTATGACAAAGCAGTACCTCTTCAAACCAATATTTTAAAAATAGACACCTCCATTTAGTGGGCACGAAGGGAGACAAAGTATTATTAAAAGTTACATGCCAGGGCACCTAGGTGGCCCAGTTGGTTAAGTGTCTGACTTCAGCTCAGGTCATGATCTCACAGTTTGTGAGTTTGAGCCTCGTGTCTGGCTGTGCTGACAGCTCAGAGCCTGGAGCCTGCTTCAGATTCTGTGTCTCTGACTCTCTCTGCCCCTCCTCCACTCTCTGACCCCTCTCTCAAAAATAAATAAACATTAAAAAAAGTTACATGCCTATTCCTTTATGTTTTTTACATGTACTGAAGATAACATTTCAGATAATTTGGAATCATCTTTTCCTTCACAGTCTGTCTCTTACAGCTGGGTAGCAGACCAGCCCCTCTGCTAGAAAGACCACATGGAAAGGTCCTGAGACTACATAGTAAGGGAGAAGTGTCCAGTGCGGTCCAGCCCCCAGCTGTCCCCAGGGAGCCAATCATTCAAGTGATGACATCCTAGAACCCTCAGAACAGCCTGGCTGCCAGCTGATACCAATGAGTGACCGCCATCAAAATCACATGAAGCTCAAGTATCTCCCAGCTGAGCCCTGCCTGAAATCATGACCCATAAACTGTGAGATATAATAAAATAATTGTATCTGCAAACCACTAAATTTGGGATCATTTGTTGTCCAGCAAAGGATAAATAGAACATCCCGATTTGTTGACACTTGATAAATATAAAAGTAGGTAAGTCTTGGCACCATTTGAAAGCCTCTTCATATGATCCCTACAAAGGTCACGGTGACTGAACTCTGACATCCATGCCACCCCATCTGATGGGTCTGCAGAAACCATGGCAACATCATTCTCCTTTCCAGGTAGGTGTGGGGAGGTCCTCAAGTCATGAGGAAAGGCTCCTGGAAAGGCCAGAAAAGAATATTTCAGGGGCATCTAGCCTTTTTTTTCTCCTTCCCGTGATGGCAAAGAAGACACATGTGTCCTGGATGCCATTGGCAGCCACCGTATGAACACAGGGGAGCCAGGCTTAGGAGGAGGCCAGTGCTACATAAGACAGAGGGGAGGGATGAAAAGAACAAGACCTAGGACCAAAATGGCATCATCACATCTTTGAATCAACCAACTCCTGAAGCCTCCCCTACTGTTGGACATCTGCTATGTGAACTAATGTGCTTGCCTCTAGCTTAACCCAGTTTGTGCAGGATTTGTTGCTTGCTGCCCAAGACAACCCAATTAATGCCATAGTTCCTTTCTCTGAAATCTGAACATTTGCTCAGTAAGTTTGATTTCTTTAGTTCTTGCTCATCCAGAGATCGATCAACCTATGCTCACTTGCTCTATTCAATGTCCCAGAATGGAGAATGGGAGAGAAACAAATTTGATCTGTCATTTAACCCATACATTTGGCTTACTACATAAAATCCATGAAATCTATGCCTCTAAACAGTAAAAGAGTGCTACACATGAATATTAAGAACAATAATTATAAGAAGGATAATGAATATCATTGAGGAGTTCCAATATGCCAAGCTTAATTTCAAATGCCATATAGATTACTCCATTCAATTCTGACAACAATTCCACATGGTGAGGATATTTTAATCTCCATTTTACAAAGTAGGAGCTGGGACAGGGAAACATTAGGTTAATTTTCCTAGGTTACACAGCAGCAAGCAGTAGAACTGGAATTTAAACTGACAAAGTCTGACTCCATAGCTTCACCTCTTCATGACTATCCTAAACCAAGAAAGTAGTAACAAAGGCAACAGTAGCACTGAAAGAAAAAATTAAATGTTTCAGAGATTTATAAGCAAGGCAGGAGGATTCGTGGGTGGTGTGGATTGGGGGTGAATGGATCAATACTGATATCAAGTGAGAATGAGGCATAAGTGGGTCCTCTACATCTTACATGACCATGACCACTATCTATCAATGTCTTATAAATAGCTGTACTTCATACTTACATATATATGTATACATATGCATACACACATATTATAAAGTTCTAATTAATACCTCTTTTGTAGGTCACCTTGATCTTGCAAACTTTAGTTTTGTTGTCCATAGTTGTGTGTATCTTGGGGGAAGTGTGACCCTAGACAACAGGTATCAAAACTAAGACCCAAAGCTGTGGTTCTCCCTGGACCAGCCCTAGTTTCTCCCTTGGGCTTTGCTGCCTTTGGGCTGTTACTAAACTCACTCTGCTAACAATTTCCATTGTAATCAGTTTTTTGGAACAAGAGGCAGAGGGGCTGGGAACCCCAAAAGTGGCTCTGCATTCATCTGGCACAAGACCTTGGTCCATCCAATGCAACTGGTTCCTCTATTTAGAGGAAAAGAGCTTCGGATAGACTGGATTTTGAGCCAGAGCCTAAGCATTACTGTGTCAAACAGGTAGTACCATTCAGGCTCTTTCTTCAGAGAAGTAAACGTTTCAGTATTATGGCTAGGCTTCCACAAAGATCCAGGCCCCACAGGTGAGCAAGGTGTCAGGTCAAATCCTGGAGAAGTGAATCTGTATTCAAAACATTCCTGTCCCAGAGCTATATGGAAATTGTTCCTTCTCTGAGATTCAGTCTGTTCTGAAGACTAGGCTATGGGCAACCTCTGAACAAAGACTATACCTGCATCTTTTAGGCTTCTGAGCATCTCATTCATCTCTAGGCTCCTCAAAGTCGAATACTCTGGGAACTAATGTTTCTTATTGGAGATAGAGACCAGTGAAAGGGAAGTGCCATTCTCTTAGAAGCATCTGGTTCTGTTCAATGCTGCTTATGAACATTACTGAGAGTGTGATGGATTCTTCCAGATGATATCCACGTCTGCCATACTTTATACTTATCAGTGTATCTACTTCTGCAAAGCAAATCACAGAGATGGAACCCCCTCCTGTTCAGAAGAATTTTCCTCCAAATGATGTCTGTATTTGCCTCATGACCCACTGTTCCATAGCTCTTACCCCCACGCTCTCCTTTGTCAATCCACTCATTAATTCATGCAATACATTCACTCATTTCATACAAGAGGTTGTAGTGTAGCATGCGCTGGGCAAACTCCTGAAGACACAGGGGTGAGCAAGACAGATAGTCTCTGCTATTGTGGAGCTTCTCAGAGAAGACAGACAAGCTCTTAGAGTGGGAGGATGGTGAATGTATAATCTGTAATGGAAAAGTACAGAATGGCATGGGTATTTTCAGCAAGGAAGTGACATTGGGCATCTAACCTGGAGGACGATCAATACTGGGCCAGGGGGAGAAGAACAACTTTGTCCCAGGCTGAGGCAGATGTCATCCATGGCATAGAATTTCTACTCCACCCTCCTAGCATGTATTGGCTGGAAAGCTAAAGACCACGTTTCCCAGGTTCCTTTGTGATACCAATTCTGGATATGAATGAGTTCTATCAGTCAGATGAGCTCAAGCAGGGTTTGAAAGATGGAATGACAAGGCGGCCTCGCCTGCCTGCTTCTGTGGCTCTGCTGGCAAGTGCACAGGAGGTCTGGCTCTCCTGAGACACTTCTTGATTTTGGTAGCTTCCTGGTCATTTTAGCTTCTAGACTGTGGCTTTTTCTGATTTGGGTGATTTCCTGATCCTGGCAGAGAGCAGCTGCAGAGGCAGCTTCCTCCTTTGGCTGCCAGTTCCCTGAGGCAGAGGAAGTAGAAGTTCTTCTGGTGGCCAGAGCCACCTATGGTTCTTGAGGTTGTGCTTAGAGTCTCTTTATCCAGGTTTGCCATTGCTTCTAAAACTGCTGACCATCGTAGTGGTTAGGACTTATATTAAATGCAAATAAAAAAATCTCAGGCAAGTTTTACAGGTAGGAATTATATACACACACATGCACACACACGCACACACACACACACACACACACACAAGTCTAGAGTTGCTAATTCAGTGGCTCAAAAATGTCAGGACAAGGACTACACAATTGTGCAAGGTTGCAAGATGTTTAGTATTGTTCCAGTAACTCCATCTACATTCCAGATGAGAAAAAGAAGAAAGAAATCAAAGAGGAAGTGGCAATACCCATTTCAGGAACATGAACCAACCCCAGAAGTCTCCACTAGTCTTTTGCCTACATCTCACTGGCTACACCTGTTACATGGCCACCTGGATCTGAATGAACAAGAGGCTAGGAAATGTGTATAAGTTTGAGTTGTGCACCTGGCTGCCCTAAACAAAACTGCAGTTCTGGGAGGGGACATTGACTTCGAGTTAGGGACCAACAGAGCTTGCCCTGTCCTCCTGTTTCCTCAGCCTGGGATGCCCTTCCCTCCTGTCCACCTCCTGAAATCTTCCATCTTTTAAGATTCAAATGAAATGTCACCTCATCCAAATTTTCTCAGATACCTCAGAAGAAATTTTCTTATAACTCTTTGGTCTGGTAAGCAATATCGTTGATGCCTAGTATATGCCAGGTCCTGCTAGAAGCTACAGATAAAGATGAGTCAGATAGAATCACTGTCCTGATGGAACTCAGCTTAGTTTTGGTGTCTAAAAATCAGACTCAGGTTATAGTTTAACAGGCACAGAGTTTCTGTTTGGAGTGATGAAAAAGTTTTGAAATCAGAGCATGGTGATGGTCGCACAACAGTGTGAACATAATTAAAGCCACTGAATTGCACACATCAAAATGGTTAAAATGGCACATTTTATTTTATATATATTTTGATGCATGGGTGCACTCATGCGTGTGTGTGTGTGTGCACGCGCGTGTGCACGTGCATACACACACACACACACACACACACACCCCAGACTCGGAAACCAAAAACATCAATGCAGTGTGGCAAATGCAAAGACAGAAAGAAGGACAGGATAATAGGGGTACACAAAGAGTCATCAACATTGCCCAGGCAATGGGTCTGTTGGGTGTACCAGGAAGTAGATGCTGAGATGCAGTTTGGACTCTACGGAGGAGTAACCTTGGGAGGGGAATGAGCAGGACCAGGCAGAGGAAGCTTCCAGAGCTATGAAGCCATTTGATAAAGTCTCTGCTTGCCACAAGGCATGCACTGGAGGAGGGAGCCCCTTAGAGGAATCCCACTGTGGATGGGGATGCTCCTTGTGCCATGACCTCTCCCAGATGTCTAGCTGGAGCTACACTGAGAGGAGCGGAGGGCACCAGGAAGAATGGGCAATTGGGGCTTATCATGTCCTTTCAAGGGACAGAAATACAGCCCATCTCTTTGTTCACCACAGGCACTATCTGCTGTGCGATCTTGTGGCATTTATAACTTCTGCGCATCAGTTTTCGCATTGGCAAAATCAGTTGTATAATAATAATAGCAGCCTCACCTGCTTGTTGGGACAGTTATATGAGCTAATTAACGAATAGTGCTCAGAACAGGGTCCAGTTCATCATAGGTCTCATTACGTGTTGGCTATTCTTATCAACACTGCCACACTAATGTAGAATGTATATTATGAAATGAATACAAAAAAATAAGTTGCAAAGGACATGCTACAATAAATATAAGTAGAAGTTCCGGTATTTTCTGCAGCTGAATTGTCTTCTGCATTGCTTTTTTGGACTCACGACTTGAGCCACAGATGACAGTGACTATGGCTAAGCAAGTGTGAACAGACTCAAAATTCATTTTAAAATGTTAGGACTTGCAGCGGAGTGTTCATGGGGAGGGAGTGAAGAGTCAAGGCCAACCCCTAGGTGCCTGTCTGGCTTGATCAGCTGTGTGGATGGCATTGTCACTAACGTGAGAAAGACTGGATGGGAGGGGCACATGGGGGCCAATCGAGGCTTTTGTTGGAACACACAGATTTCTGTGAGGCAACAGAGAAGCCAAGGAGGGAGCTGGGGATGAGAGCTCAGAGGTGAGATTTGGGCTGGGGATATAATTGAGGCAGTTACTATCCTGAGGATGGTGTTTCTGTCCATGGGAATGGACAAGACGGCTCAGAGGGAGAAGAAAACCAGTTTCCTCCTTCTCCCTCACCTCCCAAATCCAGTCACACTTTGTTCTACTTCACTTAGTGCCCTGTTTCCTGGCACCTGCCTGGTCGCCAGCTCTCCCCTGGATGATTACACCAGTCTTCTTTTTTTTTAATGCTTATTTTATTTTTGAGAGACAGATCCTGAACGGGACAGACAGAAAAGGAGACAAAGGATCTGAAGCAGGTTGCACACACTCAGCACAGAGCCAGATGTGGAGCTGGGTCTCACCAACTGCGAGATCATGACCTGAGCCAAAGTTTGACGCTTGACCAACTAAGCCACCCAGGCACCCCTACACCAGCCTTATTGTTCTGTTTTGTTTTTTTGTTTTTGTTTTTCCCCTTACTTTGCCCTCTCTTTCCTACACCACTCTCCCGTTCTACTAATCCATCCTCCAAAATGCCTATGACTCATTTTTCCAACATCCAATTCTGGTCACGTCAATTCAACACTTCCATTGTGCTTCAGATAAATCCCAGCAGCTCTCCTGGCTGTTGGTGTCTGGCTGACCTCTCTGGTTCATTCCTTCATGATCTCTCATGTGAACCTGCCAGTCCAGTCATGTTGGACTTTTTGTAAGTTCCCTAGTGCTCACTACTATCTCATGCCTTGAAACCTCAATGGCTTTTCCTCACCCTTGGGACAGAATCCAGACTCCTAACCATGACCTGCACGGCTCTGTCTCAACCGGTGCTGGATACCTTTCTGGCTTAACTCCCTGCCTCTCTTCCTTTCCTTTTCTGCTCCAGCCTCTTTGATTTCCTGGCTGTTCCTGAAGTTGTCCAGGAAACTCCAGCCTCGGGGATTTTTGCACTCGCCGTTCCCTCTGCCTCACCTGCTGTGTCTCCAGAGGGTCACACGTTTAAGGCTCTCATTTCAAATACATCTCCGCTTGAATCTTACCTCATCAGAGTCCTCCCCTCTCACTCAACTCAAAATAACCTCTGGCCCCTCTCTCACCTTCCCCACTGCCTCCCTCTGACTCCTTCCTGGACAAACTTTATTTGTTCTTCATTGCCATTTGTCACTACCTGATATTCTATTACATGTTTATTCTGTTGTGTTTATAATCGCATTCTTCCCACCAGAATATAAATTCCACCAGGGCAGGGATCTCAACGTATCATTTACTGCTGTATTCCCACTGCTTATATCAATTTTTGAATTTGGTAGGCACCCAGCAAATATTACTGGAAGGAAGGAAGGAAGGTAGGAAGGAAAGAAAAAGGGAAGGCATAAACACAGGAATAAATGCCACCATTTGTCTGTCCTTCTCTGCCTGGTCAGTTCCTACTGACCCCCAAAGATGCAGGTGAGGCACCACCTCCTCCAGCAAGTCTTTCCTGACTGCCCAGGCTGGGGTGAGCACCCTTTGCTTTTCTTCTGTGCTGGCCTCTATTGCAGCACGTCTTAACCTCGTACTGGGATTGTGAGTAGTGCCCCCCACCCCAATCTCTACACTTCTCGAGGGCAGAAAAATCTTGCCCATCTTTCTCTTTAGTTCCTGATAGAATGTAAGCACTCAGTAAATGTTTGTGGGACGAATAAGTGAAAGGATTATAGCAGGAAATTAAAAAATTCACACACAACTCTGATGTGCAAAACAACATGATTTTCTTCGGTGGTGATTGATTTTATTTTGCTCTCACATCCCCATTCCCACTGAGGGTGGAAAATCATCCTTAAAGTTGCCAACTGGAAGTAACTCAGTTTATGTGGGATTCAGGCAGTCTCTTCCTGCCAAAGCCAGTCGTGTTGGGTTGCTAGTTCATTTAAACTCAAGCCCCTTATCAATACTGCTTCTTTTCTCATTCAAAAAGCTTTCCTTCTCTCCCAAGATACGGTGTCTGGGTGCAGGTGTGAGTTTATGCATGCCCATGGTGATGGAGTGGCAGGAAAGAGAGGACAGATGAGAAGGGGTCCTGGTCCAAGAGCTCCTATAGGTCTCAGGGTACCTATTCCAGAGGGCTGGCAGGTTTAGCTTGGTCCTTTGGAGCTCTGGGTAGATGTCTATTGAGGAGTTTATAATATCTGAGGTCTTCTGGGTATCATCCATCCATCCACGGCCCCTCATGCTGACAGCTTCATACCTGCTTTACCCTCTAGTTGCAAGGTCCCTGTTCTCTGTGGCTTCTAGCTCTTGACCCCAATTCTGGGGCTTCCAGGAATGCTCTGTTTCTCTATTACCCCCAAGTTAGTGTGCAGCCTCTGTGATATTGCCCTTAGACACCTTCTTAGCTTGACTGCTTATATAACCATGCTGTGTTGGACATGATGCCATGTTGAACCTGAGACTTGGTTTAGAGCTAGACACTCAGACTCAAGGAGCAAACTATTCTGCACTACTCTCCCCTCACCTCTCTCACAAAAGAGCTATTACTTCAGAGAGCTTAGCGTTCAGGTTGGGCTTTCTTCTCCCTCTGTCCATTGCCCCAAACCCTGATGCCAGAATAGCTTTCTATTACCCATTTCTATCTAGAAAGGTATCCCTATGTTATTTCCTCCTCCTCCTCCTCCTCTTCTTCTTCTTCTTCTTCTTCTTCTTCTTCATACTCTATACGCTTCTATTCTCCAGGTGGTTTCCTCTCTTATCTTACCTGGGCAAGAAACAGCATAGCGTGGCCACCTGGTGTAAGGATGTGGGAGATTTAAGAGAAAGGAAATGACACTAGAGATCATCTATTCAGATGATGGCTGGATGCATGGATGGAAAGATTCATGGATGGATATTAGATGACTTATCTCATATCATAAGGACCTTATAGAGAGAGTCCAGGACTCCAAGCCTGATATTCTGACCATTCTTTCCTTTGTCTTTTGGATTGAAAATCCAGTTCCCCAACTTCCCAACTTTCCCAAATGCCATTCACCCTAGAAAGCTTTCTCAGAGGGTAATTATGAGTTTTGGGAACTCTGAGCTGTTCAGATGGCCTTGGGAACTCTGAGCTGTTCAGATGTGAGGCTACACTTCCCAAGCTGCACACACAGAGCAGTGATTTGTCCCACAGGTTTCCCAGTGCCCAGTGGTCTACAGAGCTAGTTAATTAAAAGCCATTTTACAATTATGGGAAATGACAAGGCAGTAGCTTGATCAGATATTCTCTGTGGAATTCTATTTTGTTCCCTACGTTTTTGCCCCAAAGGTCTGTTTTTATGCTTAAGGCAATTCTCTGTCCCCTGAAATTCTGATGCCTGAATCCAAATGCCTGCCCATCACTTGGATATCTACCAGGCGTTTCAAAGTTGTCATGTCCCAAATGAACTCCTGACCTCCAACCCCATCCATGCTCTTTTCCTAATCTTCTCCATCTGGCAGCACATTATTTCAAATCTTGGAATCACCCGTGACTATTTTTATTATGCCTCACATTCACCCCACCAACAAATCTCATCACCTGTATCTCTGCAATACCTCCCAAACCCATCTGAGCCTCTCATCATCTTCAAAGCTACTACCTTTTTCCAAATTGCCATCATCTCTGCCTGGACTATTTCAAACGTTTCTAGCTGATCTCTCTGTTCCCACTCTTGTACTCTGCATTAATGAGTATGTGTGTTTATACATATACGTATAAATTTGGTGTATGTGTACCTATGTATATGTATATCTATGTTTGGTACTCCAACTGAGACCCAAATCAACAGTGGCTTGAACAAGACAAGAGTTTGTTGTTGCTCATGTATCAAGCTGGGTGAAAGCAGTCCAGGACCGTGTGGCAGTCCCACAGTGTCAGGCTCCTTGTGTTTGTAGCCCTACCCTCTGTAAGGTATTTCCTTTGCTTACGTAACCCAACATTGCTCACCACCGTGTCTGCATTCTGCCCAGCTGGGAAGAAGAAAGGGAGAAGGGGAAGGCACACCCTCTTTTTTTTCTAACTGCGTGGCCCACAGATTGAGCCTACTTCCATTTGTACACGTTGTTCAGAATATAGTCAAACAGCCACACCTAGCTACCTGGGTGACTGTGAACAGAGACTGTTCTGCATAGCCAGGTGTCCAGCTAGAAATCAGGCTCTGTTGCTATAGAAAGAAGGTTGAGCATGAGTGGATCTTGGGGTATCTGTCATACACATACCCTTGTGGTCTGCTTTCCCTACAGCAGCCGAAGTGAACATTGTAAAGCAGCCAGCAGGGAATGTCACTCAGTAAATGACATGATGGCAATCGGTAAGTATTTGTTTAATGCCCCCACTTAATAAATCCCAATCAGGCCTGGAATCATAGTCTGGACTAGCTAAAAGGGATCTCAGATAATATTGAGCACAATGGTCTTCAAAATTATTTTAGAGCAAAATACATACATAAATACATACACACACACACACACACACACACGCACATATCTCCCGAGAAAGCTGGTGTGTAAAATGGATAAATGTCAGCAGCCCTGGTTGAAATCAGGGGCAGCCAGGGATCCCCTTCCTTTCTTTCTCTTATCTCTCAGTCCAGACCAGATACAGATCCAGACTGACATCCCCAAAGCGCTGTGCACCATAGTTTGAAAACTGATTCTAGCGGAACATCTTTATTCTCCAGATGGGGAAACTGAGGCCCAGGGAACAACAGGAACTGGCTCTTACTGAGTGTCTCCTTCTCATGTGGCGCCATGATAAGTGCCTCACTCACAAGAGCCCAGCTGCCTTTCCCAAAGTTGCACCGCAAGTGAATGACAGCTGAGGCTGGACGCCAGGGCTGCGGCCTTCCGGCCAGAATGATGAGATCCCGCCGCCAGCAGAGACTGGTCACTGTCCCTGCAGCACAGGACAGTCGTGTAGGCCAGAGGGCATTCCTGAAGATTGATTCTTGCAGTCACCGAGCGCGGTCATTTCAAACAATACGTACCATGCCTGTGTTTCAGTACCTCCAGACTCGTAGTGAGGTTTTCTCACCCCAAGTGAGCCCTTCAATTTGAACTAATGTAGCTCTGAAAACTTGGGCAAGTCTCTTAGTTTGATAATAGTATCTACTTTGGCTGGTGTAAAGATCAGAATGAGGTGAGGTCGGGGCGCCTGGGTGGCTCAGTCGGTTAAGCGGCCGACTTCGGCTCAGGTCATGATTTCACAGTTTGTGGGTTCGAGCCCCACGTCAGGCTCTGTGCTGACAGCTCAGAGCCTGGAGCCCACTTTGAATTCTGTGTCTCCCTTTCTCTCTGCTCCTCCCCTGCTCACACTCTGTCTCTCTCCTTCAAAAATAATAAACATTCCAAAAAAATTGAAAATTAACTCCTTCTCTATTTAATTTGTATAATAACCTTGTGTGGTACAGCACTATTCCCATTTTAGAGAGAGGAAACTGAGGCACAGAAGAGGTTCAGTAACTTGCTAATGGTCACCTCAAAACATCTTACTATCGGGGCGCCTGGGTGGCTCAGTCGGTTAAGCGGCTGACTTCGGCTCAGGTCATGATCTCGCGGTCTGTGAGTTCGAGCCCCGCGTCGGGCTCTGTGCTGACAGCTCAGAGCCTGGAGCCTGCTTCAGATTCTGTGTCTCCCTCTCTCTGACCCTCCCCTGTTCATGCTGTTCTCTCCCTGTCTCAAAAATAAATAAACGTTAAAAAAAATTAAAAAAAAAAAAAGAACGAGGTGAGGTCTGCAGACGACAGTGGCGATGTAAGGGGCTGCTTTGGCTGTGTGGGCAGTCCTGCTATGCTGCCTCCTGTCTCCCGAGGGGCTCATCGGCTGCAGCAGAGACAGATGAGAAAGGGAGCCAAGAATCCCAGCTGCTGGCAGAGAGCAGTGCATACTGTGCGTGACAGGGATGTGCCTGCCAGCGATGGGACAGTGAGAACCCCGGGATGAGAAGGAACCTCGGACAAACCTGGGGTGGTGCAGGAAAGGACTTCTCAAAAGTATGAATGGACATTGGAGTCACCTGGGGAAACTTGCTGAGAGGCAGATTCTGGCCAGGAGGCTTGGGACCCAGCCTGAGATTCCTTCTTTTTTTAAACAAAGTTCTAGGTGAGACTGAAGCTGCTGGTTCTGGCAACACTTTAACAAAGGTATGGTTAAAAGAGACCCCGTTAGGGCAGGACTTGGACCAGCCTGAGCTCCAGGCTCTCCTCCACCATCTACCATCTGTGGATCTCAGGTAGGGCCTCAGGCTTTTTACCTCCTAAATGGGCACAATATTACCAACTTTGCACCCCGACTTCCAATGTCCAGAAGTCACCTCTCCTCCCCAAGTGGGACAGGAGACTGGATGCGTTTGGCGTGGAATGGGCCACCTAAGAGTGGGGAAGTGATCACCTCCCCCCTTCTCTGCTTCTTCTCCCCCAGCCCCAGATGCCACCTAGTTCCTCCTACTGCCTGTTTTGTTCTGTTTCGTCTCCCTCAGTTCCCTTTTCTGAGAAATGGAGATTAATACTTGTCTCTCCGGTTTGTTGACAATCGGGATTGTTGGATTTAGTCAGTTATCCAGTCTTCTCGGAAGCAATTAGACCCCGCCTCCTGCCACCCTGTTGCTCTGCCCCTCCCCCAGTCTAGGGTTTGTCCATTGCTCTCTATCACAAGACCCCAGTGTCATCCCCTAAGACAGGGACCCTCATTCCTTCCTGTGTTAGACATGGGCAAGTACTGGAGAGCAGCCTCACTGGGTCAAAACAAACACGGGGAGAGGAGCCAACCCTCTGGAGGAGCAAGATAAACCAGCAGTCTGCTTCCTGCCTGAGAAGTGAGTGCTCACGTGACTCAGCTCTTCATCCCTGTGCCGGGTTGGGAAGCACACTTGCCTCTCTCTCTCCCTACCCCCCACTCCCTCTCTCTCTCTCAGGTCTGTTCATCTCTCTCAGGTCACCTCTCTCTTTCTTCCTCTCCCTCCGACCTCAGGTCTGTCCATCTCTGTCCATCTCTGCAACTTCCAGTTGGCAGGACAGGAAGAGGCTGACAAGTGGCGAGATTTGAACCCAGACCCTGGAGATTTTATCTCTGATTTAGAAATGAAACTTTTGTCTTAGAGGATGCATGATGCTCTGTGATTTGGGGCGACTTGCTGATTTGCTTACATGTTTTACCCGAGGCAGGGATAATACATGAGTCTGGACACAAACCAAGACTTTGGAGGACAGATCATGCTTTGAATCTCAGTCCTGAACTGGTGACCTTGGTCTAAATTATGTCCTCTACAAAATAGAACAAACACAATACCTACTTCACAGGATTGTTTTGAGGATTAAATGTGTTCATATACAGATTCTACAGCCTAGCACATCATTAAGCACCTAAACAAATCTCAACCATTATTAATAATGCAAGGGAATGCAGATTCACTCTACCACTTCCTTGGTTTATAATCTCAGATGAGTGACTTAGCTATTATGTACCTTGGCTTCCTCTTCTATAAAATGGGACTGATACCTACCTCTGTCTGCTTTTGTGAGGACTGAACGATCTGACCTGGCGATAGGATCCAGCGTGGTGTTTGACACAATATAGTTGATCATGGGAAAACTTTCTTGCTGGTGTCTGGTGCTTCCTTCCTGTAAAGAAGCCAAATGAGTACAGTCTCTACATTCTGGGTCTCTCTCCCTTTTTTCACTCTGTTTCTGGGGAGGTGGGTGATTTCTCTCCGAGTATATTTGGGAGAATAGCTGGGCATGCTCAGTTCAGCTCTGCTGGTCTTCTTCTTGGGAGCAAGTCTGCCCACAGAGAGCACACACTCTGTCATGATTCTCCTTATCCACCCCTTACTGCCCCAGTGCCCTTGAACCTGAGTGGGCAACTGCCTAAAGCCATGGTTCCCTGGCTGACTCATTTGGCACCCAAGCTAGGCTACATCTTCCAACAGAGCATCTGTCAGTAGTAAAGGTGATATTTAGTCTGTGTCTTTACTTTTGACATATTTCTCAAATTATTCAGAAGTGTTATTTATTGAGCCTCTCTTTAGAAGAGATTTATTGGGATCTACTATCCCCCAGGAATTGAGCTAGAGATTAGGAAGTAAATGAGACAACACCTGCCCTTCAAAATCCCACCATTTACTGTAAGGGGGACAGGTGTGTCCACAGAGACAATCCAGTATGTGCTGTGCTATGGGAAAGAACCGGAGATAACTGGGGTGGGGGGTGTGATGTCCTCACCCTGTTCCGTGTCTCTGAGAGGAGTGGAAGATGAGCTCAGGGATAATGTTGGCAGGGAGGGACTATGGTATTTTGGGGGCCAGGAAAGAGTGGAGGATTAAGAAAGTCAGAATTCATGGCATCATGAGCATGGGGAGGGAGCAGATGACATGGTCAAATCTCCAAAGACCTTCACAAGGCAGCTTAGGAATGAGCCCAGTGACAGCAGGGCACCATGGGTCCCCCATCCAGCCTCCAGAGGAGGAGAGCATTGACCCTGATAGAAGACTGATGTTTAAAATGAATAGGACCTCTCTGGTTTTGTGTATGTTTGAAAATTTCCATTTAAATTTTTAAAAACAAAAGGTACGCTTTTTGGAAAAAAAAAATTATTAAAAAAAACAGAATCAAGTTTTTAAAAGCAGAATTAGACTAGGCTAGTAGTCAAAAGTTATTGAAAATTAAGTAATCTGGCCAAGATAGTATTAAGGGAGCCACTACCAGGTGGGAGAGGGAAGACAACACAGCGTGCCTTGGAACTAACACTTGGAAAAAAATGAAATCATTTCACATTTATACTCAACAATTTGAGACTCCCTATAAACTGGTTACAAATTGAATTTCTACCATAAGAGAAATAAATAAGGGAAGACAAAAAGCCTGGTAAATCGGAATACAAAACAAGACGTAAGAAAGGTGTCCAAATAGCTCAGGATTCAAAGAACAGTAGATTGATTTAAGTCCTCTATTAAAAGAAGCAGTTGACACAGTGGCCATATTTGCTATCGTTTTTTATGTTTATTTATTCATTTAGGGAGGAGGACATGTGCATGAGCAGAGGAGGGGCAGAGAGAGAAGGAGAGAGAATCCCAAGCAGACTCTGTGGTTAGTGCAGAGCCCAACATGGGGCTCAATCCCAGGAACAGTGAGATCATGACCTGAGCTGAGATCAGGAGTTGTACCCTTAACCTACTGAGCCACCTAGACGCCCCTTATACTGGCTTTCCTAAAATTCTTTCTTTTCTTGGCTCCCCTACTCTACCTTCTCCTGGTGTTCCTCCCACATCGCTGACTGCTCCTTCTCAACCCCCTTTTCTGGATGCTTCTTCTCCTTCAGTTCTTGAATTATTGTAGTCCCCTGGTGGCCAATCCTCCCATCTCTTCTGTCTCACCTACACCCTCTCCAGCCCCTTGGCCTTAAATAACATCACATCACTCCAGTCCACACCTCTCCCTTGAGTCAGACTTATTTACCCAACAGCATACTTGATATGAGCACTTTGTTATCAAATATGCCTACTGAAACCAGGGGAAACAGTACCCTGGAAGTTACCCATGCCTATTCTTCCCAAGACTTCCCCACTTGGCCCCCCCATTTTCTCGATAGCTCAGCCCAAAAGCCATGCAGTCATCCTTCATCTCTCTCTTTTTTCTCATGAGATCCTGGCCTGTGGATACCCCTAAAACCCATTTTCTATGATCTCTCCCCTTACCCCATTATAGTAACACTGGTTTTCTTTTGTAAGTCCTAGGACACCCCAAGCCTGTTTATACCTGAGGACCTTTGCATGCATTTCCCCCTTCTTCTTAGAACAGTATTTCAACAGACTGATCTTCACCTAACGTACTCTCTCACTTTGTCAGGTTCCTACAAATACACTCACTCCTCAGAGGGTTCTTGTCTGACTTCCCCCTAAATAAAATACGGCTCTCCCCCCATACTCTATTTCTTCACCCAATTTTATTTCTCTTAATAACAGTTTCCTCTATGTCAAATGATATTTCATATGCATTTGTTAAGTAGTCTTTCAGCCATTTGTCCTGACTCAGTGTAAACTTCATGAAGGCTGAGACTTTTTTCTTGTTCACCACCATGTCCTGGTCACTGGAACAATACCTGGCACATAGAAGATAGTAAAGTCAATGTTTTTAGACCAGTGGATGCATGGATGGATGGATGGGTGGGTGGGTGGATGGATGGAAGGATGGATGGATAGATTAATGAATGCAAAGAGATAGATTAGGAGCTGGAGAAATGGTCTAGATGAGAATTAATGAGGGGCTCAATCAGGTCAGTGAAGTGAGGATGAGGAGAGGAGGGGAGGTAGGGGAAATTAAGGCAGCCTAGGAAGAGTCAGCAAATCAAGCTATTTGGCGTGGGTGACTGGGGTTTGTTGGTGCTTCATCCCAAGACAAAATACAGATATTCCCCAGCAGGTGTTTTGTAGGCAGCTGGGTTCATTCATTCACTTATTTATGCATTCATCTGGTCCAACCACCTGTTTTACATATGAGGCAACTGAGAGCCAAGGAGATAAGAGAATTTTCCTGAATTCATACAGCAAATTGCTTAAATTTGAGAGTTTGCTTTTTTTTTTTCATTATACATCTGATAGGGGACTCAGTTTTCTGGAGTTTGCCATTGCCCAAAAGAGTTAAGTTTTCAGAGGATTCAACATGTGAATGCCAGTTAAGAAACTGCCCAGAAGTCTCCCAATTCCTGGTTGTGGCCTTTCTTTGTTACTTTCTGACGACTCAATCTTTGTCATCACCGTGGAGGTCAGGCCAACATTTCTTGTCCTGGCTTGGCTGCTGCTCCCTGAGCTCAGTTTCTTCCTAGCAGCAAATGAGCTAGTGAGGCTGTGGGTGTGTTATGATGTGTATCTAAATAATGATGGCCCAGAACTTTGGAAAAGCAAAAGGCTTGGTGAATTATTGTTATTAGTCCTTCTTCAGAAGTCCAAGGAAAGGATGCTATCTCACTGGAGAAGTGTGGGATGCACCAGGAAGATGGTCAGAGATGATGAGAGAAGCCCTGAGGAAGAAGTCTGTAACAAGTGAAAAGTCTGACCTTTCTTTACTGAGCTGTTTGCAAAGTGATTTAAAATACACTGGGCACTGGAGCCCCACCGCTATACTTTGAAGCATATGTTTTTATGACTTCAATTTTACAGAGCAAGAAACTGAAAATCAGAGAGCTCAAGTGACTTCCCCAAATGCCATACCTAATAATTTACAGAGCAGAATTTAAACCCATGTCTTCTGATTTTTCATCTTGTGCCCTTTCTCTGGGTCAGAAGTTTCCAAACATCAGAGTAAGGCTGTTTAAATAGGGATCTCTTATGGAGTTTATTAAAAGTAGTGATTCCTGGGCTTCACCCCAAAAAAGTTCAATGTCAATAGATCTTTGAAGTCTTTGAATCAAAAAATTTATCAAATATGTGTCTTAGATCAAGCCACTATAATAAAACACCATGAATGGGTGGCTTAAACAATAGACATTTATTTCTTATAGTTCTGGAGGCTGGAAAATACAAGATCAAGGTGCTGGCAGATTCAGTTCCTGGAGAGGCCTTTCCTCTCTGCATACATATGGAGAGAGAGAGAGAGAGAGAGAGAGAGAGAGATTACATGTGGAGAGAGGGAGAGAGATCTCTGTTTTCCTTCTCCTAAAATGGCACTAATCCTATCTGAGGATCCCACCCTCATGACTTCATCTAAACCTTCCAAAGGCCCGACCTCTGTAGACCATCACATTATGGGTTAGGGTTTCAGCATGAATGGGGGGGGGGCACAAATAATCAGCCTATACAGTAAGTACCCTATAAAATTTCCTGCGCAGGCAGGATGTTAAGGAAGCCCCCACTAGCATACATATGCATATATGCTATGTGGGATTTAAGAACTATAGCAAGGGACAAAATTAATTGGTGTGTGTGTGTGTGTGTGTGTGTGTCCATCTGTGCCCTCTCCAGGGAAGTTTTATTGATGCCATTTGTAAACAGCTTTTCCCATCAGCCCCCATGGTTTTGCCTGCCCTTGGTGAGAAGGCAGTTACATTCTGATTCTGGTCCCCCGGGCAACAGCATATTTGGTCTGATGCTGCTGCATCACATGTGTGACCTCGCAGGTGGAGGTTCATGTGCAAGTCTGTGTCCAGCCCTGGGGACCAGGGGAGGGAGGGTGAGGAGAGCAGGGGAGGAAGGGTGAGGAGAGCCAGGTCTGTGTGTAGAAATTAAGCAGAACCTTGGCTGGCTGTGGAGATATGCGGGCACAGTGAGCAAGCTGGGTGTGTACCCCGGCTCCCATGCCCACTGGTGTGGCTAAAGCTCAGGGCTGGGGATGGTATCATCAGAGATCCAGAGAGAGGAGCCCTTAGGCCAAAGAAGTGTGTGGAGCAGGCCAGGGCAGGAGCCCAGGGGTTATTCCAGACGGGGCCACGTAAATGTACATAGATAGTCCAGGGTCGAGGAAGCGAAGTGCAAGGAGACTTTGGTAAGTGTGTGTATGTCTTCTTCCCTTTGGGGATCTGCTTGCCTGAGCCCCTGTTTTCCTGAAGCTGAGGGAACACAATTGAGGGTGGTGATTCATAGTGGGGGGAAGTTGGGAAGGAAACTCAACTGAAAGTGGTTTGAGTCTCAGGCCTCCTGTGGGAGAAGCTGTCAAAGGCCAGTCTGTCTGTCACAGTCCTTAGGGCTGCTAGAGTGACAGTCCTGTAGGGGCAGAGATGGGTGGGGTGCTTCAGGAGAGAAGGTGGCCTGGAGGCCAGGAGGTGGGGTCAGTCCTCCCAGATACAGGTTCAGGAGGCCCTCCTTGCGTAGCAGTAGGGAACAAAATTGGCAGTTTCTACATTTTTAGTCTCTAAGGTGAGATAACCATAAAATAATCATAACAATAAGCAAGATATTTTAAAAGTGATAAACATTAGGAAGAAATAAAAGGAGATGATTAGAAATTTAACTATCTGATTTAGATAAGGTCAACAGGAAAATTTTCTGAAATAAAACGACATTTAAGAAGAGACCCAGAAGAATGAAATGGATTAGTCAGGTAGAGAGGGAGGTAGGGATTGATCAAGGCAGAGAGAAGAGTACGTGTCCCTGGCCAGGCAGAAAGAATCTAATGTGCTATAGAAATGGAAAGAAGGCCAGTGACACTGAAGGCTGATGAGCAAAGGGAATGAGACAGAAGCAATCACCGTGGATGAAGGCCAGTTAATCCAGGACCTTGCAGACTATGGGAAGAGATTTAGAGTTTTAAGTACAATAGGAAGCCAATGGAGGATTTCATGTAGGAAAACGCCAATAAAATTTGCATTTCCAAATGATTTGGATAAAGAATAAGGAAGAGAAGAAGGGCAAGAGGGGATTAGGGAGGTTTATTAGGTGAAATCCAGATGAGAGACAGTGATGGTTGAGACCAGTGTGGCTGAAGTAGAGGTAGAAGGAAGTGAAAGAAAATGATCAAGAATGGCCCCGAGTCCTTGTCATGAATACCTGGAGTACCTGAGAGGGTTGAGGGCCACTTGTTGAGCTGGGCCATTGCGGAGAAGTTTCTTTAGGGACATAGAAAGATTGAGAGTTTGGTTTCTGACATACTAAGTTTGCGATGTCCATTGAACAGGATGTCAGGTCTTGGCTGGAGATGCTATGCAATTGCCATCACAGAGATGGCATTCATGGCCGTAGAAGTAGATGAGATCACTTGGGAAGAGAGTGCATGGTAAGAACAGCAGAGCCACATAGAATCCTGAGGAATGGACTAACGGAGGAGGCCAACACGTAGCTCCTCCTGAGTGGGGTGATGTTTCTTCTTGATCTGAAGGGGCCAAAGTGAAGAGTGACAGCACATGTAACCATACAGTGAACAGTTTGTCTGTCTCGATTGCCCAAGAGACTTTAAGTCCTTCAAGGGTGAGGAATGGGACACACAGGGTTTTTATTCTGAAAACCCTAACACCTAGCACATGTGGCACCTAAAATGAACCATGCACTCTGCTAAGAGCTTTACATTCATAATACAATTAATGCTCCAAAATGATGTTAAAGTCATCATTTTACAGAAGATGAAACTTGAATTAAGAGAAGTTGAATCCTTTGACCACATTACCATACCTAATAAATGGCGAGGCCACATTTAGAAGCAGTCTGTCAGACTGAAAAACATAACTTCAAAGTCCAGTGGAAGAGAATTTTTGACAGTATCCTGTGATAAGTATCTTCTGCTGTGGAGAAAATTTGCACCTGATAGTGTCCGTTTTATCAATCTTCATGTGGTGGTTTATGCATTGTGTCCTATTTAATTAATCTTTTCCTACTCTGATGTCATAAAGATATTCTCTTGTATTGTACCCCCCCCCCGCCAAATTTTAAAGATTTATATCTTTAGTGCATCTGGAATTTGTTTTTGTAAATAGAGTAAAGCAAGAAACTAATTTTATTATCTTCTTGTATATATAAATACTAAGCTGTCCCAGGACCATTTGTTAAATGTTCTTTTTATTTTTATTTTACTGTATTTTTTATTTTTTTAATGTTTATTTATTTTTCGGGGGGGGAGGGGCAGAGGGAGAGGGAGACACAGGATCCAAAGCAGGCTCCAGGCTCTGAGTTGTCAGCACAGAGCCTGACGTGGGGCTCGAACTCATGAACTGCAAGATCATGACCTGAACTGAAGTCAGACGCTCAACCAGCTGACCCACCCAGGGTCCCCTTAAATGTTCTTTTTAAAGGACTCACTTCCTCCAACAAATTACAATGTCACATCTGACACTCATTCATTCAACAACCATGTGTTGGGAGTTTACTATATAGCAGGTACTGTTCAAGTCCCTGGGGAAAATGTTGAAATGCATAAAGCTAGGGAGATCTGACACAGTTGTGGAAACTGGAAGGATTTCAGTATACCAGAAGAGTTATAAGCATTTTGCAAAATATCTACATCCAATCTTTAAATTGTGTAGTGTATAAATAAATAAACACGTATTCCCATTTTTTCAGCTCCACTTAGTCCAATTCCAGGAAGCCTTCTAAGAGCTCCCCACACTGGGTTAAATCCTCTTTCGGGGGCGGGGGGTGTTCTTTTAGTACTGTATGAAGTTTCGGCTATAACACTGATCACATTACGTCACTGCCTGTTTACTTATTTTCCCCAACAAAAATCATCTTGAGAACAGAGCCCCTGTTTTACTGAGTCAGATCCTTGGATGAGGCCTTGCTTCAGGTCTGTATTTGTTAGGTAAATGGATTCATCTCCAGAACTGAATATGCCTGTTTAAAATACAGGAATAAAGCCATCTTGCTATTGGCCGATCACAAAATATGGAATCCAGAGGCTGTAAAGAGAAAATTTTCACCCTTCTCTGCCAAGTTCCTTTTGTAAAGATGTGCCTCAGAAAAACCAGGGGGAGAGAAAGACATAACATCCAGGCAATAGAGGACTCTCCCAGAAGAGGAACAAAGAGAACTCCCGATGGCAGCTGTGCGACAGGCCCAGGGAGAACCCTTTTGTCTGGAGCCGAGGACAGGAGCTCCTGGGGAGAGGTCTGCATGTCAGAACGAAGACAGGAGGTAATGAGATCAATAAAGTGAAGAAATGGGCAGATAACATGAATAGACACTTCTCTAAAGAAGACATCCAAATGGCCAACAGGTGCATGAAAAGATGCTCAACATCACTCCTCATCAGGGAAATACAAATCAAAACCACACTCAGATATCACCTCACGCCAGTCAGAGTGGCCAAAATGAACAAATCAGGAGACTATAGATGCTGGAGAGGATGTGGAGAAACGGGAACTCTCTTGCACTGTTGGTGGGAATGCAAATTGGTGCAGCCACTCTGGAAAACAGTGTGGGGATTCCTCAAAAAATTAAAAAGTAAAAATGACCCAGCAGTAGCACTGCTAGGAATTTACCCAAGGGATACAGGAGTGCTGATGCATAGGGGCACTTGTACCCCAATGTTTATAGCAGCACTTTCAACAATAACCAAATTATGGAAAGAGATTAAATGTCCATGAACTGATAAATGGATAAAGAAATTGTGGTTTATATACACAATGGAGTACTACGTGGCAATGAGAAAGAATGAAATATGGCCGTTTGTAGCAACATGGATGGAACTGGAGAGTGTGATGCTCAGTGAAATAAGTCATACAGAGAAAGACAGATACCATATGTTTTCACTCCTATGTGGTCCTGAGAAACTTAACAGAAGACCATGGGGAAGGAGAAGGAAAAATAAAAAAGTTAGAGAGGGAGGGAGCCAAACCGTAAGAGACTCTTAAAAACTGAGAATAAACTGAGGGTTGATGAGGGGTGGGAGAGAGGGCAGGGTGGGTGATGCGTATTGAGGAGGGCACCTGTTGGCATGAGCACTGGGTGTTGTATGGAAACCAATTTCACAATAAATTTCATATTAAAACAAATAATAAAGTGCCCAATGTGAGAATGTTTGAAAACAATAATGTGAGAATGTTTGAAAACAATAATCCATGGTTAGGTAGATGGACATCTGACGAGTGTGAAAAAAAATTAACTGTGTTGAACAGTCATTATAATGTAAACCCTGATAAAATTATGGGACAGAGTGGGGACGGGAGCATGGTATAAGGAATGTTAAATGTTTGGATCATAATAGAAAGACAATACAGGTACGCCTGGGTGGCTCAGTTGGTTAAGCGTCCGACTTCGGCTCAGGTCATGATCTCGCGTTCCGTGAGTTCAAGCCCCGCATCAGGCTCTGTGCTGACGGCTCAGAGCCTGGATCCTGCTTCGGATTCTGTGTCTCCCTCTCTCTCTGACCCTCCCATGTTCATGCTCTGTCTGTCTCAAAAATAAATAAACATTAAAAAAAATTAAAAAAGAAAGAAAGACAATACATAATGTCTACATTTGATAAACTAGGAGATAGTGAAATATGCGTATTATTTAGAAACACAGAGGTAACTGTCTGGTGAGAGAGCTGAGTGAGACGAATGAGGCTGCCTTTGGAACATGAAGCCAGGGAATGGTGGCATACCTTTTTGTTTTATTAAACCAGGAGTTTCTATTAGTTTGATGAAATATTTTATTCTGTTATTAAATTTTTTAAGTTTATTTATTTTTGAGAGAGACAGGGACAGCGTGTGAGCAGGTGAGAGGCAGAGAGAGAGGGAGGGAGAGAGAATCCCAAGCAGGCTCCATGCTGCCAGTGCAGAGCCCAACGTGGGGCTCGAACTCATGAACCTGTGAGATCATGACCTGAGCTGAAACCAAGAGTCAGATGTTTAACCGACCTAGTCACCCAGGTGGCCTAGTTTGATGAAGTATATTATTTTATTTTATTTATTTATTTTTTTAACGTTTATTTATTTTTGAGACAGAGAGAGACAGAGCATGAACAGGGGAGGGTCAGAGAGAGAGGGAGACACAGAATCCGAAGCAGGCTCCAGGCTCTGAGCTGTCAGCACAGAGCCCGACGCGGGGCTCGAACTCACGGACCGAGAGATATGACCTGAGCCGAAGTCAGACATTAAACCGACTGAGCCACCCAGGCGCCCCTGATGAAGTATTTTAAAACCTAAGTGAAGCACTGGTTTACAAGAAGAGTTTTAGGTAAATCAACTTCCCGTCGAGCTACATGGAAGCAGACTGACAGAAGTCTTGCTCGTTTGGAGAGCTGGCTTATCCTGGCCTGTTTATTTTGGCCCAGGGAAGTCATTCCTCTGACTCCTTGCTTCTTGTTTAGAAGTGGAGGGAATGTCGAGGGACCGCTTTTGGCTAATGACAGTGGCCCCCGTGAATGAGTGTCTGATTTGCTCGTGTCTAATCTTGACAACAGCTCTTTAAGGTGGGTATTATTATCCCCATTTCACAGATGAAGAAACTGAGATTCAGAGACACGGCCTTGCCCGAGGTCAATAGGCTAGTTACAGGTGGAGTAAGGACTTGAACTCCGGTTTGCTGACTCTAGAACACAAGCAAATCTGGACAGCAAGCTATCTCTAAAGTCCCATCTAGATTTGTCCTCTGCACTGACATGTGCCCTATCACATCTGCCTCAACCCCTTCTACGTCCATCTTCTCACACTGAAGCAAGTCCAATTCCAGCCCTAGTTCCGCTCCAGCATGGCCTGGTCCCCATCACCCCCGCTGACTCCTGCCCTCACTGTCAGCGCTTGGATGTATATCCTTCCACTTAGCTTCTAGATAGACGCAAACAGGTATCTTTCAAAATAGATGGTTATCACATGATACATATTGCCATATCCTTTGTTGTTTTTCTTCGATGTCTTCTCTCTCCACATCAGTTCTGGTTGTGCCAGACCATTTATTTTGCACACACGATCTATACTATTCCACAGTACAGATGACCTTAATTCATGTAATCTCCCATTATATTTCTATAGGATCAGTTATCACCGTTCTGTCAGTCTGATCCCAATAGCAACGCTTTGGGCAGAGATGTTATTATCCTGGCTTATAAAGATGATGAATGCAGTCTTAGGCAGTCAGTTCTTTGGTGTCAGCCACTAGCTTGACAAGAGAGGCTTGACAGGAAATAATCACTGTCCAGAAACAAACCCAAGATTCCAAAAAGTGCCCCTCAGTGGGCATTGCCCCCGACCATAGGGAGACGCTTCACTCCTCCCGGCGGCGGCCAAGGGCCAATGTCTAGCTGGTGCAGGGACACGAAGGTCCCGTCCCCTCTGCCTCAATTTGGACAACGCTGCAGAGTTCCCTCCAGTGCAAGCTCACTGTAGTAGCCACTGAGGGCTGAGATGTAATCACACTATGGCTCAACCTCTCCTCTGCCCAATTTTGCTGTCCTCATTTTCTCATA
Source organism: Prionailurus viverrinus (assembly GCF_022837055.1). NCBI lineage: Eukaryota > Metazoa > Chordata > Mammalia > Carnivora > Felidae > Prionailurus > Prionailurus viverrinus. The sequence goes on along the minus strand of NC_062568.1, from coordinate 166,781,657 downwards.
GGTGTATTTCTTGAGAGCACTTCCCAATCAACCTTATGCAAGCAATCTCAAGCTCAGAGTGTTTCTCCAGGCAACCGAGACTAAGACACTACTGTTTTGGAATTTAGATGCCTCCCTTCTTTAAATAGTTCTCCCTACACACCCTCCTTACCCTTGTTCATAGCATTTACCAAGATCTGGTATATTCTGTATTTAGTCATTATTTGCCTTCCTCTGTCCCCAGAGTGCATGTTCCATGCAAGCAGAGACTTTGTTTTGTTCTCTATTGTATCTCTAGCACCTAGAACAGGCCTGGCACTATTTAGCAATAAAGAATTTCTAAATTATATGCATAAACGATTCCTTTGAGAGTCGTGGAGACAGCATGAAGACGTGGGTGAGATCATGTTCTTTGGTAGCAGACAGATTGCACTAGTTCAACCCTGTTACCAAGGGTAACTTTGGGCAACATTCAACCCATCTCAGGCTCAGTTTCCTCATCTATAAAATAAGGCAAATAGGACCTACATCACAGTGTTTTTTGGGTAACCAAACAAGATAATGTATACAAAGCCTAACTCAAAGTTAGCTCTGAAACCTGTTAAGTGATGGTTATAATTCTGAACAGACTTCTCAAAAAAAAAAAAGGTAATTATAAAAATCGCAATTCTAAATTATTTTTCTAGATGAGTGGGTTAAAATACTGGGGAAAAATACAATTAGGCAGTCATGATCTCCCCAACCTGCTGCAGGAATATTTTCCCTAATTACAATGTAGATTTCATTAGCTGGTTCTGCAACATTCAGTCCAGGACACAAAAAGCCCATTGGACAAATTACCACCTTGTACTCACTGGGCACAGAGCCCTTCATCTGAGCAACTAGGGCTCTCCGGGCATATCATCATCATTTGTGGCAGGTGGCAAGGGTAGATATAATTTGGGAAATCTGAGAGGTTGGAGAACTGGTTTGAAAGCTCGGTGATACAGAAGTAAGAATATGCAAAGAAGGTTTGGCTCCAAGTCCTTGTTACTTCATCCACTGGCCATGCCATCTTGAACAGGAGACCCATCCAACCATTCATCCATCCACCCTCCTACCCAACACTTACTAAGCACTTATAGCTGTGGCGGCCACAGTGCCAGACCCTGGAGATAGGAATGATCAAGTTCAGCTCTCAGGGAGCACACCCTCTAGTGGGAAAGAGGGAAAACAACTTCATATCCAGGTAGTAAGCATTGGAGTTAAGTGGAAAGTGCCATGACGGGGCCTAGTGTTTGTGCTGGGACCAGGGACATCAGGTGAAGTTTGCCGCAGAAGTGGATGCAAGTCAGTCAAAATTCCAGGTGGAGAGAATGACACATGAGCAGGGATGGAGTCTCGAGAAATGAGGCACAGTAGTGAACTCTGAATATTTGAGAAAGACCGGGTTACCGAATGCCAGCGAGGAAATGAGGCGTGATGGATCCAGAAAGAAGGGCAGAGATAAAAACAGAAGGGGATTTGAAACCTGTGCTAATGATAGTGGGCTACTGCATTGTCTAGAGGAGAACAGGGACCCCATGCAATCGGTGTTTATAAGGATCAAACTGTCGGCAATGAGATGTGTGGTCCGGAGGGGAGGGGAACGAGAGCCGGGCTTGGGTGGGAGCGAGGCTGGCAAGACAGGAGGTCAAAATAGCATCCAGGCCACACATGAGCCAGGAGAGGTGATCAGGGCCTGAGCCAACGCCGGAAGGGTAGTTTGGAGAAGAGAGCCTGGAAGGTGAGGCAGTGGGAGGTCCACTCCACAGACCGGGGCACATGGGGAAGGAGGGCAGAGGCTGTCCTGCAAAGTTCTGGTGGGATGGCTAGGAGGGTGGTGGTGCTGGGACTTGGGATGGGCCATTCTGCAGAGTGAACGAAGCCTGGTTTGGGTCAGCAGGGATGGGAGCTTGCAGAGTCCCTTTCAGGACGCATGGTGTCTAGAGTGCTTGTGGGTCATCAGAGATGCTCTGTGGTTGTGGGAAACACAGGATGGAGGAGAGAAGAGAAGCTGGATGGGAAACGTGTCCTCATCTACAAAGAGAATAAACCGTACTTTTCTGGCAGGGTCGCCTCAAGAATTAAATAGCACCGGGGATGTGAAGGCACGTTGTAACGTGAAAAGCACTTTGCCATGTTATAAGAATGAATGGGCAACTCAGTGTTAGGATCCCCAGGTTTCTATTTACAGACCATAAGTAGGATCTACGAATACCGAGAACCGATTGTGCTGTGTCCCCTACAAGGTGGACACCAAGTCGCTGTCCTGTTTCTTCCCCTGGGGGGAGAAATTACCATCTGTGGCAACATTTCCTCAGGTTCCCTGAAGGCCTGAGTGAGCCGGGGCACAGGCCATGTCCTGCTTTCTCTGTCTAGTGTTGGTCTTTACCTCCACGGGCCTCCCACCGAGTTGCCCCTGTTTCCTACCGGTCAAGGTTTACGGGGTTGCACATGGGTAGTAGGGCCCTCTGACATTGGGGGTTGGACCCCCAGGGACTGCCGTCTCCTACATCCCCACCCTCACTCCCTGTTCTGCTTCCCTCTGTGCTCCCGGTAAGCTGAGAACGAGGGGTTCTCAACTCACGCTTGGGGGTATTCCGGCCCATGGTTTTGTTAGGCCCCGTGTGCATTCGGCTGTTTGGGGGTACTTTTACCTGCACGCTGTCGTCTGGGCATCAGGCTCCTCTTACGCATTGCCTCAGGTGCTTTTGCCCCGCTGCCTTGCAGAGGCATGACCGCCAGGGTGGTCTCCATCCTCCCTCACGTGAAATGTGTGCGGCTACTAAGCTCTTGCACGGTGGGCGCTTACCTGGGACCCCATTTATGCATTTCGCGTGGTGGCCCGTCGTTACCAGCCACACACAGTGCACACCAGCCTCACAGAAATCTTCCTCTCATCCGGTGCGGGCACTGTCTTTTCCTGTCCCTGCACTACTGCTCCCCTGGCACGTTTTGCCAGGAGTACCTCTCCTCTCTTCTCTGACTGACTGTCCAAATCCTGCTCTCCATCTTACAGGGAAAAGTTTACATCTTACATCTTAGGTAGAAATGCAGGGTTACATCTTACATCTTGCGTCTCCGTCTTACATAGGAATGCGGGGTTGCTACTGTGAAGCCAAAATACCCTGCCAGCTGCACGGAGCCTTGCAAGGTGCACAGCGGGGCTCTGTGTCTGTCGGCCAGGGGGAAGAGCCGTTGCAGCCCAAACCATGCGGTGGGGTACCGTCCTCTTCTTCCCGGGCAGTCAGGAGAAAGCCCTCCAGTTCTGCAAAGGCCTGGTTTCGTTTGGTTGTTTTGTTATCCTGGTTTTTGTTGCTGCTGTTCTCTTTCCTAAGGAAGGGAGGAGAACTCCCTGTGGGTCCAGAGAGCTGGGTCTGCCCACAGCACTCGTATGCCCTCAGCTTGCCCCTGGGTAGAGAAGCCGGGCTGTGTCGACTCCCTGGGTGAAAAGGTGGTGTTCGAGGGTATCTCTCAAGGTGGAGAAGGGACTTGAAAGTGAGCTGGGGCTGCCTCTCCTGGTCTGCTCGCCCGCTTTGAGGGTGCCACATTCATGCTCCCCATTCGCCCACGTGCCCAAAGAATGCAGAGCCCATTTCACTGCCTGACCTCAGATGACCGAGGCACCTTTGTCATCTTAAAATGCATGCTACCTCATTGCCTGCCTTTTAATTTCGAGTTTTCTCTACGTGGAGGTGGCACAGGAAAGGACACAAGGGGATGGGTGCAAATGTTTGAGCACCGCCCTCCCCCAGCGCGCACGGATAAAAACACTCAGGACGCAGAGCGGTAAAACCGCAAAAGCCTTACGATGATCCAGCTCGCGTCGCACTTTTGATTGGAACGCGCAGTTATGTTATAGTGTTACCCTCTCGCCTGCCTCTGTGTTTTTGAGAAAACTGCAGGAGCACACCCCTTCTGGAGCAGGCTGCCCTCGCTCACCAGCTGATTCATATTCAAAAGATCTCGCTGCACTTAGACTAACGAAGATCTGCTGCTTCTCAGAAACTCTCCTCTCTGGTCCTGACTCCGGGTCTTGTTTTTCAGAACATAGAGTCCGGCTTCGGTTCTCTCCTCCTTTTGGTAGGAAACAAGAAAATCTAGCCTCCGAGTGTAATAGAACTGATTCCCTCCCCCCCCCCCCCCCAAAGGAACTGTTGTCTGTTCTTTTTGTTTTCTTTCTTTCGTTCAATTGTTTATTCATTCATCAAACCGGCATTAAATGCCTTCTTAATTTGTGCTAGGTATTATATTAGGCACTGGGGATATACTGTTTAAAAAGGCAGGATCCAAGCCATTCAGAAGCTCACAGTCCAGTGAAGGCAGCAGAAAAGGAGAGAGACCAGGAAAAGCCACTGTGACTGGGGCCGTGACAGAGGGCTCAGCTGGAGGGATCTCACCCAGTCTGGAGTGAAAAATCAAGGCAGGCTTCTAGGTGGAAGGGATGTTTGAAGTTAGAAGGTCACACAGAAGTAAGACAAGGTTGGAACCTTCTTCCATGGGAAAGGGGAGACGTGTATAGGCCTGCTGGGCGGGGCTACACATGTTGGGATTCACCAAATAGTTCAGTGTGATTAGGGCAAAAAGTGCATGCGTGTGTGTGTGTGTGTGTGTGTGTGTGTGTGTCTCGGAAGGGGAGAAAAGAAGCCAAGATAAGAGAGTCTAGAAAGGGACAGGAGCACATCATAAGGGTCTTCTCAGCATCCATGCTGGACCTGGTGCAGAAAGCTTGGCGAGCCTTTGGAGAACTTTAAGCAGAGGACTTACATGCTAAGATTTGTGCTTCATAAAACAAATAAAACAAAACAAAACACACCCGTCTGGCTGCAGTATAGAGGATGGAGGGAGACCTACTGGAAGCAGAGAGACTACTTTTGAGAATGTAAGGTGTTCTTTTAGAATTCACTTTTCCCAGGCTTGGCCATGATGGAGAAGGCAGAGAACCATCTTGAAGCAACATTTCTGTAAGGTCCATTTCTTCCGTCTGGATAACAAGATTAATAATCCCATAGCTTCATCTACGGGGTTGCATTGGGGTACAGTGTGGTGCAGAATCTATGAGCACAGGACTTCTTGGTTGCCCGGAGAAGGCAAGGATTCCCGTGAGCTGTGGTCCAGGAGCACTGGCAATGGGAAGATTGTGATCTCTCAATCTGGCCTTGACTGGGTCTGCGATGTGGACGCAGCACTTCTCACTTCTGGGTATCGGTTCTCCCGGCCAAAAATGAGGAAGTGGTATTACATGGCTCCTTAGGTTCTTTCCAGCTCTGAACCCCTTAATGTGGACAGCTTGGTGAGCTGATTTTAGAATCCTGTGGATCTCAGTCTGAATGGCGTCTGTCACTTCTGGCGGCATGACCCTGGATAAGTTACTTCAACACTCTAAGGCTAAGGTTAAAATGGGGATAATAAGACTTCTTGCAGGGTCGTTGTGGGGATTAAATGTGATACTAACAAAGTATTTAGCACTGTATTTATCCAGACATGCAGGGATGCCATTATTAGAAAATACCTTCACACAGAAAAAAATGGCTAACCCGGAGAGGCCATGAAACAAGGAAACTCAGCCCTAGATCACATATTGTCAAGGAACTAGACAACTGAATGTTTCACAATGTTTACAAATTCAGCGCTCTGAGATGTTTTCTGACCGCGATGCCGGCAACATTACAGGTCTGAGATCATCGTGCTCATCCACTGTGACAGAGCGCCCTCTGGTGGTCTCAGAGTTAACATTTTCATTAAGATGATCGAAGAACAAATGTAGCTTTGTGGATTTATAAAGCAAACGGCAAGGGTTTGGGGGTTCGTTAATCTTAGATAAAGTTAATATAGCTAATCTTAGATAAAGCTAGTAAAGTACCATTAATTATATCACTTCTACTGGCAATTCTTTAGTCAACTTTTCCATAAAAGTCATGTTCCAGGCATTTATTAGATCTTGCAGTTCGAAAAGACAAAATTACATTTTAAATTAAAACATAAATTATATTGGACATTTGAATTGCACATAAAATCTTCCCAGTAGTTCTTTATACCATGAAATTGAAAATAGTTTGGCATCACTCAAAAGGATGCCAACTCAAAACTGGGGTTTTTAGGGGTGGCCTTGCTACAAAATTGTCTGGGAGACTTTGGGCAAGGTGCTTTATTTCTGTGGACCTGTTGCCTCGTATTAGAACATAAGACTCTAAACCCGAACATTTCCAGGTCCTTTCCAGCTTGCAGATTCTTTGATTTGCGGGAGATACATTTTCCGTTTTCTTTTAATATTAGGGCTCTGGCTTCAAAGAAACTTGATGTCAACTTTTCTTTACGAATCGGAGGCCTCAGACAGTAGTTTAAGGCCCATCTTAAGATGCGTTTGTAACATTTTGTAAAATCAGCTCTAACTATCTGTAGCAGAAATGGCTGGTCATTAATAAAGATTCATGTTCTCCTTCCGTAGGATTTTGTGCAGAAGCCTATTTGGCAGTCCTTATTAAAATTTTTTTTTTTAATTTTAGAGAAAGAGGGAGCGTGAGTGAGAAAGAGGGACAGAGGGAGAGAGAGCGAGGAAATCTTCAGCAGATGGCATGGGGCTCGATCCCACAACCCGGGGGTCATGACCTGAGCTGAAATCAAGATCTGGATGCTTAACTGACTGAGGCACCCACGTGCCCCTAGCAGTCCCTCTTTGCATCCAGGTGGGACCGTATGACTAGTTTTTGATAAAGAAATAATAGTGAAAAAGATGTGTGTCCTCCAAGCCAAGGTAGTTAAATACCAAGTGTGCGTTCCCCCATTCTTTCTCATTCCCCTTGTTCTCAAATAGATGACACTTGAGCCACGTGGAGTCATGAGAAACAGAGCCACCTGGGAAAGTACCCGGGTGCCTGAATTACCTGTTGGAGATGGGCTGCCCTGGAGAGCCACCCAATCAGAACACCTACAATGGACTTTGTGTGAGTGAGAAATAAACTTTTACTATGTTAAGACACTGAAAATTAGGGGTGGTTTGGTATAGCAGCTAGCGTTCATTATCTGAACTTACTCTCCAACTGCATGATGCTGAAATCTAATTGGGAGCATTGTATCAAAGCAAACTGATTCATCAAAGCAAATTCTCTCTCTCTCTCTCTCTCTCTCTCTCTCTCTCTGGGGTGGAGGAGGGGTTAGGAGAGGGAGAGAGAATTAGTTTACTCAATGTTTGTTTCCTGATTAGGAAAATGGTTCTATTCTCAAAAAGGTCTTATCAAGACTTCCTTCGAACTTTGTTACACAAAATGAGTGCGAAGTAGACGATCTCGGGTTGTTCGGGTTGTGGATGGGTATAGACGCTACCATTACCTGCTGAGTCATACCTGTCAGGTGTTTTGGAACAAAACAAAGTTCACCAACTGCTGATCTGGATAAAATTAACTAAGCAGTGAAAGAGTCTTCTGAAACTTTCCAATTTGTCTGCATTTGGAAGTGACCTTGTTAACGGGGGAAGGTGGGAAAGGAATTATACCCAGTAACGGGTATCAGAGTTATTAATCATAAGTCTCGTTTTGATAGTGAGAAAAACAGGGACAAAAACAGGGTTTTTACTCAGCTGTATCTCTCTGCAAACACTGACAATATTTTATTTAAGCTAGCATCCTATGGGAAGATAATTGAGAATCAGTGATGTAGAAACACATCAGCAACAGTAGGAAAAACCATTACGGTACAAATAGGATTGTGGCACGACGCTGGTCTGGAACTATCCGCTGAGCGTGATGATGCTGGTCACAATCCGAAAATTACAGCAAATGTTTAATTAGCAAGCCTCCAGAACAGCTGTAGAGAGGAATGAACTTCCAATGAAATAAATGTCTTGTGGAATTAAAACTCTTAGGGTTTTATTGTACTTTGCCACCTAAATTATATCATTTAGGAGCCTGGAGTTTAAATTGGTTCTGTAAACAAGATGATAAATGTGGCTGTATTACTATGAGGAAAATTAGCTTATAGAAATTGAAGATTTTTCTTCAGATAGTAACAACATTGAAAGGGTACATAGATCTTGATCTGGCAGCTAAGCTTCTAGGAATCTAGTCAGAGAAATATTAAGTGTGCAAGAAAAATTATTTTTCGTAGAAAACTGGAAACCACCTAAAGTTCATCAATTAAAAACCTGATTGAATAAACTGCGGCAAATCTGTACTATAGAATGCTAGGTACCTCTTGCAAAGAATGAATAGGTATTTATATGCTGGTGGAGGAAGGAGTCCTCAGTGCAAGGATAGAAATTGAGGCTATATTATACGATCCTGTTGGTCCTTGTTGTTTTTCAAACTGATAGCGTAACTGAGGCCAAGGGTGCAAGATCATCTGGTTCCGGGGACCCCAAACAGACCAGGCTCGGCCACTCCCTGCTGACAAAATCCAAAGACAGAGAGAGAGTGATGGCAAAACAAGAAAGGAAGTTATTTCTCTGGGTCTAACACCGGGAAGACAGTGGACTGAAGTCACAGAGATCGTCTCCAAAGTGCTGAAAATACTTCCAGGTTTTTATTAGGAAAATGTGGGACAATGGTGGGTGGGTGGGTGCACACAGGTGGCAGTAAAGATCAAGCCGGTCACTGTCCCCGGGTAAGTCATGAGGGCTCTTGCTGGTGTCAGGACGGTATCTATTATTTGAGGTGGTAGGTTGCCTGCCGGGTCTTTTGCCTGAGTTAAGAGATAAGCTGCAAGAAGAACTTCATCAAGTAGAAAGCACAGACTGAGGTCAAAATGGAGAGAGTTGAAGTCCTCTTTCGAATCCCCACTGTCAAAACACTGTTTCATTTCTATGGAAGGGAAACGGACGATGGCCATGCCTTCTGTTAGCTACTTCCCGCTGCCCGGGATGATGTAGGGATTGTGGAACGGAAGACTTTGACCAGTAGGAGAACCTCATTTCTTGCGTCTCTCGTGAAAGAGACACTAGGGCATCTCCAAGCTTTCGTGAATAGAGCAGGCTGTCATTTGACAAATGCAAAGACCAAAACAACAACCGAAAAGAAAAAGAGTAAGAAATATAGCGGGGTATATTTCCATTTGGAAAAAAAAAATCTAATGTCGCCAACCGCTACAAGGATCTAGGGCTAGGACGTTTGTAGCAGTGATGTGTTTGTTTAAATCTTTCATGGCTCTATTACATTTTTGGAGTAATTTTGAATATATACGTAACATTCTGTTTTTTTTTTTTAACGTTTATTTATTTTTGAGACGAGAGAGACAGAGCATGAACGGGGGAGGGTCAGAGAGAGGGAGACACAGAATCCGAAACGGGCTCCAGGCTCCGAGCTGTCAGCACAGAGCCCGACGCGGGGCTCGAACTCATGGACTGCGAGATCATGACTTGAGCCGAAGTCGGCCGCTTAACCGACTGAGCCACCCAGGCGCCCCGCAACATTCTGTTTTAACGAGGGCACAGACCCTCTTTGGGCTACAGTCAAGACATCGAAGACCATTTGGTTTTGAAGGACTTGTTTTCAAATTTGTGCGGCTTCCTCATTTCGGAGGGTGAGTGTGTGCTGGGCAGCCGCTGTGTGTGTGGCTAAAGCCTCTACTTGTAATTCTACATCAGTAGAGGGGGCTCCCCGGACAAATAGGGCTGAGGGAGAAGACCGTCAAGAAGGCTTCCTTGCCTGGTGTCTAGCTTTTAACAATATCGCAGTTATGAATCACTGGCAAGTGGGAGGTGACTCATCTCGGGAGATACGTGCCTCCCCAAGTACACCATCCAATCCAGTCATCCATCCACTATTTTCACGAGTCCGCGGGTAACCCCATAAAGTGGGGATATGCTCTGGCTTTTAAGGAGTGAATCTGCCGTCCCAGGCACATAGAATCTGTCAAGGTGACAGGTGAGTTACACAGTTGTTGGGAGAGTCCAGCCCATTGTCCAGCTGTTGAAATAATCCTAAGCCCATGGAGGCCTTTTATTATACCCACAGAGTAACAGGCATGGAGACTCTCTACACATGGGCTTTTGTGGCAATTTCTCTGAAGAAATTACCCCAAGTTGTCTGCCTTAGGCAAACAACAAAGACAATTAGAACTAGAATCTAATTCCACAAAGGTGTGTGTTATTGAAACATAATTTTTCTCTCTAAAATCACCCCCATTTCCCTCAAAGATAGCCAAATTATGACTGATTTGTTTGTAAAAACAAGTCCAGTTTTAACAAATGTGGTCTAATTATTTACTTAAGCTCAGCAAGAATTGTGATTGACCATGTATGTTCTTTTAAAATCTGCTTTGCTGGAACTTTTCATAAGGAATTTCTGATCGGACTTTTATTTTTTTTATTATTTTTTTTAACGTTTATTTATTTTTGAGACAGAGAGAGACAGAGCATGAGCAGGGGAGGGTCAGAGAGAGAGGGGGACACAGAATCTGAAACGGGCTCCAGGCTCCGAGCTGTCAGCACAGAGCCCAACGCGGGGCTCGAACCCACGGACCATGAGATCATGACTTGAGCCGAAGTTGGCCGCCCAACCGACTGAGCCACCCAGGTGCCCCATGATCGGACTTTTAATAGGCTCTCAAGGCCAGAAGCCACGCCAAATACTTGCCATCAGATTTGCCTGCAATGCCTGTAGATTTGCATGAATTCCTCTCCTCGAAATATGCTGAGGTCCCCCAAATATCCTGCGGTCCCTGCACCTGCTGGGAAGTGACATTTTTATTCACCTGGTAACGCTGCTGGGAACTCTGTAAGCAAGGTATTAGGCTGACATTTCCAGAGGCTCTGTTGGCTCCATAAATTCCACCTTAGTTCCTTAAGCTGTCTGGTCATGGCTGTCTGTGCATGCCTCTCTCAAATATGCCTTTCCAGTCAAAGCCTTGGTAATATAACCAGTGTTTCCAATGGTATCCTGTTACAAGATTCTTATTGAACTTATGGAAAGAATTATAACGGCCACGAAAGAAAGAATACTAAGAGTTTCTGAATTCTAGAGGGCTCAGGTAGGGAGAAAAGTTAAGTATTTCATTTTGTTTACAAAGGGATCTTTTATCGTATTGATGTAAATCATAGATATCTTAAAATAAAAATTTTCCCTAAAGCTGGACGCTGGGAGAGCAAAACTGGAGAACCAGCAATGTTTCAAACACAAGTCACAAAAACTACAATCATCTTTCTCAATCTATTCAGTCCCACGTTACTAATTCCTGTTCTGTTTGCGGCTTTCCTGTTAGTTCTGGAAATTCTTACTCAGCTGAGTTTTACCATCTTAAAGATATCAGCAGCCTGTATTTGTCAAAAGCCCTTTTCGTGAATCTCCCTGAAGATGAAACATGTTTTGCAAGAGCCTCAGAACAAGAACTAGAAATGACAAAAGACTTAAAAACGGGCCCGGTTAAACATGTGATGAGAGTTCACTGTAACGCACTTGACGGGGAAATCCACTTATGTTTGTGACACACAACGTGTCAATAATTAGAGCGCCAAGTGACCTTAGATCTGGACATAGTGAAACCTTAGGGATTTCATATAATTTCTAGAACAGTTATAGCATTCGCCCATACAATATAACCCAGGTAGGGTTATCATCATTTAACAATGCTTCCGTGTAACCTAACATACAAAATAAAGAAGCCTGATTTGTCAAAAAGACTCCATTTACAATTTGAATCTTGGGAACTTTGTTAAAAACCTCAGAAGGCTTTAAGCACATGCTTAAATAGGATTACAGATCATTACAAAACTCAATATTTAACTAAAGTGGCAATAAGAGATTCTTTTTTTTTTTTTTTTAACATTTATTTATTTTTGAGACAGAGAGAGCATGAACATGGGAGGGGCAGAGAGAGAGGGAGACACAGAATGGGAAGCAGGCTCCAGGCTCTGAGCCATCAGCCCAGAGCCCGACGCGGGGCTCGAACTCACAGACCGCGAGATCGTGACCTGAGCTGAAGTTGGACGCTCAACGGACTGAGGCACCCAGGCGCCCCAATAAGAGATTCTAAAGACAAATACAGAACATTACACAGTTGCTAGCAGAACTTTGCTCTTTTAATACGGAGAAGTTTTAACTTTTTAAAGTAATCAACAACATGATAAAGGCAACATAGAAACTTTGTTTTTTGAGGGGGGCGCCTGGGTGGCTTAGTTGGTTAAGCGTCTGACTCTTGATTTTGGCTCAGGTCATGATCTCACGGTTCATGGGTTTGAGCTCCACATTGGGCTTGCACTAACAGTGTGGACCCTGCTTGGGATTCTCTCTTTCCCTCCCTCTCTCTCTCTCTCTCTCTCTCTCTCTTTCTGCCCCTTCCCCACTCTTGCATACCCTCGCATTCTCTCTCTCTCTCTCTCTCTCTCTCTCTCTCAAAATAAAATAAAATAAAAACTGAAAAAAAGAGAAAATTTGGTTTTCTGGACAGATAAAGAAAAAAACTTTGTTTACAATTTCTTGTCAAGAGTATACCAATAATCTTTTTAAAAAAGAGAAAAAGCAAATCCCAATCTTCAGTATATTTTAAAAAATCCATTCATATCAATCTTAGTCCTGACCACGTATAGAATTCTTTCCCAAAGATTCCCCTTACAGACTTTCTACAATTTCCTTTTTCATTCATATTTTCTCCTAAGCTTTCTCTCTTCAAATAAACCAGTCTCATTTTAGGACAAAATTACTTTCTTCTCCACAAAAATGCATTCCCATTCCTCACGCCTTTCTTATCAAAAACGTGTCTTACTTTCCTTGCATACAAAGTTGCTCTATCATTTTCTAGCAGTCTTAATTACATTTATCAAAATTCCCACTCTTAGAAACCTTAGTTTCCAATGAAAACTAAGTAGTAGCCAACTGTGAACTGTCCATTACACCAGAATTCTTTAGATCAGAAGCTTACAAATACATTTCATAATTTCTAGAAACATGTGCTTTTCCATAATAGAATCTTTCAATTAAAGCATAAAGCAGACCCCAGTATCTTTGGCTTCTCTATAATAAGAAGCCAATAGTAGATAAGTCGATATTTAGTAATTAATGTTTCAGTATTTGATCTTATTTGGCAAAGATTTAGATATCCAATGAGTTCAAACCAATTTATTACTTAACCTAGCAAAACTTCAAAGATTTAGGTTACCAAAGATGTCGAAAGCTATAAACCTTGTCATTCAACCTACTTGCTCTTAACAATTACCCAGGAAAGCTTTATGAAACAGACAACATTAACTGTCCTTTTAAGTCCAACTGCAACAGATAACACATGAATTTAACTAATTCAGGTGGAAGTTGATCCTCTGAACTGTGTTTGATGTTGCTAACTCCACAAGACCTGCCCATCTTAATTAAACCACCAGACTTAAATTAGCTTTAATACCAATAGGTTACACCTGTGTCCAAAGTCAATCAACCTGTTACCCTACTGTCAATTTCACCTGGGCCTCCTGTGGGGAAATCTGAAATAGACAGTCTGAGGCCCTGGGCCCCTTCACGATGACTTGGGAGGCACTCTAGTTTGAACCTCATAAGGAGGTGGCGACAGCTTGGGGTGCTCTCGCTCCTCAATAGCGAGGGCAGGAAGAGCAGGAGTGATGGCACGGGAGGCACGGAGGAAGGTAAAGGAGCTGGCTGCGTGAGAGGCACAGGCAGTGGTGCAGACACAGGAGGAGGTGGATTCAAAGTGTGCACTAACACTCCTTGATCTCTGTCTCCTGTCTCTCCTCCTGCTTTTTCTCTGGTTGCTTTTCAGCCCTTTGCACCATTTATTCAACATACGTTCTAATCACCATTTTGGGGGAGCAGAAGGCGTATTCCCCCATCTTCCTAGGTCAAAATTCAGAAAGGACACAAAATTCAGAAGAACACAGCTGTGACTGAATGAAGCCCAGAGTGCCTGCATTTGCATTTGTTCTTCCCCAAAAGTCAGCTTCGCCCATTGAACCAAATGGCTTCCCAGACAAACTAAGAGAGCCAAAAGGAACCCCATATTTGGAGGCAACCAAATGAGAGGAAGGAATCCCAGAGAGCTATTCAGTGGCCATCTTTCCTCTGAGCTTAACATATATGGGCCACGCAGAATTAGAATAAAAAGCCATCCTCTTAGGGGTGCCTGGGTGGCTCAGCTGGTTGAGTGTCGGACTCCCGATTTCAGCCCAGGTCATGATCTCACAGTTCCTGAGTTTGAGCCCTTCGTCAGGCTCTTCACTGACATTGTAGCACCTGCTTGGGATTCTCTCTCTCCCCCTCTCTGCCCCTCTCCCGTCGTGCATGTGCCCTATCAAAACAAATAAACTTGAAACAAAAACAAGCATCTTCTTAGTTTTATTTTAATTTTTATTTATTTATTTATTTTTTAACGTTTATTTATTTTTGAGTCAGAGAGAGAGCATGAACGGGGAAGGGGCAAAGAGAGAGGGAGACACAGAATCGGAAGCAGGCCCCAGGCTCTGAGCCATCAGCTCAGAGCCCGACGCGGGGCTTGAACTCACGGACCGCGAGCTCGTGACCTGAGCCGAAGTCGGACGCTCAACCGACTGAGCCACCCAGGCGCCCCGCATCTTCTTAGTTTTATAACTAAAAGTAGACCAGTCAGCTAGTACTCTGCCTGGGGGTGGGGGAGGTGGGGTGAGGGTTGGGAGGGGATAGTTAGCATTCCCTATCTTGAACACACACAATTTCCAACAGAGATCTTCCCAAATGCATACCCTGGATTCCCGTTTACCTCACGATACCTTCACAAATTACAACACCCCCTGCCACAACTCCAGCTACCTGAACAAATGGGTTATGAAACAAACTTGAACAAATGGGTTATGAAAACCTGAAACAAATGGTTCAAAAGAACCCAACAGCAGGGTAACAAGGAAGGATGGTTTCCAGGGCACACACCTATGGGGCGAACTTACCAGGAGCCAAATTTCTAGCACCTGCTTACTCTGCAACTTGTCGGTTTCTCTGCTTCCCCAAATGCAGTTAAGGCAGTGGACTGATGCAGTTCAGGGCAAGTCCTCAAAGCATCATAAGGTGTCAGCAGCTGCACAGGACTTCCTGGTCCTCCCCATCCATCCGGGGACTAACCAGAGTTGCTGACCCTGACCTATCATAGCCACGGGCTCAGTAAAGGAATGGCTGAGCCCAGGTGCACTGCCAGGCCCAAATGCAACCGTCAGGGGTCTCTAGAGTGGGGACTGGACAAACTGAAAGTACAGCTTCTGGCTAGCTTGCCAAGAATTGCAACTGGGGCGCGGGGTGCAAGGGCACCTGGTTCTGGGGGTCCCCAACAGACCAGGCTTGGCCCCTCGCCACTGACAAAAATCCAAAGGCAGAGAGACGAACGGTGTAAAACAAGAAAATGTATTTCAGTGAGGCAACACCAAGAACCCAGTGGACTGAAGTCACAAAGATGGTCTCCAAAGTGCTGAAAATACTTAAGGTTTATATTGGGAAAATGTGGGACAATGGTGGCTGGATACATTCAGGTGGGGAGTAAAGGTCAAGTCCATCATTTTCTCCTGTTAAGTCACGTAGGGTTTTGCTGCTGTCAGGGCAGTCCCTTTTATCTGAGGGGGTAGTTTCAACCCCCATCAGGGGATGCTTTGCCTGCAGGGTCTTTTGCCTGAGTTAACAGTTAAGCTGGAGAGAACTTCATCAAGGAGAAAGTAAATAAATGGAGAGAACTTCATCAAGGAGAATGTAAATAAACATTTAAAAAAATCTTAAAAATGGAAGTCCTCTTTCAATAGAGTTTGTTTATGCTAGAAAAAAAGACTGGAAAGTTAAAAGACCGTTAATGAATTCTGGTTTTAAGATGAGATTGTTCTCGGGGCGCCTGGGTGGCGCAGTCGGTTAAGCGTCCGACTTCAGCCAGGTCACGATCTCGCGGTCCGGGAGTTCGAGCCCCGCGTCGGGCTCTGGGCTGATGGCTCAGAGCCTGGAGCCTGTTTCTGATTCTGTGTCTCCCTCTCTCTCTGCCCCTCCCCCGTTCATGCTCTGTCTCTCTCTGTCCCCCAAAAAATAAACGTTGAAAAAAAAATTTTTAAAAAAAATAAAAAAAAAAAAAAAAAAAAAAAAAAAAAGATGAGATTGTTCTCACTTTATACCTTCTGTGTCCTTAGTTGTCTCCATGTGAATTACCTAACATCTTCACTTACCCTACCTTCTGACCAAAGACTCACCATTCTCTAAATATTTCCCACTCCTTGTCTCCATACCTTTGCTAAGGTTACTTCTCTCTGGAACATCCTTCCCCAAACATCATTTAACCAAATCCTGCCGGGATGTTTAAAGGTGATTTCTTCCAAGAAATCAATCTCACCACTCACACTCTAGAGAACTATTTCTTATTGCCTAAACACCTATTACCCTTGAAGTCTTTTACAGGCATTTATAATCAATTCCAGTTTGTATCCTCGCTGTTCATGTTGGTTTTATGGGTTTCCCATGTACTAGGTAATAAATAGGCTTCTTATGGGGGAAAAAAAAAATCAAAATTTACTCATCTTTGTGTCCCCTACAATGTTCAACATAATAGAAAATCAATGTTTGAATTAATGAGGCATAGTTTGCAATTCAATGTATATGATGTTAAAAATTGAGAAATACCAAATGATTCACCAGGTTTTTTTTTTCAAAATTTTATTTATATAGAATCTTCAGAAGGTTTCCCTTTAATTTTTACCACAAGCTAAACTTTCAAAGCTTAAAATCAGGTATTTTATAATATGTCATTGTTAAGTACAGGGAGAAGAGTTCAACCATTTCGAGGAAAAGCTTTCTTAACTGTATAAACGTTAATATTTACAATATTCTTTAATACAGATTTAGACAATGTGGCATATTTAAATATACAAAATAGTTTAAGTCATTATCTTTCATTACAGAACATTCCAAAATTCAAAGTAATAAAAGAAATCCATAAACACTAATAACATTTGGGGAAAACAACAGCAACAGGTTTATCAATAGAGTAAGCTTATACATAATACACAATTTGCACATCAAATCCGCAAATTTAAAGATCTCTGATCAGTCTATTTAAATCATGCTGGAATCTAAATACTATTCTATAGTTCATAGCTGAAACAAATGTTCTGTGATAACCTAAGAAACAGGAGTACAAACTATGAAATCACATTTAACATTCTTCTTAAATCCTCAAAGACTACTCTAGAAAACCTCAAAGACAGCACACAAGGCATTTTTCCCTGAAATTAAGGTTCTTATGAATATATTCATAAATATAGTCGAAGGAAGAAAATACAAACAACCCAGATATCCTAGGTTAATTTTACCTTCTCAGATTTAGTTTGGTATAGAGCAAGCATCTGGTATAATCATGGCTTCTCTGGGAAACTTTGACTTTCTCCTCATATTTAGGGAGCTAACATATTTATTCTCTGCCTTGTTCCAGAAGGAATTTAAGGTCGCTTAAAAGACTGAGCAAAGGCCAGAAAGCACAAATTACAGGGTAAATGGAAAAAACAAAACAAAACAGAGAAAACAGAGTTTGGGGGGAAAAGCACATATAAAACCATTTAAGGAAAGGTCAGGAATTAAAGTATATTATTCTCCACAGTGATTTTCTGGAAATATTGCAAAGTAGGGTATTAATTTGTAAGAAAACTAACTGCTGGTAAACTGGGGATATTGATCAAATTTATTAAATTTTGTATTAATCCTGATAGAGATGATGATAAAAATGTGCTTTTTCCTCTGTGCTTGGATAAAGTAAGTTTTCCTGAATTCCATCACGTAGGACTCTGGACTTAAGTATCTGGCTACTGGTAGAGGAGAATGTAGGTTAAAAGAGAAAAAAACAAAACAAAATTTAGTTGCCCTTCCTTAATTTCTACTGAGAAACCCAACAACTGGGGTGGAATGCGTGTTGATGACGTGGGGATAGACAGCCATAGGTCAGGGGGTCAGGTGTCCATAGGTCTCTGTGTCCACAGGCAAAGCCTCAATCCTGGGGTGGCCTGCCCACATCACTTCCCGCAGGCCCAACAGCTCCCCTTGTCGGGACCCAGAGAGACTAACGGAAGCAGGCAAACTGCACGGCAGGAGGCCTGCTCAGGTGGGCTTGCTGAGCCTGCAGTCTCCCTGCTGCCCACACTGCTGCCGAAGCTCTGACCCGCTTCCAGTCTGCACATCGCAGACTTCACCCCACTCGCGTGGGGCAGCGAAGTTGTGGAGGGAAGGCGGGGGCAGCATGAGCTTCCACAAAACACGAACGGGTCTGTTTAGCTCTGCTCTTCAGGCCCGGTTTCAACAAATGCTAAACGAACCATCTTGTACCTCTGAGCTGAGAGGTAAGAAGTAGAGGGGGTGGGGATGAAGAGAAGGGCTTGAGGGAAATGAAGACATGAAAGGTGGTAGGATACGTGGCATGAGGTTCAAAACTATAGATTAAGGATCAGAACAAAAATATCTATGTGACAGCTAAAACTAATCACCGCCTCCTATCTTTTTTTTTTTGAAAGGATGATTGCTCCTAATCAACATTCCTAAGTTTTGGTCAGGTGAGTGAAGAATGAAGTGCAAATCTATAGATCTAAAGCCCCAGGAACTGCAGTGTTCTTGGCTGGGGTGAAGAAGCTGCCCCAGGGTCAGTGAGACAGGCTTTCCAGGGAGAGGCCAATGACTACCGTCTTCCCAAGGATACTCTTCAGAATACAGGCAGGGCCACCTTACTACCTATTAGGCACCATGCCTCCAGCCCACAATACCTTTAAGGCCCATAAAATGTTTTAATTTCTTTTCAATTCAGAAGGAAAAAAATCAATCCTTTAGATTGAGGACATGTTTATATACAATATCAGATTCATTTTATACAAATGCAATTATAATTAATTTATTTTTAATTTTTTATGGAAGAAGACATCTAAAGGCGGCAAAAGTGTCTAAGTCCTAATGTGGCTTTGAACATAGTTCAAGGATAAAATAATGGAGGAGGAAGGAGAGTCTGATCTTGTCGATCTTATTCCACTGATTTTTCTTTTTTGAAAGCTACTTTGAGATTAGATTTTAAAGAGAACTAAGTCTAATACTGGCAAAGTACTACTGTCAATTTCCGCTAGCCAAGCAGGAAAAAGAAAAAAAAAAGTTCATTATTTTACTGCATTGGGCAACTGTAAGAATCAAATCAGGACGAAGAGATCTGGATGTTTTCAGGTCCAGTCTCCACTCCTGTAAACATTACCAGAGGGAGGTTTTCCTTTGGGTCTCTGCCTCCTGAATTTCCTATATTACACTGCCCCTCAACAGACTTCCTCTGTGCTTCTCCAAGGCCCTGGCTCTGACTGCCCTCAGTAGCCCAAGTCGGCAGTGAATGTGGGCACCTGCAGTTGAAAAATGTTTTAAGAATATGATAAGAGCAAAAGGAAACAGGGAGAATGAACGGAGGAGGAGGGAGAGGAAAAAAACTACAGATTTTAATGTTCCAAAATTACATGGTCCAAGAAAAAAAAGGGGGGGGGAAGAATATATACTAAAATGTTACCTGTGGTTTTCTAGATAACAGGATTTATATATTTTTGTTTTATTCATTTTGTTTTTAAAAAATATTTTATGATAAAACATACTCTATCATCAGAAAAAAACACTCAGTAAATATTATTTAAAAAATTGTGTTCTCCAACTCTAAACTCTGAAGATTACCATCTTTGACTTCCTCACAGTATGGCTTAGGTTGGTAAATATGGTTAACTTGGCATGCAGAGGAACCGGATTTGAGAAAAGAACTGTTAACAATTTCAATTATTTTCCATCACCCGAATTCATCAATTTATACAGAAATATCAATCAAGAGCTAATTAATACCACTTTCTAGGATCTGTTCCCAATGTACAATGGGAAAAATATGTCAAAAGGAAGAGTACAAAGGAAGCAATTACTATGTTTTACAGAATCGCAGACTTTGTGTGCTTGGAAGGATAAACTAAGTCATAAAACTCAGACCCGTGGATTATAGGTGAAGGGCCTGAGGTCCAGACAGATTATGTGATTTTATCACTGTCACAGAGCAAAGCTGATAATAGAATTAGCATAAGTACTCAGGTTTCCTGATTTTTGGTCTATAGCTCTTATAAACCTCAGTCCCAAAAGTAATTGCCTTATACACTGTTTCATTGTTTATCCTAACTACCTATAGAGGAATACATTTAGACCTGCAGGGCTGTTAGGAAGGTCATTTAGACCTCAGTTACACAAGAATTTAGGCCCAGAGAAGGTCAACTGTATCCATCTCTCCACCCCCCACCTCCAAGTCACAAGGTTGAGCCAAGACCCAGGCCATCTAAAACTGGCTCACTGCTCTCTCAAATACTGCTATATTCTTCTGTAGCTAATGATTACAACCAAAAGAGATAAAAATACAGAATCACATCCAGATAAGACGTAATAAAACTATTATTAATAAGGATGTTTGGAGAATGGGTGTAAATCAGTTCTATAGCTAACAGAAATGAACTCAAATCTATTTGAGTAAACAGGCAGCATGATTGCTAATTTTACTTGAAAATGTACTTAAATGTAAATCACAACTTTAAGTTTTGTTGGAAGAACAAAGATGATGGAAGATGATGTAAATAAGGGCTTTCAGGTTCTCAGGTTCATGCATCTGAAAATAAATTATAAATGTTTTTAATTCTTTAGAGCAGGGGTTGGACGATAATGGCCAGCAACTCGTTTTCTGTGAGGCTCATAAGGTAATACGAATGGTTTTACATTTTTAAAGGATTGTAAAAAAATACAAAGAAGAATGTCTGATAGAGACAGTATGTGGCCTACAAACCTAAGTTATTGTCTAAATGCCCCTTTACATAAAAAGTTTGCTGACTTAAGGGGCACCTGGGTGGCTTGGTTGGTCGAGTGTCCAACTTCAGCTCGGGTCATGATCTCACGGTTTGTGGGTTCCAGCCCCGCATCAGGCTCTGTGCTGACAACTCAAGAGCCTGGAGCCGGCTTTGGATTGTGTGTCTCCTCTCTCTGCCCCTCCCCAACTTGTGCTCTGTCTCTGTCTTTCAAAAATAAAGAAATGTAAAAAAAAATTAAAAAATTAAAAAAATTAAAAAAAGAAAGTTTGCTAACTTATGTTCTACATTTAGAAAGTATATGAAACTGGGTTAGATATGTAATATACCCTGGAAGGCTTTTTTGTTTTTAAAATTAAATCTCTGATTTAATATTTAAGCAGTATTATAATTTGCCTCTTCTGAGAACAGGTAGTAGAAAAAAATCTAGTTTGAGGGTGAAGATTATTCATCTTCCAATTAAATGAGGTTTTATCACACACACTAACAGAAGTGGACATACAGTTGAAGCTAATTATTTCATGTATCTGAAATCCATACAAAATGTTTCAGATAGCTGAGAAAATGCCGTATCCTGTAGTATTACTGCTATAAAATAAAATGGAAACAAATATCTATAATGGGAAAACTGGCAAGCTGATTCTCTCCTTTGGGTCTCTTATGCCTGCCCTGGCCTCCTATAGCATGTTGCTAGATTCATTAGACCACTAGTTCTCAACCATGTTATTAATTACCTCAGTGACCATCCATCCATGTCTCGTTTGCAACCATAACCAAATCTCACCAAAACACATGGAAACAATGGAAGTGCTCCTAATGAGACACAGACATGAAGTACCAAAAGTGGAATGACTAGTTGGGGAAGAAATAAATATGACAGATACATGCCATTTATCGACCTGAATACAACAGTACAGCAGACAGCCCTTCAGAGTCTACTGCACTGCTTACTGGCCATGGTCGGACTGGAGCACCGCAGCAGACCCTGGTTCACACAACACTCTGATAATCACTGTAGGAAAACAAGTCCATATCTCTTTGTCACATGATTTACGTGACCAAGTTGGATTCTGTGAACTAGAGACAAAATATTAAAGGTGTGCCACTATTAGCTAAATTACAATAATTTCAAGGTTATTACTTTGAGAGTAGGATCTATTGTGTCCAGATTAGAATGCCTTACTTTAAAATAATTACATTAACAATTCCTTTGGACCCACAGCACAGTTCTCTTCAGCCACTCCATTCTCTGGCTTGCTTTTGTAATTGGAAAGGAATAAATTTTCTATTTGAGTCAAGAATTCTTCGGCAATGAAGCAATTAGTCACGTTGCTCAGAGTTTTCCTCAGACACTCCAAGAGCTATTGGAGAGAAAAGTTTTATATTTAAAAAGGGTAAGAAGAGGGTTTGCACTACTATCGTTATTGTATCCCTTTCCAAATCTTTTTCTAATAAGCAAAAGAGAAACAGTCTCCTTAAATGTGGTTGAAGACAGTTTTGTGATCAATAATCACGCACCTAGAGTGTAGGAAGTCACTGTTGAGAAATGCTTGGGCTTATTCCTTTATGACTTTATATGAGGAGACACACTTGAGATTTTAAGTGTGATTTTTTTACTTTGGACAAATTTGTGACTTTGCTTCTTTTTTTAGTAGTTACATTTACAAAGCAAAGTAATCCTGTAGAACGAAAATCTACGTACATCCACGGACGCTACATCAGGATGGTAGATAGAGCTGTTTCCTAAGAAACACGCACATCAACCTTCCAACAGAACAAAAAGAAAGTTTTAATACAAGGGGGTAAAAATATTAAAAAGAAACTCAGTATGTTTTAGTTTTCTCTTCTTAAATTGCTACCAAAAAAAAAAAAAAAAAAAGACAGATGTTACCAGTCTATGGGTCTTTAACTCTTTATACCCATAGAAGCAAAACAAGAAGTAAAATAAAAATGTTCAGGACTCTTTATTTCCTACCACTAAGTTAAATAAAATGACACTTAAACTTAATTATTAGATTTATACTACCAATCTTAAAAACGAACAATTAAGGCTAAATGGAAACATGAGACTTTTGAATTTAATAAAATGAGAAAAATGTTCTCCATTGTATATAATAATAATCTGCTAGGAAATTTATCAGCCAACACTGACAAATTTATTCTAAACTAGTATTACTTCTATATGCAAGTGTGGGCAACAAAATACGTTACTAATTTTCTCCTAGAAATTAATTTTAGATAGGAAACGGCAATAACAAAAATACACAGAAAATGTATCCACAAAGCATTAGGCATCATGGGAAACCACATCGAGATGAATAGCTTTAGAATCTGTGAACAACAGAACCAATTAAAATCAAGGCAGCTTACTTTCTGCAAACAAGTCAGGTCAGAATCCCGGCGGAAGATTTTATCCATAGGGACACTGCTGTTGGAAGAAATATGAAGACAAACTGATGAAACAAATACCACAAACGAATCTGTTTTCTAATAAACTGTCACTGATGCCATACATCATAATTTTATATTTAACTTGGGTTTTCTCTAAAACATCATTTAATGAGACGCGCTGCAGATGTGTGGCCACCTCAAACCACAGCACATACCTATGGGACAGTCGGTATTTTTCTATTATCCATCTTGCCTTTTCAAACACTAATCCCCACTGAGGTTCTTCTAGCATCTGCTGTACTTCAAATTTGTAAGGTAAACCTAGAAAAGCATAATGAAGCAGACTGTCATCAGCTATCGATTCAATCCCCAATCTCCTTTTAATTACCAAGAATCCTCACAACCACAACCTGGCAGACCAGCTGAACAGCACTTTAAACATAGTGGGCATTCATTAAATATTTACTGCCTGGCTGAACCTGGCCCATCGAGCATATTAATGCTCAGCAATTAATAACAATAAAGAAGAGTACATGTACCATTTGCATGACAATTCTATGTAAGGAACGGAGAAGCAGGATGATCACATAATTTATATCCAAATCAAGAGACTTTTTGAGTGAAAGGGAGCACTGTTAAAAACGGTGCCAGAACTACGGCTAAACAGACACCGAGGTAGGCAAACGAAGACAATTCTATCCTAGTAATTGTTATTTTCACACGGGTCATTGAGCTTACAGCAATGCTATAAGGCAGGTGCATTATTCCTACGTTAAAGATAAGGAAACGAAGGCCGAGACACGTGGAACGACCTGCTTAGACTGGTGAAGTGGAAGAGCCTGGATTTTAAGCCCCAGCAGGTCTGCCTGGCTTCTGGGCCCACACTCACTTGACCTGCCTGCCTACAGGTGCTAACCTAACCAGTCAGGGAATAGGATGAACTCTGAAAGGGCAGCAACTGCACTCCTGTCAAAATGGTCATGCTCAGTTCCAGAGACAGGAGCCCAAGGGGTGGATGCCATGTACGTAGCCAGAAAGGCAAAAGACCAAAGGATGAGCCTACTTAGAAATTTTTCACATGGCCTTCAAGATCCCCCTGTAATTATATTTGCAGTGTATTAAAAGAAAAGCTGAGTTGATCTGTTAGCAGAGGGCAACACCGTAAAATTAACTGTAGAACTTATACAATGCTTACTACATGGAATGCCACTTAAATGCACTAGCTGCCAGTACTGTCCTTTATTTATTTATTTTTGGATGAGGACACAGAGCCACAGAGAGGTTAAATAACCTGTTCATCAGCATACACGTAATTACCAAATAGAGCCAGGATCTGAACCCAGGCAGTCTGGCTCCAGTTTATGTTATTAACTTTACATTATACTGCCTCTCAACTGCGTTTTTGCCAATATTAAGACTTTTGCTGGTAAATAAAATGCCAGCAAATCGAAAGGCATGAAAAAAAATGAAGGAAAACATTATGATTGTCCTTCCTTACAATATAAGCATACTCTGTCAATATGCTCTAAAATGGTCTTTTTTCCCCATTTTTTCCCAGGTGGATTTTTTTTTTTTCATTTCTTAGTTCTCCTCTATTTCATGTCTTCCCTCCAAAAACTTAAGAATAAAGCATTTGACTAGTTTTATTGCGATATTTGCTTTGTTGTGGCGTTCTGGAACCAAACCTGCAGTATCTCCGT
Organism: Prionailurus viverrinus; assembly: GCF_022837055.1. Classification (NCBI taxonomy): domain Eukaryota; kingdom Metazoa; phylum Chordata; class Mammalia; order Carnivora; family Felidae; genus Prionailurus; species Prionailurus viverrinus. Next base: position 166,756,811 of record NC_062568.1, on the reverse strand, counting down.
GGTACGCCTGCCTGTAACTAACATGCACGCTGCCTGGCTCTAACTTTTCTGCACAATATAACCCTTGTGCCCAGAGGCCATGGTAACACAGTGGGGACTTGAATCTAGAAGGATATCACTAAAGGAAAGAGGGAGGCCGCACTACATGGTATGTAGACAGCAATTCTCTAGTTGAGGCTGCAAAGCTTTCCATCACATAGTTTCACATAGTTGTAAATTCGTTGCTATGAAAGATTCAAAGAAACGTGGCAGAAAGAGGATGAAGTTGTTTTTGTTGAAAACTTACGGTAAGAGCCATCTGAGCTAATTTCATCACTTATAACTAGGCAGGTAATCTGGGAATAAGGTAAAGGATTGTTCTGATTATAAGGACTAACAATCATTCCAATGAACTTGGCACCGCCTCTGGAGAAGTAACTCTACAATTCAAAGAAAAGTAAAATTAGTCTTGACTACATAAATTTAAAAATCAGCATTTACCCATAGCAACATCTTAAACAACGAATGGAGAAAAAAGGAGCACCAAAGTGTGTTAAAAACTTCACATCCAAACAGCAACTAAATGAAATATACTATATATCATTCCACACTCTAAATTTTTCAGGTCAAAATGTACTCAACCCAACCAGAAATGATCCTTAAAAATATGACCTGGCCTGAAAATCTGTATTTACCATGAATATGTCTACAAATTATTTTCACTACCCTTCAGCTATAATCTTTATCAATATGGTAATAATAGCTGCCTATAGCAAAAACATACACCTATCAAACATAAAATGTTGGAACAAAAGTTTGATTTTTCCAGAGATGCAAAATAGACTGCTTCTGGTTATTTCACTTGTACCCAGTCCCTGTACTAGTTGTTCCCATCAATTTTTAGAGGCTCTGGGAGTAATTATCACTGTCACTTAGATGGCTTCTCTGTACTAAATAGCTGATTTTCCAAATGTTTAAATAAACATACATTACCCCTGTAATCAGGAAAAATGCAAAGTTATTTCAAAACTCCAGATGTAAATAATATTAGAAATTCAATACTTTGCTAGAAATGTTAGAAGTATATTTATAGAGGGCGCTTGGGTGGCCCAGTCAGTTAAGCGTCAGACTTCAGCTCAGGTCACGATCTCACAGTCTGTGAGTTCGAGCCCCGCGTCGGGCTCTGTGCTGACAGCTCAGAGCCTGGAGCCTGCTTCAGATTCTGTGTCTCCCTCTCTCTCTGCCCCTTCCCTGCTCATGCTCTGTCTCTCAAAAATGAATAAACGTTAAAAAAAAAAAAGTATATTTATATAATAGAATAGAAAGCAACGAGAGGAGAGAAAACGTGCATACATGCAAGACCTAGAGGCGCACCTGGTATTTGGCTTGAGTGTCAATATCTCGTAAAGAAGGATTTGGATCAAAGGCAGGATGAGAATGATACCATCCAATTACACGATAGCCTCTCACAGCCAAGGTTTCTGAGGCCTGTGTTTGTGACACAGGATCCATCTCACACTGCAGTCCTGTACTCAGACTGTTACATGGTTCTGCTGCACAGACCTATAAAAGATTAATCCTTACATGGTTACACTGAATCCCGTTAATTCTATCACTTTAATGTTTTAGTTCTTTCATACATAGATACAGAGGCTTTTTTTAGGCCACGTCTTTTATCCAACAGTATCACAGGCAGCCTTTAGCCTGCAAATGAATTACACTTCAAAAGTGATTCGATGTAGGAACTCAGAATCCACTTTTCCACTCAGACAAGGCCATAATAATTGTTAGTTTTCCAGGCCAGCCCATATAATACCTGCACATACAAAGTCTTTCAATGAGTCCTATTATTTATGATAATAATTTCAACAAAGTGATGCATGCCAAGTTTCAACTATAAGGTTGCTGCATGGTTCCTGGCCTCTTAAGAGTAGTTGTAGCATTTTACTGGTGAAGGCAACGAGGAGGCGAGGCCTGGCCGTGCTCCCTGTTTCTTGATGGTAAAAGGAATATCCAGCCCACACTGGCATATTCTCATTTATATCACAGGTAATTCTATTTTAATTATATCCACTGAAATCTATAAAAATATTTGGTATGGCAGCAGGACTAAATGATTTTAAAAAATATTTAAGAGCAAGAACTTACTTCAACTATCTTATCAACTTCTGAGTATCTTCCTCCTAATAGACCAATCACTTCTGCCATAGAAACATGAGCATGCTAAAAAGAAATACAAAATAGACTTAGCCCAAACATACAAATCCATCTGACAAAAAATCAGAATAAAGCTCACTTATACATAGGAGAATCATTTGTAAGTATGGTAACCGGGCATAGCAGAGGAATCAGACACTAGGCTCACTACACAAAGACTTGGGATTTCAATCTATCTGCGCTGCCAGCTAAGAAGCTTTGAACCAAACACTCAAAGATGTCATTATTTAATTTACAAAATGAAGACACCATTTGCTTTCCTCACTCAGGACCCTAAATATAAAAAGTAAAAGTCACTCCTGGTAGTCCTACAAAAAACATCCTCTAGAAAAACATCCAAAACCAACACAGCTACTGGAGGTCTCAGGAACTTAGTGCAAACAAGGAACCTCCAAGTGGTAGGAGTTGTGGTTTGCTGCAGTTATCTAGAAGGCAGCAGACAAAGGATGCCAGGAAATTAAAACAGGGTTAATGATGATAAACAGTCTGCAAAAACTCACATTAATTTATTTTCTCTAAAATATGGAAACATGCAATTGTTTGGCTTTTCTCCAAAAGAAAAGACTTATTTTTAGACTCCTTGTAAAAGAGGATAGTTAAGATCCAAAATACACGTCTTCCATACTCTCTCTTAAGCCTGCAATAAAAATACACAAGAATAGAAATCAGAGTAAGTAAACACAATAGATTATCCTTACCAAATCCATTATTAAAAGTGCTTCTGAAGCCACTTTCACCTGAAATGGCTCCTGAAATATAAAAAAAAAAAAAAAAAAATGGGGGAGCATAAAAATAGAGATTTATTCCTCCTCACTGGAATGTCCACCCTTTTCTTCTTTACCTATCACACCAAGTTCTCATCACCAACTAAGGCTCAGCACAAATCAGAGATTTTTACAAATATTATCATTCAAAATCCTAGCATAGAGAAATTCTCTTTCATTTCCCATCTGCATCACTCATCTGACCCATAATGTACCTTGCCTCGTCCAATCTTTCACATACATATATGCCTTGCACACAAAGGAAAAGAAATACTTCCTGTCTGACAGAAGGGCATGGTTTATGGCCGTTTAGTGATGCATAAATAGTACCTGCTTTTCTTCACTGAAAGAATGACAAGGTATCAGTTGGAAGGGATCAAATGAGCTGAAAAAGAAAAAAAAATCACTTCTAATATAATCTCAATGACAAGATCGGGAAAATAACATTCACTTAAATTTGAAAATGTGTATCAATAATCTAAATCTAGATTCTCAGAAAAATACTAAGCGAGGGGAATTTCTTAGGACATCCCATATAACTCTGCTGAGTTTTGGACTTGATTTAAAAAATGGGAAATGACAGGGCCTTTGGGAGAAAGTAGTTGTTGCCTTAGTTTCTTTTAACACCCAAAGAGAAGAACGTTGTACCCACACATGTGTCCTAAACTGAAAGGTTTCAAAAAGTTTGAAGAAAATGTAAACAATTCCCTGACATGACATGGTAAAAAAAGTTTCAAGAAGAAAGTTCTCAAAAACACTTGTCAGTACGGTATCAGCACAGGGTAGGGACTCAAATATTTGTTGAATGAATGGCAATGGTTCTACTAAAGAAATTAATGTATATGAAAAGTTCAATGATAAACTTGTATTTTAAAATAAAAAAGTTAGGGGCAGGTGAGTGTCTCAGTAGGTTAAGCATCCGACTTCAGCTCAGGCCGTGATCTGGCAGTTCACTCTGGAGTTGGGAGCCCCCACGTCAGGTTCTGTGCTGACAGCTCAGAGCCTGGAGCCTGCTTCAGATTCTGTGTCTCCCTCTCTCTCTTGCACCTCCCTGCTTCAGATTCTGTGTCTCCCTCTCTCTCTTGCACCTCCCTCATTTGTACTGTCTCTCTCTCTCAAAAAGAAACATTAAAAAAATGAGAAAGTTAAAAAAAAAAAAGAGGGGCACGTAAGCAAGGGTAGATAAAAAAGCATGTATTAATCTGAGAGCAATATTAGAAAGGCTTTGAGCAGTAAAGAACTGAAGTTTGAGGAAGATATCAAGAATAAGGTTTCTTTAGGCTATGGTCAGAGAAAGAAAAAAAACAAGGAATATATGTTCATGTTAACACAACCAGAAAAGAGCAGGACTATTTAGCTCCTATTCTACCAGAGACTGTTAGTGTCAGCAATTCAGACACTTTGTACTCCAAGTGCCTAGAACAGTGCCTGATACGTAGTAAGCATTTTTTCAGAAATATAAGATGAATGAAGAGGAAAGATCTTCAAGTAAAAAAGTGCTTCATCAACACGAAAAAAAAGAACACAAAGACAGCATATGCATCCCAGAGCAATGAAGAACCATGATGTGAAACCCACTGACCTTTTTGGAGGAACTGTTCAGAATGGAAAAATTATTGGAGGGCTACAAATAGGCAATTTTGGGCTTTCTTTTCTTTTTTTTTTTTTATTTTCTTTTATTTTTGGGACAGAGAGAGACAGAGCATGAACAAGGGAGGGGCAGAGAGAGAGGGAGACAGAGTCGGAAACAGGCTCCAGGCTCCGAGCCATCAGCCCAGAGCCTGACGCGGGGCTCGAACTCGCGGACCGCGAGATCGTGACCTGGCTGAAGTTGGACGCTTAACCGACTGCGCCACCCAGGCGCCCCTGGGCTTTATTTTCTTAAACAAAAAAAGCAGACTTTGGGAGCAGAGGAATTAAATGTGAATATTGAGAAAATTCTGGAAAAGATTATTCGACAGCTGATTTTGAGCCTTTAGCAAGTGAAGAGAGGACTACTAAGGGTAATAATGGATTCATGAAAATATATGTCATGATAAGTAAATCTAAATTTCATTTTTTTTTAAATGGTTTTTTAATGTTTATTTTTGACAGAGATAGAGCGCAAGCAAGGGTGGGCCACAGAGACAGACAGACAGACAGACAGACAGACAAAGAAATCTTAAGAGGCTCCACGCTCTGAGCTGTCAGCACAGAGCCAGACACGGGGCTCGAACCCACGAACCATGAGATCATGACCTGAGCCAAAGTCAGATACTTAACCAACTGAGCCACCCAGGTGCCCCTAAATTTCATTTTTGATAGAACTGATCTGCTAGAAACTAGCAGACTCATAAAGATTCAAATATATTTTGTCTGAATGTAAGCAAGACATCTACTATGATTTTTCTTCTGCACAAGATGAAAAATCATGAGTCAACTGTGGCAATGTACAGCTGATGGAACAATGATGTCTGAGGCTTTCCCTTATTCCAGTTAAACATTTTAAGCAGTGATCAATGGCAGAAGAGGTAAGCTTACTGAAATGTTGACTCAAATCTATGAAGGCTAGTATAAGAAAAGTGGAGCTGGATTCAGATTGTGACAAACTGGAACAATGACTTGGAAATCACAATAAATATGTCTCATGCTGAGATTCAGAAAAGCAAATGTCGGGGCGCCTGGGTGGCGCAGTCGGTTAAGCGTCCGACTTCAGCCAGGTCACGATCTCGCGGTCCACGAGTTCGAGCCCCGCGTCGGGCTCTGGGCTGATGGCTCAGAGCCTGGAGCCTGTTTCCGATTCTGTGTCTCCCTCTCTCTATGCCCCTCCCCCGTTCATGCTCTGTCTCTCTCTGTCCCAAAAATAAATAAACGTTGAAAAAAAAATTAAAAAAAAAAAAAAAAAAAAAAGAAAAGCAAATGTCTGGATACTAGATAAGGAGTCCTAGCTTATGGATGACGGTATTTTTTTACATAGTTTATCTTATTTTACTCTCACAACAACTGTAGGTTTTAATTTTTCTTTTAGAGAGGGGATATATAATGTAATGTTAGCAGTATGGATTCTTAAGTCTGACTGCCTGGATTAAATCACAGCTCCATCACTAACAAGCATGAGCAAGTTTGCTTCCTCATGAATGATATTATTAACTACTGCACAGGGTGGTTATGGGGATTAAATGAGTTAATATATACAAAGTGCTTAAAGCATAGTCAACAGTCTTAGCTATTATAGTTATTATTTTATGAATGAGCACTGAAGGCTTAAGGCTTTACATAACTTACCTAGGGACTTACACTTGGTTAAACATCAGGGCTCTTTCACTGAAAATGACCTGGGGACATTCCTAGATATCTTATTTTAAAAGGGACACTGGTGAAACCATAATCTATTTCTGCATCTACAGAAAGTGAGGGTCCAGAAAACCAAGATATTTAACTTATTTGGTGACTCTTAACTGTTATGTTACAAATAACAGATTATTAAAAAAAAAAACAAACAACAAAACCACACACACACACACACACACACACACACACACACACAGAAAAATCCCCAAAAACCTTGCTAACAATCAGCACCAACCAAAGAAAGCACTAGTCGTTTCATGAGGTTACCTATTTATAATGTCTAAGGAGTTGAATGACCACCTGTTATAATCAAGGCCCCTTTACAACATATGTTGGATCCTATAGTCACTAAACCTATAAATTCAAAACTTTTGCTCAAGCTCTTCCAAACTGGTAATCAGTGAAATAAAAAATCTCAAAAATTCTAGTAGCATTTAAAAAAAATTTTTTTTTTAATGTTTTAATTTATTTTTTTGAGACAGAGAGAGACAGAGAGAGACAGAGCATGAGCTGGGGAGGGGCAGAGAGAGAGGGAGACACAGCATCTGAAACAGGCTCCAGGCTCTGAGCTGTCAACACAGAGTCTGACGTGGGACTCGAACTCATGGAGTGTGAGATCATGACCTGAGCTGAAGTCAGACACTTAACAGACTGAGCCACCCAGGCGCCCCATCTAGTAGTATTTTTAAACTTAATATGAATAATATGTTGCTAATCAGGTATTTTTTCCATACATTCCTAATCATTGGTGATAAGTTAAAAAAAATTACATGTGTAAAACACTATACCTTTTTGTTGGTCTTGGTACTTTTGAGGATTTAACAGATTTACATTTTTCCTCTTTTCTTCTCGCCAATTCCTCGGCAGAGAGATGCTAAAACAGAAAACAACCACTTGATCAACCAGTCCATCAGCCACTGACAGGCAGAATCAATAATAATAAAGAATACTCTTTAACACCATAATTAAAGGCAGGTGAGAACAGGATAGACTATGTTGATGGAGATGTACCTCCTTCTTTCTACTAACAAATTGCAATGCTAGATAATATATTAAAAAATTGTTCCAAAATCTACAGCCACGCCAAACTTAAAAACCTCAGAATCACCTGAGTCCCTCCTTTTACTTATTTCCCATTTCTAGTCATCAAATCCTATTGTGTTGTTTTCTTTCCCAACAGGGAGACAGCGCAGAATAATGATAAAGAGTACAGATTCTGGAGACAGAATGCCTCGCTCTGCTACTTACTGGATGACCCTGGCCAAAATACTGAAGCTTTCTGTGCTTTAGTTTCCTTATCTTTAAAATGGGAACAAAAATAGTAATAATAACAGTGTCATGATGTTATCGTAATGATGCATTAATGTTTATAAAACACTAGAATAGGGTTGGACACATACATAATAAGTCCTACATAAGTACAAAATTAATCTTTTCATTCCATTTCTACTATCATTCTTACACTTTAGCCCAAATAACTAGGCACCTTTTCCAGAATATGTCTGGTATTTTCCCACATCTCTACCTTTGTTTATGCTGCTCCCTTAGCCTGGAATGCCCTCACCTACTTTTCTACATTTTGAGACTGTCCTGCTAATCCCTCAAGTCACATCTTCTGTGAAACCTTCTCTCATCACACACACCCCTTGGGGAAGACCTGACATTTCTTAAGATCAACCTTATGGAACTTAACACAGGTTTCATCTTTCCTACTAGAAACTATAGAAGTTCTTTCTAGGCAGGAATCATGCGTTACTAATGTTGTGCCTAGATTAGAGATTAAGTGAGGCTAGGGACAGGGAATGGGGAAGAGAAAAAGAGGAGAACGTTTTCTTTTTGTTTTGTTTTTGTACTGAAACTCAAGAGGAAAACTAAAATTTACTGAGTAATTGGCATACGCAAGGCTTATTAAGTAACCTAGTACTAGAATCTTCATACATTTTATTCCATTTACTTCACTTAATTCTCATAACAATTCTTGGACAGAGGTATTATTCACACTCCATAGACAAAAACCTGAATTTCAGTGAGGTTAAGAAACTGCTCAAGGTAAGAAAGCCAGTAAGTACACATTCACACATTCTTTCCATTCTACTGCACTGGGTGTTCACAAATAAATTCTATAGATACAGAACTTATACACACACACACATTCGTCACCCGTGTTTCTTTTCAGAACCACAGTTTTTATTGGTAGAAATGACACTTTAGTATTTGTAATTCAATTTATGTCTAATGCTTGGGACAATATTTTAATTGGTATATCAGAACATCATTCTATAAATAAATGTTTACTGAAATGAATTAGGCATACCAACTCCCTGGCACCTTGGCAGATATTCTTGAGCTAGAGACCAGAATACAGAGAATAGACAAAATTTGGAAAACGAATCCAACTCCTAGTTAATTGCACCAATGCCTTCTATTTTGTTGTTTATTGGTGACTTCTAGACAAATTAACATGGGACGGATACACACATGCACACACAAGCGTAATATATATGACATTAAGACATACATATATAAATGACGGAACAACTTTTAGTGATGACCTATCTGCTAAGGTCAAAGTTACCTCAAAGGTTTGTCCTTCTAAGTCTTTTGCATCACACCAATTTCCCCATGGGTCTCGGACCCTACGTCTCCTTGTGCGCTGTGATAACATTAAAATGAAGCAAAAGGTAACAAGATTAACCTGGGGAAATCACGGCACAATACACAAAGCCAAAATGATATTTAAAAAAAAATCAGTTAATTTCTCCATTAAAATACCGTAATCCCTGATCAGCATTGCCTGACTAAATTTTATTTTATTAATATATGTTTAATAGTTTGCACTCTGCTCAGAAATAAATCAGTAATGCTTTTCTGAATTTTACCTGGATTTCTTATTGAATTTTCATTTCTTATCGCCACTTAGAAACTAAAATACTAGGACAAAAAATATTTTTAAGATTAAAAAGAACCACCAAGAAAATGACTTCCCTTTCAACCACTTGTGGTAGAAAACTTGCAAGAACGCGTAGCAAGAGGTAGAATATTAAAACTAGAAGCAAAATTACATCTCAGCCTCAGAAAGGGAAAGACTGCCTAGTGGATGCAATAAAAACAATAAAACATTATGAAATTAATTGACAAGATTACTAATATCTAGTTTTATAAACCCCAATACTGAAGCCTCTAAAACAGACTGCTCAAGGGCGCCTGGGTGGCTCAGTCAGTTAAGTGTCCAACTCTTGATTTCGGCTCAGGTCATGATCTCATAGTTGTGAGACTGAGCCCCATGTCAGGCTCTGTGCTGGGCATGGTGGAGGCTCCTTAAGATTCTCTCTCTCCCTCCCTCAGTTCTTCCCAGCTTGCACTCTCTCCCTCTCTTTCTCTCAAAACAAAAAAACAAACAAACAAAAAAGACTGGCTCAGAGGCCAGTGTTTGAGTGGCACCTTTTCCAGCAACTGTATCTAAATACATCCTTTCTTATAAAAGTAAATCTAGGTAGGCAGAAATGGTTAACAGCCTAAATACGCTAAGAAAAATGTCCACTCTATTATCTATACGTTTCTTCATTTACCTCACCTATTACCAATCTACTTTATTAGTAAAACCAACGAGATCACACTATGACTCTGCCTTTTAAGAGACTTGTAGATCACTCACCTTTAAAATAAGATTCACAAATTGTAAGATACTGTAAAACTCCCTAACTTCAAGAATTAAAAAAGAAAGGCTACAATAGTTTGGATAGCTATTCCAAGAAGCTGAATCTTAACCTAAGACTTTTTAGCTAAACAAAGTAACTGAAAGAAAAAGGAGCTTAGCTGTATGGCTGTAAAAGACACACTAGACTTAGAAACCGGAACCAAGAATTCTAAGGCCACGCGAGCAAAGTACGACGCTTCCGTGTCAAGTCTGCCGGCAAATTACGAGGTGTTTTTGGTTTTTGCCTTATAAACTAACATGACACTGAATAGAAACCAGAAAAGTAAATGGCTAAGGTGACATACAAGAGAAAACACGTTCTTCCACTCACTGTCCATGTGTTTAACAGGTGGCTAGAAGGGGGCACACCTTAGATGACAGGTGAACACTTACCATAGACTGCAGACGCTGTGCAAGCTGGTATGCTTCCGCCGCATCTTTTCGGTCCCTGGCTCGTGCTTTGTCAACTGGTTGTGGCCTGTTGTACACAGCCTGTTCTATTGGAATTCGGGAAAAATAAAACAGTCTATTATTTTCTGAAACTCATTCGTTCAATAGGAAGGCACACCTATACTGACTGGAAGTTGTAAGCCAATTTCTAAGTTTTGTTATACCTAAGCTTCTATCTTAATTCTGCAATTACTTGGCAGTCTCACGTAAAACTAACACTCTTAAGGAAATCTCAGTAAAATGGGATATTCAGGAAATGGGTAATTTAATTTCTAATTAAACGACTGCTAAGCTCACTTTGCTGAATTCAGAGGTCTAACACAGAAAACGTGATTTCATTTTTTTTTAGTGGCTGTGGAAGCTGCGACCCCTTAGTTTTCCTGAGCAGCCAGTCCCAAGATACAGTGCCTGGGGAAACAGACACCGAAATGAAAAACAGACCACAGGGCAGACTGTAAATTCTCTCTACAAGATAAATAAATAATCTCTGATAGGAGATTTTCTGGTTAGCTGTCTTCTCAAAGACAGAACATATTCTTCTGAAACCATGGGTTACAAAGTTCTAATTACCTATCCAATTACCTTATCACAACTATGGTTATTAACTTTCTTCAAAATGTTTGTGTCAAGTTAATTCAATAAAAGTGAAAAATACATTCAAAATCATGCATATTTGAGAAAAACTAGGGTGAAAGAAACTTTCTTCCGTGAAAAATATTTTGGCACTTTTATTACATTTAAGTGTAGAGGCTCATAAATTATTTCCTTTACTTAAACACTGCTAGACAGTATTTCTAGCATTAATACAGATTTTGCATATTGAATGGGCTACTATCAGACTTTTCTTAAAATGATGTTACTTGTACTTGACAAAGAGCTTCATTGTTAAATTATTTCTCCCACTTAGAGAATATTTTTCCTTTTCATACCACCAATTTTCACTGTAGGTTACAGGAAAATGTAGCTTAATCAACAGAAATCTGTTTTACAAAAAAACTTAGTAATACAGTTATTCCATATTATAGCATCTTTCTGAATTCTGCATCTATACTAAATCTGCTTGAATTCTAACCATCAAGGAAGTTAATGGGTGCTCTAAGGATAAAAAATGTTGAGTAAAAGATGTTGTTGGGTTTTTATTTTTACCACATCCAAAATTGATTGCTCCTATCAACTCGAGGTATGTATGAATCCGTCCAATACAATTAACATCCCCACAGTTCTTCAGGCCAGGACGTACTGAGGTCTTATTTAAGTATTTCGGTTTGCATATCTCCCTAATTAAGAGATGGAAGTACAGTTATTTTGGATAAATAAAAACATGAAAAAAGATTTCTGGGGAAAACTTTTAATATTTAAAATATCTTAAAAATTTACCCCCTCTCAATCTGTAAATGTGTAGTAAAAACAATGCTAATACATAATACCCAACTGTACTTTTTCCTGAAATTACCTTTAAATGATACAATAACTTACAAGTATAATGTGATTTTTATTAACGATTATTTTTTTCCCATATGAAATGCCACAGATTCCAGTTATCCCAGGATTTTAAAGTTAGAGGTTTTGTCAACAGATCCAAATTCAAGCTTCAAGAATAAAAAGGGCACTCTGACAACATATCTAAAGTATTTGGTATTAGACTTTTCTAATTTTTAATATATTACTAAGGTTCGTCCACTTTCACTTTGCTGGGCAGTATCTTTTAATTATAAGCTACCTTATAAATGCTTGAAAGTTTTATACCGGTTTTTAATTATTAGGCCAATAAATAAAAGCACTCTCAGTGGAAAACAGAAATATTAATATTATAGAAGATTTCCAAGAAATCAAGAAATGCCCAAAGACTATGAAAAAAATACAAGGTTTACATAATACAGTTCATATTTACTGAATGTACTTATTGTACCATGGCAGATAGAGTTTAAGAGTAGTGGAGAACTTAATAATAGCAGCAAACAGTCCCCGAGTGCTTATGCCAGTACTAACAGTTACACAACCTTAATCCTCACAACAGTTCTACAAAGTAGATTTTATTATTCTTATTTTGGAGATAAGGAAGCAAAAAGTCAAAGGAATGAAAGTACTTATTTGAGGAAGTTAAAGTCAAGATTTACATACAGACATTATAGACCAAGTATTCAGACATATCATGTAACAGGATTTCTTATTGAATCTTTATTTTATTCCACAAATATTTACTTTGCATCTTACATACCGGGCACTGTCTAGGCACTAAGGATACAGACATGAATATAAAGCTCCCGACTTTACATGCTAATGGGAGGATATATAGGGGCGCCTGGGTATCTGACTTTGGCTCAGCTCATGACCTCATGGGTCATGAGGTCAAGCCCCATGTAGGGCTCTGTGCTGACAGCTCAGAGCCTGGAGTCTGCTTCAGATTCTGTGTCTTCCTCTCTCTCTCTCTCTCTGTCCCTCCTCTGCTCTGTCTCTTTCTCTCTCTCAAAAATAAAATTAAAAAAAAATTTAATGGGAGAATATGACTAATATATATTACATATTAATATATTGCTTGTAATCTTATATTAATATATAATTAATTATATATATAGCAGTAAGTGCTAGGAAGAAACAGTAAGAAGGATAAAGGGATAGAGAGACAAACAGGCACAGACTACTTCAGAGAGGGTGTTTAGGGAAGGCCTGCCTAAGCAGAAACCAAATTTAAAATCATACATTCTACAGACATTCAGTAAGGGCAAGAAGTAATTTGTGATATGGCAGGGTATCAGAAATGCCATTGAAAAGATGAGATTTCAGTGTTTTCACTTCAGTTCAGTGTGAAAGAAAAGGAAACAAATTGCACAAATGAAGGCAAGAAAACAGGAATGAGCACGGTGTAACAAGCTACCAAAAATCTGTAGCAATCTAAAAACAGTATTGATTTAATTAAAGACTGCCCAAATCGAAAGACTTTAAACAAAGCTCAGCACTAGTTTGGTGCTGAACAAACGGTAAGGCCTCTAAAGATCCCTGTTCGTGATTCATCATGCCAACTTGTCCCCTTAACAAAGAGTGCCTTTTATATTTGCTTAGAACAAGCACTGCCCTAAGCACTAGAGGTGTTAACAATGAACACAACAGACAAAAGTCTGTCCATATGAAGTCTGTATTATCATGGGGAGGGAGAGGGAAGGAAGAGAAGACAATACAGAAATAAAAACGTCGTATCTTCAGTAGTAGTAAGTTCTATGAAGATAAATAGAATACAAACTAAGAGAGTGAGGGGCAGATGTGAGCTATTTTAGATAGGGTGGTCAGTGAAGTCCTCTAATTTCCCTGGAGCAGACCTGAGGGGACAACGATGCATGGTTCGCCAAGATCTAGAAGGCAGCATGGGGGAAGCATTCAGGGCAGAGTGAAAAAGTCTGAGTCAAGGACCTGAGATGAAGTGTGAAAATTACAAGTCAACACTGCAGACCCTGAAGTCACCTTCACCTAATGTGACCTGGAACAAGTTCTTTTTCCTCTCTGAGACTCATTTTTCTCATCTGTAGAATGAGGACGAGTTTGTCAGAACTGGAGATGACTTAAATACATTTAAATGCATTCGGGAGGCATTCAATAACAGTGTTAACTATCTTAAAACATTCCCATAAACAGGGGGTCAGTTGCATGTGTTTTTATGGAAAGGATCCTTTAGCTACAAACAAATCAGGTCTTTTCTTTTAAAACTTTAACTCTTCCACTTTTTTTTTTAACACCACCTCCAGTCCCCTCTTCTATTTCCGAAGAGAATAGTTTGGAGTTCCTGTTCAAAACACTTCTTTCTCCTTTCACACTGTTCTGTTAAATCACATACTCAAACAACATTTAACTGGTGTTATGACTAAGGCAAATGTCATTAGGAAACTACTGCCATATAATTTATACTATCTACATAAGTTATTCTGCCTTATTGAGAATTCAAAATTAAAACAAATGAAATTTGATTAAAGTACCATTAAGTCACTCACTGATGATTCACACAGGTAAAAAAAATTTTGAGTTATTATTTTGAAGTCCTTCCATTTTGGCCATTCATCCTCTTATTTCCAAAAACAAAATTAGATCTAATCTGACTGGTCTTTTTCAGTAGTGTCAATCAGGCAATGTGAAATAATGGAGGAAATGACTGACAGAGTTAGGACCTGCTCACAGGTCCTCTTTCTGTCAGTGGCTGGTTATATAATCAAAGGCAGGCCCCTAGACCTCTCCTGACCTTAGAATCTCCCAAGCACAGAAAATACCACCTGCCTATTTTACAGGACTGTTGTGAGGAATCAAACAACATAGAAAAGCTTTCTGTAAACCGTTAAGTACTATGCGAATAGCAGCTGTTCCTTATATTTATTCTTTCCTTTGAGACCACCTTGCCCAGAAATTTTACTTTTAGCCATCTCAACCATCAGCAAGACAACCACGAGTCAAGAACAAAAATCTTTCTTTTCTGACAAAGCTATTTTAAAAATTAGTCAAATTAATATTGTGTGAGTACTGAAGGTTACGGACAGAATACACATGATTATTTGTTTTCCTTTGGTAATCTTCCAAGGTTATGGCAGAAGTCCTCTGTAAAGATGGCTCTATGCAATTCAGTGTCTCCAGAAGCAGTAACAACAATTATGAATGTCTGGTAATGTCTTAATTAAACTACCACGAAAAATTCAATTTGCAGAGCACTTAGGCTAATAAGGTGGGAAGTTTTTTGGTTTGTGCCCCACCCAACACTAAATAATTCAAATAAAAGGTATTGACAATTCAAAAGATGAACTTCATCTATCAGAAAATTCCTGTATCCTAATGAAGCTAGATGAAGGGATTACGTTCACATTATGTTACAAGTTCAAAGCTGAAAGCATTTATAGCAATTTAGGAAAAGGTTTCTGTAATCTAGCCACATTTAATGACACTATCCTTTTGTTACCAAAATTTTCTCTTTGTACTTACAAGTACATGATAAACTAGGAAAGACATCCTCTTTTTCAAGTTTTTTTTTCTGTATCTTCCTAACACTGTCCTAGGAAACTGCTTCTTAAAGCAAATTATCCCTTTTTTCCAGGACCAAATACCCTTAATGAACAGACAGATGGGATGAAATAGCTATAGATGACAATATGTACCAAAGCTTTCAAAGAAAACTTCCTTATGAGAAATTTGAAGTCTTGCCTATTAAAATATATTCATATGTTCAAGCTCTCTGCATCACTCGCAATGTAAATGACTAAAACCTCAATAGGCCTCATTAAAATACCCTAGAGTATCAGAAGTTTTAAAACGGTATCTAAAATAGAATTCTTCCTTACCACTGATCCAAAATGTAATTCCTAATTTTCAAATAGCGTTCTGGTGTTTTAGCTTGGCGCCCCTCAAAAAACTCAGGAATTGCTTGTTTTTCTTCTTCTTGAATGGTATTTCTATCTATTTCCACTTCTTGTTCTGGTGGCTTAAGCTCTTCTTCCTCGTGGCTCTCGCCCTCCATTTGGCAGGAAGAATGAAAAAGCATTTCTTCATCACTCAGATCTTCCCGAACTTCACAAAGCTCTGGAGAAGGCAGCTGCCTGGCATCGTCTATTACTCCATTTCCATCATGTTTTTCACAGCTTTTCACCAGTTTATTACATTTCTGATCATTTAATTCAACTGATTTTTTGTCACTAGTGCTCTGTTTTTCAGTCCAAAATGTAATTCCTGAGCTTGAAAGTACTTCCATTTCACCCTGCTTTGTATTCTCAAAATATTCCTTGGAAGATTTAGATATGGAATCTTCCTGGTTGTAAGAAGCAATAAATTCTCCTTGACTGGTTTCAGGACTTTTACTATTAGGAATGTTTAATAAGACATCACTGCCAGGAATTTTGGGAGGAGCTTGAGAAGTCACCTCATCTGCCTCATCTGTAATGTCTACTTCTTCATCATCAGATAACTTTTCAATTTTTATAGCGTTCAAGTTGGGATCAGCATGTCCCCTTAAACCTGATGGTGTCCAGGCCTTTGTGCCTTCATCTTCATTTTTAATCTGAAGACCACTGCTGCTCTTCTGGTGTGGTGTTCCCTTCTCTGGACCATCTAATTTTACCTTATTAAAAATCAAGATAAAACCCCCATATTAACATTTAAAAGTTTAACCACTGGTACATATATGATAAATACAATTATTAAACCGAGTACATGTCAATGGCATACCTTTATTGTGCTTTCCTTCTAAGGACTGATTCACAACTGCACTTTAAATGTAAAATATCATCATTTCAAATTTCCATAAATATATTTGACTCATTTATGGTCTGGTGATTTTATTAATCAAATAATCATGACCTATGTACAACTACACTTGTTTTTCCATTTTAAGTTTAAAACAGGAATCTGGTGTAGATCAACCAGAGAATGAACCAAAAAAAAAAAAAAAACTGTCATACAAAGGGATTCTTTAAGATATTAAAATATTTTTAATATTAAATATTAAATATTAAATAATTAATTTAATAATATTAAATATTAAATAATTTTAAATATTAAAATATTTTTAATGGCTTAATGTCAGATACTTCCACTGATCATTTTTTATAAAGCTAAACAGCTCATTATTTAAAGGAATCTATGTCACATATCTTTATTTAGTAAATTGAAGGTAAATACAGCGATAATAGAAACAACTATTTTTCAAAGGTTCATTTAATAGAGTTCCAGCATTATACAGCTTATAATTTAAAGCATGAAATTATCTTCCATATCTGCTATTATAGACATAAATATCTAGTCAAGGAAAAGAAAACAATTGTCAATGAATATAAAGGATTTAAAAATAAAATCTTTACATAAATGGTTTTTGAAAAATCTTGTACATGACTGACATTCCCAAGGATGACAGCTCCTAAAAAAGAGCTTATTGTGATTCTGTATCACAATAGAACCCCAGGATCCAGTACTTGAGGTTAACTGGCTTACTGTGTAAAGAACAAAAGGGTAGGAGGAGAGAAAAACAGATGTGGACATATAGCCTGGAATAGCTTTTAACAATCTTGCTATTTACTCGAAGTTTTCTGTTTTTACCCTATAAATTCAGATAAAATTTTATATTTCATAACATATTAATGTCTCTTTTAACATCACCGTGTATCCTTTCACCCCAAATCTTTGACAAAGATTAACACTACAAGATGTTGTGCATGTTTGAGTCTGAGAAGCATGGAAGTGCGAATAACCAAGTTAATCTTTATTCTCTTCCATAATACCTTGGCCATGGTGGGCTGCCCTGTAAATGCTTTTGTTTGGTTAAAGACGGAGCACATGATTGATGTATAATGAATCCATTCCATTACCTACTTCCTATGCTCAAATGACACTAAGAGAAATCTTGTATACAGGGTAAAACCTATTTGCATTAAAAGAAAACAGCAAGTATCACTTAAGACCCTTTCAAATTCTGTATAATTGTGTTCCCAGAACTCAAGCAGAAAACATATTACAATTTTCTAAACATCAAAACTACATGGTTAAATATAGCATAGATTACTTGAAAGGATAAAGCACTAGACCATAACACTGCAACTTACTGAAGTTTTCAGATAATTTTACATAAAAATTATAAAAGTTTCACTGCTATTAAACAGATTTTAGAATCATGTTAACATTTATGGCCCCTAAGCTCTAATCATTCTTTAAAGCTACAATGCAGCCAATCTTTAAGAAGAAAAGGTATTTTCCAGGAAACAATGACTTGCAATAGCAATACTCAAAAAACTAAAGATATGCTTTCAGATTTTTGAAGATAAACATCTATTAAGTACTTTATGAATAAAAAATACTTTTATTACAAAAACTTCAGACATTGACTTTAATGCCTCAATTAAAAAGCTACTTTTGCTTACTAATTTTTATTGCAATTATTATTACTGACTAGGATATTTATATCCTGCTTACCTTATTTTTAAAGTACTGCCTGGCATAACTCTTAACTTGTAAAACAGTGCGACTTCCAATTAGCTTTGCAATTTTGGTCCACCTTCGGCCAAATTTAGCCTGTATTATCAAAATGGAAAAGAAATTGATTTTGATTAACTTAATATTCCAAGCAATTGTCACATTAAGAAAAACCTAGAAGAACAACCCATCTTTATTTTCTAAAGCACACAATGAAGTCTCATATATAGCTAAGATTCTTAAACTCATTAGAATCTAGACTTCTGAAAACTGACCAAAATGATTTAGAAATTAGTTTTTACAGCTTTCGAGATGAAGATGCACCACTTATATATTCCTAACACTATGTATTCATATTGCACATTATGAGGTTCCCAACCTAAAAAACAAATGCCTCAAAAAAGGGAGGTTACATTTCCCATTTATAGAATCAACTGATTATATTCTGACACTGATTTCAAAATATCTTTTTTTTTTTTTTTTTAAACCCAGATCCATGGGTTACAATACCCATTACCTATCCCATAGTACTTTTACTCTACATGGTATGGCAGTAAACTGACTTACAAGAATGAATCACAAATGATAGGACCTGCAACCAACAGCTTCCTGTAGCCCTGTACTGTTTAAGGCTGTGTGCCTGGGAACAATGAAGCTGTGACGGGAAAAAAAATGAGACCCAGGGGGGAGATCTGGTGGACGTTTCTGAAGTACAGAAAGGAATGCAATAAATTTTTTTTAAACTATATTTGGTGTTCTAACTTTTAAGTTTATTTTGAGAGAGGCAGAGACAGTGCAAGTGGGGGTAGGGGCAGAGAGAGAGAGGGAGAATCCCAAGCAGGCTCTGTGCTAATAGCATGTGGGGCTTGAACTCATGAACTGTGTGAGATCATGACCTGAGTTGAAACCAAAAGTCAGATGCTTAACTGACTGATCCACCCAGATGCTCATGGGAATGCAGTATAATTTTAAAGCTAAAGGAATTTTTAAGTGTCAACTCTATTACTTGACATATAAATCTTCACAGTAGTTCTACAACTCAGGTAAGCTGATCTCAGGGCCAGATTTATAGGTCACGTTACGACATTTACAGGTCATGACTTACAGTGGCAAATCATCTTCAAGACCCGACCCAAATAATAAATTAATTATATACTTATTTCTGATATTCATGAGAAAATATGACACATGAACATTTCTTAAAACTGAAAGTACTTTGGGGTGCCTGGTGGCCTGGTCAGTTACGATTCTGACTCTTGATTTCAGTTCAGGTCATGATCTCAGGTTCATGAATTCGAGTCCCACATCAGGCTCTGTGCTGACAGTGCAAAGCCTGCTTAGGATTCTCTCTCCCTCTCTCTGCCCCGCCCTCCCTAAAATAAATAAATAAACTTAAGAAAAGAACCAAACTCAACGTACTTCTAGGATAATTCTTAGTAAGTATAAATTAAATAATTAACAACTATCTTAAATAATTTTTCTCCTAACTAACACCTAGCTGAGGGCAACTTACTGCAAAATTAGTTATATTTATTGTGGGATGAAGCAAATGAATAACTTCGTAGCATGGAACACTTCTGGACGTAGCAAAGATCTGGACAATTGGGGCTGTAGGAGCTTAGGCATTATGAAAACTGGAGATGGTACACTAACAAGGGGAACAAAGAAAAAAATCACCAATTTCAAAATAGAGAAAAAAGAGAGCTCTATGCCCAAAAAGGGAAAGAAAACTCTTCCTTCATCATTCAGTACCACACAATTCCCTTCCCTAAAGCCTGAGAGAATTCAGTGTATAAACAAACTATATCAACAGGTTAAAAAGGCTGGGAATACAACCAATAGTTCCATGTAGTTTTGTGGGAAAACATTCTAAGTTTAAAATATCTGTTTATGTATACAAGTAGATATCTATCTATCTATCTATCTATCTATAATAAATATATATTTGCTTATATAGGGACAAAATATCTCTGGAAGCATACACAAAGAACAGATGACAATGGTTGCCTCCGGCAATGAGAACTAAAGGCAGAGACAGGAGTGATAGGGGGACTTAACACCCTGTAACTTTAGATACCCTTTGAATTTTGAGCCATGCAGATGAAGCCCCTATCATTACCACCAGTGTCAACAATAATCTAAAAATTTACAACCCATTATTGGGTGTGTATATGTGCGTGCGCGCGCACACACACACACACACACACACACACACACACACACACAGAGTCTTCAGTAAGGGGCAAAACACCAAAGCAATCAGCAATCTTAAGTAAGTGACTAGTTAATTAAAGTTCAGTTATAAAAATGATAATCATGCAACAGAATGAAATACCAATATAAAAAACATCAACAATACAGGATAAAAACCTCAGGAGGAGATAAAACCTTCAAGATAGTTTATTTATTTATACAAAGACATCACAGAATATATAGATGTCATGGTGATAACTGTAAAAATACAAATACATTTTGTTTCCCTCATCTGCAGAAATGTTAACAATGACATTTCAATTTGCATTCATAAATCCCACATAAATATTACATAAATATCCTATATATAAGTATATATCATTTCAAAATTAGCATAATACTGGGTAACATGTACCTTAAAGAAAAAGATACAACCTACACTTAATAGAAAAAAATTTCCAAATATTTTCTTAAAAGTTTCTTCATGTTAGTAGGAGAATTTTCAGAATTAGAAACTGGCGTACTTTTTTTTTTTTTTTCTATTATGTAACCTGTGGACATTTAAATAGATCTCAGTGAAACATTCATGCAAAAGAAGTATTTCTGGTCTTCCACTACATCCACTAAAAAAATATTCGGACTGTGTGCACAATGCCAAATATCTGAATAAAAAAGAACTCAGCTCATTATGCAGACCGTTCCAAATATACAAGTTTTTTTGTTTTTCTGGGTTTTTTTCCCCCCAAGAGAAAACATCAGATAAGTATTTTCTTCCTTTTAATCTAGGTAGTTGGTGTTATGTATACAGACAGAGCTCAGTTTCCTGGGTTTTACCAATACCAAAAAAGAGTGGGGGGAGGATGAAAACTATCTAAAATATTGATCCAAATCTATTTTAATATTTTAGTAATCTAGACACGAGTTAAAAGGAATTCTCTCATGCTATACTGTCAACATCGCCACTACAGAAAGACTAAAGATGTGATCATTAAAAAGAAATCTCTGGTGTCTACAAATTAACCTTATAATTCTATTAATATTGGCTTCTAGAATTATTTTACTATAAATTAAAAATTGCACTATTTACCAGCCCTTGTTCAAACAGCTCTTTTTCTTCTATCGTCCACTTTACTGAGTAACTGGCTGGTTTTGTAGGAGAGTGTGCCCTGAAGGGAAAAAAAGGAATTGCAAAAAAAAAGTCTGAAATGGAACATTCCATATTTATGCAGCTAAAGGTTACACAGATAGCCATAGGCTAAATTCAATACTGTGTCTAAGAGTTAAAAAGAAGAAGAAAAAGAAGGCTGCAGCCTCTACCTGGGGGCAGATTTACCCTGTCTTGTATACTTCTCTAGCCCAGGATGATAGGAGCCTCAAAAGACATAATCCTTGGGTCTGAGTGAAGATAACACTAAAAGACATCAAAGGAAGTCAATGTGGTAGCCAGCAGGCTTCCTTACACTGGACACAAAGCAGCAGACATTAATAAATTTCCAAATCCTAAAAGGTATATGAGTGTTTAAATTGGCTCCAGAAATATTATCTCTCTGATTCTTTCATGTAAATCTATGTAAATATCAAGCAAGAAAAGAAGAAACTGTGGCATTATGTTTATTACTTCTGAAACGTAGTCCCTTAAGAAATTAAAAATAAAATAGTGATGAAGCTCATTAATTTAATTCAAGCAAACCATTAATCTTTATTAACTTCTTTTTCTTTGTTTGTTGTTATTTATTCAGCGAAATACAAAAGCCAAAGTCTGCTCAGTGCTCAAACCCTTGGCAATTGTAAATCTACCCTTTGTAAGTCTACCCTTTGAGGGACCACAGACGTGAAAGGTTATAAACAATAAATAACATCAAATTTCCTTCAATTACAGGGAAAGAATATTTATAAAATATTAATACTTAATTTCTCTAGATAATTTTTGAAGGCCACAAATTCAAATTAAATTTTTGTTTGAAATGAGTGAAAATTAACTAACAGGACAATAGAAATCAAGCCAATTCCTAACACATTAGCAGCTTTAAAATATTTCCCCACATATCCCTAGGAAAACATCTTTTCCATAACCTAATGGAATGGCTTATGCAGGACCATAATAGAAATTCTGACATATAAATAATATCATAAAATTATCTTGTGGCATTCCAACATCTGTATAAGAAATTTTGATTTTATATTTTTGTACAACCCAAGGTTGAGAGTTTTTCCACAGGCCAACTATAATTTTTATTTAATTCTCCTATAATTTTAGAATATAAAACATATAAGTACATACATGATTTTTGCTGATTTCTGTAGACTGCACCACATGAAAAAGAAAATAAGGGAGCTTAGGAACACATTTTTAAAAATACAGTTCATACTGTTAAGAGTATTAAAAATTAATTTTACCTCTTCATGTATTTTTTATCACCTTCCTTTTGATCAAGCCAGAAATTTTCTGGAAGTGATTTTTTAGATAAGTAATACCTGTGTAATTATTAAAGAAACTTTTTAAACAATAATAAAATCATGTAATTTTTAGGTGACTTATATTAAGTAGGCACTCATTATCATGAAAATCACACTTGAACCATAGCTAAACTAGTTCTTCTTAAAACCCTTCCAGGTCTGCAAAAATTATGATGAAAATATACCTCACAAGGCTGTTATATGGATTAAATATTACATGTGAAATCACACAAACATAGCACCTGCACAAAATGTGTGCTACAAAAATATTAGCTTCTCCTATATTCCCTATTAGATAGAAGTGGTTAAGAGAAGAATGTAGCCTTAAATGTTTCATTTAAATAATTTTTTCTTAAAACATATGGGAAATGTAATAGATGAATTTGATTGGTTGTCCAGGATTAACTGGGGACTATGATTTCATAGTTCTAAAGGGAACAGAATTCAGGGTTGTTCTCTACCTTAATTAAAATAACTTAGGTCAAATCTGCTATGGACCCTCCCTCTCAAACTTCTTAAAACTGGCCCATTGTAATACTCTTAGATTAGTCTGAGATGTTCTTCCTTTAACAAATATGGACTATATATCTTGTATGTCAGGAACTACGCTAGGTACTAGGAGCTGAGGACCAAGATACAAGAAAACAAACATCCCTGTCCTCTGAAAGTTCACACAGCTTTCACTCTATTTGTTTCCGTATCTGGAAGTGAGCCAATGACCACTTAAATATTCATTGAGAATTGCAAGGTTCAATGCATTAGCCGATAGCCACATATAAACAAAGATTGTAAAATATCTCAGTAATGTTTTTCTATTGATTAAATGTTGAAATGTTATCTTAGATATAGTGGGTTAAATCAAATATCTTAATAAAATTAATTTTACCTGATTTAAATGTGGCTACTAGAAAATTTAAAATGATATATGTGCCTTGCACTATTTTTCTATTGAAAAGCAATGATCTAGGCTGTAGCTATGATGTTGGGGAAAGTAAGAGAATAAGAAAGCCTAAAAGGAGTTAACCTAGGATAATTAAAGGTACACAGACACTCTGAAATCAACATAGCAATAACTGAATAAAGGGAACAGAGAAATTCTGGCTTAACAAGGAGGTAGATATCCATAAAATACAGATGAGAGAGTTAAAAATAACCCCGTTTATCAGACTATTATTAATAATCTTTAAAAATCATAAAACCAGAAATCATTTTGTTCAATCCTTTCATTTTACATATAAGAAAACAGAGTCCCAAAGAAGTTAAATTGCCATCATCAAATTTAAACATGGACAAGAAGCTAGTGGCTAAACTGTGGATAAAGATCTACGACTTCTGAGGGAAAAAAAAATCTTCAACCTGCAGTTATTTGTTTTGTGCTTTTTACTTAGATTCCTACCATGTAACATCTGTAAATTGGTGGAGTAAGAAGGGAGAACTTTTACATACTCTAATTCTGTGTCCCTGGGTAAGTTAACATCTCTGCGTTTCAGCTTCTATAACTGAAGATAAAGGCCTGGACTCAATGATCTTGGACATGGACTAAAGGTTCCAGCTGACGTAAAACATCCTATAATTTCTATTCAACATTCAGATAGTATAAAGAGTTGGTTGACAAAATAAACTCAAACATACTGAGTCAGATCTCAAACTCTGCAGTAAAACAGAACCAAAGGAATAAAATGAGGCTTTTTGCATAGGTAGATAACACATTGTGTAACTGCAGTCTGGGGCCAAACAAGATCCATCTAGTAATAACAGTGGTCTCTTTTGTAAGCCTTGCATTTACAGGTTTTTAACCCTGAAAGTTTTACTTTCCTCATGATCATTAAAGGATACTCTTCTTCCAACAACATCTTCTGAATGACAGCTCTGTTTTCTTCACTGATGGTGCTATCCAGAGTCCAAGGCTATTAAAAAATAAATATTTTTCTTTTTATTTACACTTTTTGAAATTATCTTCTATGTCTTATTAAATGAAATACATGATACAAGGATTACAAATAATTAAAAGCTACCATTTACTAAGCACAGACATATCTCTGATTCCCACGATAACACTGTGAGATAGGTGTTATTACTTCACTGATGCATCCATGGCCCCGCTAATGTTTCAAGTGGAAGAGTAGAGAGTTGGTACACAAGACTGCTGGATTCCAAGGCTCAGGTTCCTTGCCCATGATAAAGTCATAATGGCTATCATGTACGAAAAGTTATCAGGTAGCAAGCATGTTGCTAGATATTTCACCTATTTCCAAAACTCACCACACTTTTTTCCCTTACGCCACAATCTCTCCTTAAAGGATCATACTCATTTTCAACTCTCAAAACTTAAAAAATTTCAGCTCAGGTCTCTTCTCCAGGCTCCATCTAGACTGTTATATCCAACTGTCTACTCAAAATGTCCACGTGGATATCTAGCAGGCTTCTCAAAATTAACATATTCAAAACTCACTAACATATACCTTCACCTGCTTCTCCCGTGTTCCCAACTTTGTACCCAGCATTATTAGTCACCTACTTATTCAACCTAGGAATCATCCTGGATTCCTCCCTTTTTTCTCAATCCCATATCCGATCTACCAAGCAGTTCTATGTCCAAAACATAATTAAAATCTGACACCTCTGCCACAACCTCAGGCCATACCACCATCTACTCTTGCTTAGGTTGCCACAAATGTTTCCCAACTGGTCTCTTTGGTGCTACTCTTGCTGCATACAAACATGACAGAGCTCTGGTCTGCCTCTCCAACCCTGCCACTCCCCGCTTTCCCACTACATTCTAGATACTGGCTTTCAAACAGAGCCTCTGTGCTGCTATTCCTTCTGCCTAGAATGTTTTTCCTCAACTCTTCATGTATCTACTCCTCTTTGTTACTTGTCAACTTAACTGTCACCTTCTCAGTTTCCTTCAAAGACACCTTCATCTAAAATAGGCTCACCCCATTACTCTCAGCCATCATCTTATGTTCTTCACAGTCTATAATTAATTAGCCTACTTATTTATCACCTGACTCCCTTTTAGAATACAAGCTTCTTGTGAGCAAGACTATGTCTCAATCATGTTTCCCCTGAACCTGTCCTAGTGTGTGGCACACAGTAAGTACTCAATAAATAATTGCTAAATGAAAAAAATGAACCCTGCAACGATCCCTATCTTTTAGAAGAAACTGAGGTTCAAAAATCTGGTAAGTGGTAGGGCAAGGATATATACCTAAATCTAGCTGGCTCCAAAGTTGTTTCTCAACAGGCCATTTTTCAAAGTCAAAAGAAGTTAAGACTAAGTTTCTTTTCTCTTTTTTAATGTTTATTTATTTTTTGAGAGAGAGAGAGAGAGTGCAAGCGGGGGAGGAGCAGAGAGAGGGAGACACAGAATCCAAAGCAGGCTCCTGGCTTTGAGCTGTCAGCACAGAGCCCGAGCGGGGCTTGAACCCCTCAGCCGTGAGATCATGACCTGAGCCAAAGTTGGACACTTAACCGACTGAGCCACCCAGGTGCCCCTCTTTTATTTTTAAAGCAAGAAAAATGTTTCAGTATATTACCTCTGCAACTGCTGAGAACCACCAAGCAAGAAAAGAGGTACCCGGGCAATAAGTAGTAGCTTAATGCACCTGATATTTTCATAAAATACTTACAATAAGACCATTCTCAGCTCTCCATGATGAATCAAGATAGTGATCTTGTAAAACAGACGCTGTATTTTCATTGCTTCTGTAATAATTAAGAAAATGGGTAAAAAAAAAAAAAAAAAGGGATATTATGCCAGTTAATGAAAATAATTTACACAGCACAGTGACTGGCAGGGTATAGATGTTACGCAAATATTTTGTTCCCTTCTTCCCTTAACAAACACTTACCAGTGCAGAAATGCCTGCTCTATTTCTTTAACCTGTGTTATATACAGTGGCGTTAAGCCACCCTATTTCAACCGCTAACCAGCTAGTCTGTTCACTTCTGTTTGCCAAGAGTAAACAACTTCAAGAGAAAACAAATAACCCGCAGCAGCAACCACAACATGCTCTATGGCTATGAACTAACACTTCAGAGTTCTTTTGATGTGCATGCATATGAATACAGGAATTCAACCTTACAATTAATTCTTTTAGTTATATCTAAAGCATAAAGGCCATCAACAGCAGCATCACCCTCAAAACGAAACAACAGTGGATCAAAGAACCAAAATAGAAAATACTCACAGTAAAGAGAACAGAAAACTTGATGTTTTTTTTTTTTTTGTTTTGTTTTTTATTTTTTTTTTTTTTCGGCCAACGTTAGGGAAAGCCATTAATAACAACTTATATAATAAAAAAAAAAAATTAACTTGGGTTATCTGGGGGTTTTTCTACATCCACGGGGACTAAACTGTTAATTCTCACTCCTTTCACCAAACTATTAAAAACTCTCTGAAGTCACATTGTTCATTTCTCATGCAAAAAAGCCAAACAGTTAAATTTTAGAAGGCCCAATCTAGGATATAATTAAATTTAATATTTGCTTTTTTATGTCTTGAAGTTATAGTTTCCTAGAAAATTACTGACTTTTCCCAGACCTACTCTAGTGGTAAGAATTTTGTACCTCAGGCTGCAAAAACCTATTTACAGGTTTATACTTTTGAATCCTCAATTAGTTCTACAGTAGTTCTAATAAATTGTGGGACTAATGGATTACGTACAATGAACTAAAAGCAATTAATTTCTCTCTGCTGTTGATGGCAAAAAGGTTTTAACTCAGGTGTTAACTGTGATTTGGTAGCATTCCAAAGGATTCTGAGACTTGTATCAGCAGAAGGAAACCTTTGCATAAGGAGGTCTGCCAAGGGTGCAGGAGGTGGGACTAGTATCACTTCAGGTTCAATGCAGGTATCTTTTTACAGTGTTCCTCCATAAGGATTAGCAACTTCCACACCTCTGGTGTATACATCTGGACACCTACCTGAATCTCCACAGGTAGGCATAAATTAACATGTTTAAATCTTAGTTGAGAAATTCCACCCAAATCTGCTACTCTTCCATTGTTTCCTATCTCAAAACATATTAATTCCCCTGGTTGCCTAAGCCAGAAATCTGAGCCTGCCCTTATTTCCTCACAATGGACATTCAATTCGTTGCCAACCCTGTGGCTTCCTCCCTTTTCAAATCCAGTCCTTCCACTATATCCACGCTGACCTCTAAGGTCCTGTAGTTTCAGACCCACTTTTCCTGTAGTTTCAGACCCACTTTTCCTGGGTAAGTGCCTAAGATAAAGCTGACACGTCATCCACTTCCCCTTATCTTTTTCCATGTATCCCCATCTGGCCCATATGTAAGTTTTACTGTCTCTCACCCAATAAGAATGTTAGTTCTAGGAGAGCAAGGAGTTACTTTGATAACTGCTATATATGTAGGCCTTGACATATAAAAGGTGCTCAATCAACATTTGTTGAATGAATGAACAAGATAGGTGGAACATGGGTCACCCAGGTCTATAGAGTTATGGAATGAGAATATTATCATAAAACAAATTAGGGACTGAAGGGAACAGCATGATCAGATTTGGATGTAAGAAAGACTGATCTAACTTCAGTAAGGAATAGAAGGGGGACAAAGAGACAAGTTGAGAGTGAGTGATTATATAAATATTAAGAGAGGTGACAGTAATTTAGACCTAGGGAACAAGCAGTATGAACAGGAAGAAGTGAATAAACTTGAGAGGATACTTAGAATCAACAGACCTTTAGCAACCAACAGGACAGAAGGAGTGAAAGAAGAGAGGTAAGGAAAAGGGATAAAGTCTAGGTCTGTGCCTTGAATTACTGGGTGGATGGTGCCATTTATTGAACTAGGGAACTTGGAGAGGCAGATGGCAGGCGTGCTGGGAAAAGTTTGTAAGCTGAGATTGAGGTGCTTATGAAACATCCAAAAACAGATTCAGAGAAGTAGATAAATGGATCTCAAGCTCTGGAGAGATGTGAGTTGGTGATGGATTTGGGAAACATCAGCATGTTTTAAGGTGTAAGTTGAAATAACTGTCATTTTTTTTTATGGTAAAAAATGGTTGAACACTGGCAATATTTTACACGTTCCAATCCACCAGAGAGCAATTTTAAATCTTGAGAGATGGCATAACTAGGGGCTGCGTGGCTAGTGTTAGTTTTTGTTAGTTTTGTCTGATGACAAAACCCCACGGAACACTTTAAGGACAAGCAGAAGAAAAGGAAGATGAAAACGAAAGGTAGAAGTAAAAGGGAAACCAAAGTTTCAATGCCACCTTCTAACTTTGGTAGCTAGAGTTTAACAAGTACTTAGAAGTGTGTTTTCAATTAATCCTCAACGGTTCCACAGACGTTGTCATTAGCTGTAACTACATACTTCAAGGGGCACCATTCACACTACATTCCATACGCCTGGAGCTCCAACATCAGGGAACACCACTCAGCAGAATATAATGTTAATGATGCTCCTTGGAGTTGGGTAAGGCGATGGCTCTGACCATCAGGAACCAGTAACTTTTGTAGTCCTGCTTGCATGAATCTAAGATGATCATAGATGTCACTAGCAGACCCAAGGCTCAAGCACATTAGCAAGAGAAAGGAAAGAAAAAGGCAGAAAAATTAAACACGATCAGAAAAATAAAGAACGTATGGCAAAGGGGTAGAGCCAATGCTCTCAGACATTTTGAGTTTCCGAGGCCAACTCACTTCTCTCTGGACTGCAGATAAGTATCCCTTGCTCATCACATGGACTTATTGTGACAAGTAAATTAAGTCATCCATGCAAGGGCACTTGGTCAAGATTAACTTGATCTACACAAATACGAACAATGATTGTTATTAAAGGCTCCTTACTCATCTGTACAGTTTTGCCTAATAGTTTGGGAGAGAATGACTATATGAATTTAATTACTCCTCACATTTTTATACTGCTTTAGTGTTCAGTAGAATTTTAGACCCACTATCTTAATCCCTCACTGGCAAGGTTGGTACTGTTCTCCAAAATTTACAGAGGCCCTAATATTACGTTGGACCATATGAAATTGCCATTTTTTAAGTCAAGAAATGGTCTAAGACTAGCAAATCCACCTGGTTCACTCAACCTAACAGACTTCTAATGAGGCTGTTGGCATTTATAAGCAACATAACTGGCTGAGTTTAGAACCGAGGTCTTCCTATTCCTGACCTGATTCCCGACCCGTCTATGCCTCTTCCACTTCTAAAAGGTGACTGGGGAAGCACATTTTAAAAATAGTACGTATCAATTTCTTACTTGGAAAGCAAGCAGCCAAAAGGCTAGATCTCTCAAGCTGGAGATTGTTGCTTAAAACCACATTGGCCTGTTCTCCAAGAATCTGCAAGTATTAAATAGTGACCCCTCACTAGGTCCACATAGTACCTTCCACGGGGGTAAGGAGACAGTGAAGAATAAAACATTTACATAGCTTGTACTGTATGCTACAGCACATCCCATGATTACTTCATCTGATGTTCATAACAACCACATGAGGCACACACCATGACTGTCAGTTTACACATGAGCTGTCTGAAGCTCAGGCCAGTTAGATGTCTGGCCCAAGGTCACACTGCTAGCAACTGGCAAGTCCGGCTGATGCAGGAGAACCCAGAGCTGTCCTAAAGTCCTATCCCTTCAAGTCAAGCTGCCTTTCAGGAAGTTTTTCACAACTAACCCCAAGTGAAACCTATGGTCAGTAGGGATGAAACGACACGCCCAAGGTCACACGGCTTACAAGCGACAGAATTAAGGATTCTAGAGCTCAGGTCCCACCCAGAGTTCGCCCTTGTTTTAGTTATTGTCCGGAGGGGGCAAGTGGGCGGATTCTGGCGAGATTCTGCGGTGGAGCTAAAGGAAGAAGGAATCTAATTGTTGCAGAAAGTGCAATGTGCTAGGTGAAGTCGGCGCCCTCGCAACATCCCGGTAAAAGGTTAAACAGCCGTCCGACACTGGCCTCAGGTCCCCGCCCGCGGAGCTCAGGTGTATCTTACAGGCGGGATGGGCGCGGCGCCTCCCTGGCCACCAGGAGACCCTGGCCCAGCGGATGGTCTTCCGCTTCCCTGTTCCTTGCCGGACCCGCAGCCTTTCCAGGTTACTCTCCTCGCACCCGCGCTCCTCCCCATCCCAGCGACACTCGGTCTCCACGCCTCACCCTGGCTGTGCCGTGGATGGCACCACGTCCCCTTCAACATCCACATCCGCCTCTTCAGCCGCCATGATGGGACCTAAACCCATCCGTCCTCCCGAGAGATCCCGCGAGAGGTGGAAGGATTGGGGTGGGGTCTCAGGCGTCACGGGGCGGAGTTGAAGCCTCGTCCAGCCCCTTCCGTGCAGTGGAGGCGGGGCCTCCAGAGAAAAAAAGGACCACAGTAATGTGCACCTTGGTTCGTTGGACCCAGTGTGTAAAGTCCTTTGGAAGAAGTTTAGGCTTTCTTTGAAGAGATTGTGCTCTCGGGCAAATTCTTGGATCCTCACTTGTCTCATTGGTAAAATGGGAATAATGGTAAGTATCTGGAGTGCTGAAAAGTTCAAACCAGACCTGCTTTGAACAATGAAAGGTGACAACAATGAAAGACCCTTACCTGCTGCTGGTTTTCTTTTTT
Organism: Prionailurus viverrinus; assembly: GCF_022837055.1. Classification (NCBI taxonomy): domain Eukaryota; kingdom Metazoa; phylum Chordata; class Mammalia; order Carnivora; family Felidae; genus Prionailurus; species Prionailurus viverrinus. Next base: position 166,725,214 of record NC_062568.1, on the reverse strand, counting down.
TCCTTTCCTTTCCTTTTCTTTTTTCTTTAAGGAAAAGGATCATTCAGCGATTATATTAAGTACTAAACAGTTTCTATTTTAAAATTCAAAAAATATTTAAGAATGTAACTGATTTTATAGAGATCTTTACAATTAATTAAAAATTCACATTCATAACCATTGATCTTTACAATAACCCAGTAAGGACTGGTATCATCAGTCACATTTTACACATGAAGGAACAGGCTCAGAAAATTGAAATGACTGGGGCGCCTGGGTGGCTCAGTCGGTTAAGTGTCCGACTTCAGCTCAGGTCATGATCTCACGGTTCGTGAGTTCGAGCCCTGCGTTGGGCTCTGTGCTGACAGCTCAGAGCCTGGAGCTTGATTCGGATTCTGCGTCTCCCTCTCTCTCTCTGCCCCTCCCCCACTCAGGCTCTCTCTCTCTCTCTCTCTCTCTCTCTCTCTCTCTCAAAAATGAATAAACATTAAAAAATTAAAAAAAGAAAAAGATTGAAATGACTATCAAAGGATATATAGCTAGTCAAAGACAGAGCTAGGACCAGAATCTGGGTCTTTTGACCCTTTACTGAGTGCTCACCCTCTACAAATCATGTTAGGAACTGTGAAAGATAAACACCATTTCTCTCAAAGAAATTTTGACTTCTCAAGAAATTAGATATTGGCCTTACGTATTCATCTACCTTAGGGGCACCTGGGTGGCCCAGTGGGTTAAGTGCTGACTCTTGATTTTGGCTCAGGTCATGATCTCACCATGGTTGGTGGGTTCCAGCTCTGCATCAGGCTCCACGCTGAGTGTGCGGCCTGCTTGGACTCTCTCTCTCTCTCCCTCTGCCCCTCCCCCCCTGCTCATGCTCTCTCTCTCTCTCAAAATAAATTAAAAAAAAATTTTTTTTAAGTATTCATGTACCTTAGCATTTATCAACTCACATTACTATAACTGTTTATTCACTTGTCTGCCTCTAGCTCTGAACTATGAATTCTTTAAGGACAAAGGCTATATCTGCTAGTCTGCATACTAGTCCTTATACCACCAACATTCAGCATGGTGTCTGACACATCATAGATGCTCAATAAATATTGAAGTGATGAATGAATGAATGAATGAACGAATGAAACAATTTAAGTGTGCTCAAGACAGCCTTCTAACTGACCCAGGCAGCCTCTCCACTGTCATACCTCCTCATATCACTTTTTGCTAAGTTGGTACAAAGAACAGAGGACAAAATAACAAAATTTAACTGCCATATCTCTACAATTTCATAGTATGTTAAAAGAAAGTTTTTGAATTATCCTATGTTTAGATTTTTCGCATCAAAATGAACTTTTGTAATTATTCCAGTCCCTGTAAACTTAGTTATTTGTAATAGCTAACACAAACATGAGAAGAACATTTTAGTTCATTATGATGCTCTGATTTCCATAAACTGAAATCGAATGAATGTCAGAATAACTTTAGAGTAGAAAGGGAAGAGGATGGCTTACAAACAGAGAGGATGGGTCATGGCTAGTATGATCACCTCCCATATGCCAGATATTGTGTAGGATAGAATCGCTTTTGGGCTTCCCAGGAAATCTGCAAAGCAAATATTATCACCCCTTATCCCCCGCCCCCACCTCATTTTAGAGTCAAGGAAACCAAAATTCATAGAGTTACAGTTATACAGCTGAGTACTCGAGGTGAGATTTCAATCCAAGTCTTTATCCCTCTATACCTCACTCTATTATATTCTAATTCACAACAAAAAGAATAGGGTCTTTTGGAATACTATGTGAACTGGTATTTTCTCATTTGGCTTAAGAATAAATTATAACCAGATACTTTTTCTGATCTCTTTGAGGTGCTTAAGTCTAGAAGAGAGTAGAAAGTATATTTTGAAGGTTGGAAACTTATCTTGGGTTAACAAATTCTTTTTCTGTCCCCCATTAATACACTCTATTTCCTTCGTTGGTCCTAAAACAGAATTAGTAAGAGGTGCCATATCTGCAAATCCTCACAAGTGTTGTTAGAGGAACGTTCAGTCAATAAAGTGTCTGTCTCACATTTTAACTACATTGTGTTTGAATCCATTGGAGAGGCAGTTTATGGCTTCGTTTCTCCCCATTTCTGGTGAAAAAAGATCACTGCATTTTTATTGAAGAAGCAAAGTATAATTGCAATATTAATCCGTAAAAAGCTACCATGTTAGCATTCATGCTAATTAGCTCAGATTTGTAAAGTGCTTTAAAAGCAGTCACACAACTGCTCACTAATGTTATTGTTATGTTATGATCCGAGCTGTCAGCTAAATGACTGCCAGGGATTCAAAAGAGTTCCCATTTGAAAAATAAAATGGCCAGTGATCAGATAGGAAAACCACTTTATCTATACAGAGGTGAGATAATAGATGAATGCAGACGTAGACTTACTTATGGGCTACACTTGGCAGGCAGTGGATATGGCTTGAATTGTTCCAGGAAAACAAGCTGCATTTTATTTTATTTTCCCTCCCCAGTTCCCTGAAATCACATAAGGTAGCTACTGAAAAAGCTGTTCTCAATATGTTGTAAGGAACGTCTGCCAATGCACTTCTTACATTTTAATTACAGTAATGTTACATCCATCTGACATTATTTGGAAGGGAAAGAAAAGATGCCAATATTAATGAGCTCCTACTGTGTGCCAGCCATTTTACATACATTATTTCCTTATAGCTCTTGGAGGTAGGGAATTATTATTTCCACTTACAGATGTAGTAACTGAGGTTCAGAATAGTTGAGCAATTTACCCAAGGAACGGTAGCTTATCGTTTTTTCCTGACATCGTGCTATCTTAGGTTAGGTTCTAATAGCATCATTTAGAATTGCATTTTTTCTTCTCAGCAACCCCCACTGAAAGGATTATGCCTCTTTCTTAACAGCTCCGGGAGGATGGGTATAGCTGGCCAGGCTTGGGTCACGTGCCATCCAAGAAGCCAGGTGGACTCAATTCCACCAGCATCACGTGGATTAAGGAGGCGCGGTGGCTCCCCGAGCAAAATAAGGGTACTGTTTCCAGAGAGAGGAAGAATGGAGGCTGGGTAAGTAAAACAACAGATGCCCACTATACTGCGCTGTGTTTCAAGTCCCCTCTGTTTCCTCAGGCCCTTAGTACAATCTGTTAACAGCTACAGGCTCATGTCAGCCCTACATCGGGCAAATTACTCAACCTCTCTAGACTGTTGCTTCTTCATTTATAAAACGACCTATGAAATAATCTCCTCCAGAGGTAAAATTCTTTCATCACATTCTTATTCATTTCATGGACATTTAGGAACATTGTTGTGGACAAAACGGGGATGGAATTGTGGAAGTTTGCATGGGGTTGTGTACGGTTGGCTGCTTAGTTAAGGACGGGCCATAAACAAAATATTCCCTCTGCCTGGAATCGGCAACCCTTCCCCCACTCCCAGCCCATCCACATTCTGGGGCGCTCTGCCGCTCTCTCACCCCCTCTCTCTCTTTCCCTCTGAAAGAGCTGGTTCTGACTCAGCTTTAGTCAACTGTTGCCATTTTGGAACTCTGGCTCCGAGTTACCAGATCTTCTGATTTTTCTTTTAAGACAAGCCAGAAATCAAGATTAATTTGTGAAAAACAATTCAAATTAAAAAAAAAAAACCACTATTGAACAAAACAAACACTTATGTGGGCTGCATCTGACCTGCAGCTTGTGACTGTTGCCCTAAATCTTTCTTTTGCACTACATGTAACACTTCAGTGTTCTTATGTTTTCACAGGTCTGAGTATGACACTAGACTAAAGTCTTCTTAAGGGCAGGGAACATGTTTCTTTTTTTCTTTTTTAAAGAGAGAGCATGTGCACATGCAAGTGGGAGAAGGGCAGAGAGAGAAAGAGAGAGAGAGAATCCTGAGCAGGCTCCGAGCTCAGCAGGGAGCCTGATGCAGGGCTCAACCCCATGACCCTGGAATCATGACCTGAGCTGAAATCATGAATCAGATGCTCAACCAGCCGAGCCACCCAGGTGCCCCATGTTTCTGTTCCTCTTTGCATCCCTCGCTTGTAGCACAATGCCTGGCACATAATAATCACTTAACGATTCTTTGTTGAATGAGTAAACCAACTACAAAGAATAAAGTCAGAGATTTTTCTTTTAATTGAATACAGAAAACTTACTTTATAAACATGTAACCAATGGATATTTTAAAGGAGAACTATATAAATAAATATACATATATATATATATATATATATATACACACACACACACACATATATATAACAGTTGCATTATGATCCTGACAAAAAGTACACATCCCAACAGAGATAGGAAAAATTATTAACTTAAATAGATTCCCAAAGTCCTTTCTCATTAGTGAAAGAGATATATGAAGATGTATGAAGTTCTATTGCCTGCCTATTTATTTTGTGCACTGCCTATACTTTTGGAGGGAATTGAGGGTAGGAAGAAGGCAAATAACCAAGTTGAAAGGAAAAGTTCATTCTGTGTTTATTCTGAAGGGCTGTTTAAGATGAAGTGTAAACCTCTCAGTTCTATAGCTCACACATGATTGAGTGTGTGTACATAAAATCCAGTCCAATGTCCTTATTGTCTAGGTAGCTCACTTTCTTTCTTTTTTTTAAGAGAGGGAAACAAATCATAAGAGAATCTTTAAGGTTTATTTATTATTCACACACATACACACACACCCACTCACACACAGAGTGCAAGTGGGGAAGAGGCAGAGAGAGAGACACACACAGAATCTGAAGCAGGCTCCAGGCTCTGAGCTGTCAGCACAGAGTCTGATGCAGCGCTTGAACTCACCAGCCATGAGATCATGACCTGAGCCGAAGTTGGACACTTATCTGACTGAGCCACCCAGGCACCCCTAGGTAGCTCCCTTTCTATATGAAAAGCCAGCTTCAGTGTTGTGTCCTTTCTTATATCTTCCTGACCATCCACATAAACCCCCTCCTCTGTGACCCTATAGCCACAAGTGTATGCTTGTGTCAGAGTGCCCATAACTCTGGCCAGTAATTGTCTGTGGGCCTGCCTATGTCCACACTAGCCTGAGACCTCCTTGAGGAGAGGGATCATGTCCGTGGTATCCACACATATCACATAGTAGGTGCCCTATCAATGTTTGGATGAACGACATGTCCTCTATATTATGAAGCATCTTTTTATCTCAAAGCTTCAAGATATTTCGTTCAATTCAGTAAATGTTTATTGAACACCTACTATGTGCCAAACACTATTCTGCATGCTTGGGATACACCAATAAATAAAAAAGCCTAAGTTCCTACCCTGATAGAACTTATATATTAGCAGAGGGGGAAAGAAAATACACAATAGACATAATAAATTAATTATATATTTGTTAGAGGTGATTTTTTTTTAAAGGCACAAATTTTTTTTTTAATTTTTTTTTCAACGTTTATTTATTTTTGGGACAGAGAGAGACAGAGCATGAACGGGGGAGGGGCAGAGAGAGAGGGAGACACAGAATCGGAAACAGGCTCCAGGCTCTGAGCCATCAGCCCAGAGCCTGACGCGGGGCTCGAACTCACGGACCGCAAGATCATGACCTGGCTGAAGTTGGACACTTAACCAACTGCGCCACCCAGGCGCCCCTGTTAGAGGTGATTGAGTGCTATGGAACAAGAAAAAAAAAGTAGAGCAGGATATGGATCCCAAGTGCTCAGAGTGGTGGAGTGGTGCAGGTTTTAAATAGGAGTTTCAGTGTAGAGCTGTTGGGAAGGTAGCATTTGAGCAGAGTCTTGCCAAGCTGAGGGAGGTGCCAAACTGGTGTCAGGAGAAAGTGTTCAGGTGGAAGCAATGGCCAGCACAAAGATTCTGGGCAGGAATGTGCCTGGTGGAGGCCAGCCGGGTGGAGAAAATGAACGAAGGGAGAGTAGGAGGAGAGGAGGCCAGACAGGTAACAGGACCACATGCTATAGAGCTTTAGGTGTCATTGTAAGGACGTTACTTTTCATTCCAAGCAAATCAAGAAGTCATTGTAGCAACCAGTGAGATTGAAGATCGATATTAGCCATGGCAACCAGTGTCATACAGATATAACCTGAGAGCACCGTGCATCTCTCACTCTCTGCACCAGAAAGTGCACACATGCACAGTCTAGGAAAGCAAGGGTGTTAACACCCCATGAGACAAGGAGACAACAGATCACCAATGGGGAGCAAATCCCTGTGGGATGGAGCCCCAGTTGGCCACAGAGTGGAACAGAGCAATAACTTACCCTTGCCATGACTTTCCCTCCTTTACTATTACGCTCTTTCCAGTCCTTCTTCATAATCCTTGGGACTACTTCCCAAATACATGAGTGTCTGAAGCCCTGATCTCAGGGCTTTTTTCCTCAGGAAGCCCAAGATAAGACACTGTTGTTAGACCTGGGCTTTGAGTTGAGCAAGAGCTTTCCAAGTGTAGAGAGAGTGAAAGTGCACTCCAGGCAAAAGAAAACAAAATGCAGAAGAGAAGACAAGGAGGCATGGATGGTACAAGAAGACAGGGTGAGGGAGTTGCAGCAAGCTGCTGTGGCCAAAGCATGGGGTGTATGGAGGACATGAGCAGGAGAAAGCCAGTGGCAAGATTTGTTCGTTGAGAGATACCTGTCGGATACACTAGACTGAAAATATTGAAAAAATGGTACCCCAACGTTGTGTTTGTTGTTTGTCCCATAAGCATTCACATGGTTCTAGGGGTGACTGGCTGGTTCAGTCAGTAGAGTGTGCAACTCTTGATCAGGGTCGTGAGTTTGAGCCCCACATTGGGCATGGAGCCTACCTAAAAAATAAAATAAAATGCTATTAAAAAAAAAAGCATTAATAGTATTCTTCGTCTCTAGGAAATCAGTGGCCCATGGACTGAGTAATAACTGTGAGCCATGCACTCAAGACAAAATTGAATATTTGGGCGAAAGACCAAATTCTGGAAACTAACACTGCTCTCAATGTGCATATTATCAGCAGGTACATAAAACAAATTTACAGCCATTTTATTGTGACCAAAGGAGAGGGGATCCTGAAAAATTTCAAGGAAGTGAAGTAAATAAAAATGAATTATGTAATACCCATTATTATTAATTAAAGTTACATAAAATAGCAGTGCATTTTCATTGTTTTGTTATTATGAACAAATCAATTTATAAGTGCGTCTATCTTATTTACCCTTAATTACCCACTTAGACATAAGTTCTTCAACCACAACTACTCTTCCAGGGACGGATGGTACATTTCGGCTTGAAAGGAAATTTTGGACCTCTTTGTTTCAGCACTATGTTCTGTCTTGTGCAATAATTATCATATTTCATTGAATCTAAATTTCATTATCATGGATAGTAGCTATTCCCTTATTTTATGTGCTATTAAGAAAGAATAAGTGGTGTCAATTATATTTTGACATATTGTGGATTGTAATTGCATCCTGATTCCAGAGATTTGAGAAAACATATCACTTAAAATTGATGCCTGCAATTTCATTCCACCCCCACCCCCCGATTGTGAATCCCAGGGTGGTGAACAGTGATTTGACTTGTTCAACCTTGATTCTTTCTAATACTTGATACAGTTCCTGATACGTGTATGGTTGATATGTGTTCAGCAAATGTTTGTTGGATGAAACAGAACAGATTTCTATGTATCCTTACCCTCCTTGGCATAGGAGAGTTCATGGGATTAAAATTTCATCATCCAGGGTGCTTGTCTGGCTCAGTCAGTGGAACGCGTGACTCTTGATCTTGGGGTTGTGAGTTCAATCTCTGTGTTGGGGGTAGAGATTACTTAAAAACAAAATCTTTAAAAAGAAATTCCATCATCCACCTCAGAAACCTGCAAAGTATCATGAAATAGACCCACTACAATTCAGCATCAACAAAAATATCATATTACCATCTTTTTGTTCATATTGACTCAAGATTTAACATGTGTGATTATCCACAATGTGTTTTATGTATGTTTGTTTCAATGCCATGGATTATATTCTATCACATTCATAAGAAAACCAAGGACTTCTTTTAAAAAAATGGTTTAGGTAAATGTGGTAGTAAAAATAATTTTGAAAGTAGAGATATTGTGTTAATTATTTACATGTGAGGGTGTATTTGCGCGGCCACATGCTATCCCTAACTCTTCCAACCCTTTGAAAGGATTTACTCGGATAGAAAAAAACTGGACATCAAGGAACTATTCACATACATTTTCTGTGGTTTTCATTTAAGACAGGAAGGGGTTTTTCAAGGTTTTCCACGCTTTTATTTGATTTAATTTCATGCTCACTGGAGCCCATTTCCATCACAGTCACCGACACCTTGAACTTGCTGTGATTTTCCTCTGTTAAGCAGCCCAGATGATATTCAGTAAGATTCTTGGACTCTAAGCCCCATGTCTTGGAAACAGACCTCACAGAATTAGTGAAGATTCTAGGGCATTCTTCTTACTGAGCTGGCTAAGCCTTTGAAAATATACTATGGCCACTCGGATTTGCAGCTTTAGTGGACCTGGCGTGAGGTTCCAGAGACCTTGGAGGGCTCGGTGCCTGGGGTGCAGTGGTTACACCTCATTAGCCGCAGAGCAGGGGCTGCCTTCCTCCCTTTCCCCTGTGGTCTACATCTTCCCATTCTGGCTGCGGGGTCTTGGGAAGGCAGCACAGAGTCACTGAACTGCTTCCCAGGGGAGTCCAGACAGACACACACCCACACTATGCTTCCCAGGCCGCAGAGATTTCATCTTTATTTCTCCTTTGTCTGCTCCCATAGGAGTTCAGGTGGATCCTCAGAATGGCAAAGGTGATGCTTGCTGGGGTAGACAACGAACAGTGGAGTGCAAAGTGAACAGGAGGGAATTCTGGCTTTGCATTTATGAGCAGGGTGCATTTGAGACCCAGTTTCACCATCTATAATGGTGGGTCAGCATCCCTACCTCAGAGGGCTGTTGGAAGGATGAAATGATATGAAACAAAATGACCTAAAGATAATGGAAATGGAACAGCCCAGCCCAGGGTCTGGTGCGTGGTAGGTACTTAACAAACATGGCTGCCTCGGGCTACAGTCCGTCTAGGTTATTGCTGCGCTGCATACACACAGGGCTGGTTTTGACCCTAATGCCTGCTATAGGTCTGTGCTCAAAATAGCTCCTCCTTCATATGGGCACTAGCCTGCCTGCAAGGTGTGGCTAAGACCATCAGCTACTGGCCTTTGCCACCTGCCCAGGGAGGAGAGCTCTGTCATTTCTGGTCATCATGGCTCTGTGCTGTCAGTTGTGGCCCGAGATGAATATCATGGCCTTGTTGCTTACTTTATATCATGCAACCCTGCCCACATTCTCCCCACTAAATGAATAAGGCAGCCAAACTTTAAAGCTGCAGAATGATTAAAAAAAAAAAAAAATCTGGGTCTCATAATTCCCTTTCAGGTTGTGCAAGCAGGAAGGTTTAAAGTCACATGAGAACGATTTAAAGGAAAAGACACACTTGTTTCTGTTCCCGGCAAACACAAGCAGCTTGTGCTTTACTGGTCTGGTTTTCTCAAATGATCTTTCTTACAGAAGGATCCATTACCCAGAGAGAGTATCTGTGTCGGGAATCTGCCAGCGGGAAAGTGACTCAGAGCAGCTCTGGAGTTCAGACAGCTGAGAGCGCCAAGCGGGCTCTGAGGCGTGCTTCCCTCCCGAGAGAGGCCGGCTTTTGATGTGCCTTTACCATGTCGTCATGTTCTACCCCGGGACTTCAAGTGAGGAAATCCCTACTGCATTTGTTTTCTTCCCTTCAGGCAATATGACCCAGTCAACGGGTAAAGTCCCTGCTTATTCCCCATCTTCTCTCTTGCTTTATCTTCCCTCAGCTCTTGCTCCCCCTTTCCCCATATTTCTCCTGCCTGCTCTCTTCTTTGGGTAAAATCCAAAGCAACGTGTCAACTCAGAGAGCCTAGCTTTCCGACTTGATCTCTTACAAACTGTGTGACCCGGAGCAAGTCACTTACCATCTTGGTATTTTTTTGAATATCTTGAAAATGGGGGAACCATATTTTTCACGCATCCAAGCATTTGCAAATCCACTTACTAATCAGGTATCTACTAAACACATTTGGATGCTAGACCCTGGACTGAAGATACAGGGGATGTGGTTATAAAGATGATTAAAATACAGTCCCTATCCACCGGGTGACCACAATAGAGTGGAGAATAACACTCTGCTCACAGTGTTGTTTCAAGAATTAAAGGAAATAATGTAGTTAAAAGTATTTTGTGAATGTATAGAATTGTCAAACCACTATGTTGTGAACCTAAAATTAATATATATCATTGTATGTCAACTCTAATTCAATTAAAAAATATTTTGTGAATGAAATAGTTCATTATGGGAAGTAAAGCTTCCTTTTAGTAACTTCTAAAACTTCTAAAATTTCTGCCATCAAAATATTTCCCTTGGGTTGACCCTAGACTTTCACATTCAATATAAAGTCCTGTTGGCACATGTGAGATGAAGCTCACATGGCCATTGTCTTACATATGATGGGCATTTTCACTCTTGTGCAGAGATTTAAAGTAAAAGGGCTCATATACATGGAGATGTCTTCCTTTCTCATCGCCATGCATTGGCAGATCAGGGCTGCTGTGACAGCTCCTCCCTGGGTCACTCTGTGGCTCCCCTGGAGGGATCCAAGATGGCGACATATAAGACAGCTACCCATGTTACAGCTGAAAGTCAGCCAGCAAGGCCGAGGTAAGAGGCAAAGTGGAGGGCATGCCTCTTCCCTTTGAGAAGTTGCCCACCTCCTTCTGCTTATGTCCCATGAGCCAAAACTTAGAATTTGGTGACTCCACCTACCTTCAGAGAGGCTGGAAAATGAAGCCTTTATCCTGGGTTTCTGGCACAGCCCACATCCAATCTGTCAAATGTGTCCAGTGTCCAGCCCCTTCTCACCATTTCACTGCTTTCACTATGGTCCAAAGTCCCCGTTACTCTCCTTTGGAAGACTGTGATAGGGGCCTAACTGGTACCCCTGCTTCCACTCTTGCCTTCCCCTGAAATCTTCACTCAACACAGAATGATTCATTCAGAAGTCAGATTTTTAACTCTTCTACTCAAAAACCTTCCAATGGCTCATGACGCTCTCTCGGATGGGACTCCTGCTACCTATGACCTCCTGCTCTCTTCCCTCACCTATTCCTTTTTTTGTCACTTTTGCTCCCTTGCTGGTCCTGAGGATGGCAGACACACTCTTGTGTGGGGCATTTTCACTGGCCATTCCCTCAGCCTGGAAAGCCTACCAGCTCAGATACTTACACGACTTGCTTCCTCACCTCCAAATCTTTGCTCAAATGTTGCCTTATCATAGAAGTCTACTATGACTACCCTATTTAAAATTGCAAGCCCCGTTCCCTCTCTCTGCACTACCAATCTACTTTATCTTGTTCTACATTTTCTAATATGCAGTATACTCTCCTCATTTACTATCTTTAATATTCTTTGTGCATCTTTTTTTGTTAGCATAACAGCTCCATGAAGGTAATTTTCTTAACTGATACATCCTAACACCTAGAACTGTGCCTGGTATCTACTAGATACTCAATAAACATTCTTTAAATATAAGATTGAATGAAAAGATGGAGTCAAATACAGTTCTGATGACATCATTTGAATGTTGGATCTACTGTGTCTGAAGCAAGATCATTTCTAGACTTCTCAGCTCCATGGGTCAAATGTTAATTTATCCAAGAAAAACTGTTTATTTAATTAAATCAGTTAGAGTTAAGTTTTTGTTATTTGCAAGGCAAGAGCCCTGACCTCCACAGGGAGCTAATATAGATTGGGAAATCATGGAAGACCTCTCTGAGGAAGTGACATTTAAGCTGACATTTGAAGAATGAATAGGAACCAGCCAAACAAAGGTCAGGGAAGGAGATGGACAGTGCAGGGGAAACATTCCAGGATGGTGGGAGGTGAGAACCCTGAGGCAGGCAGGAATTGAAAGCTGTCTGTTGAGATAAAGCCAAGAGGTGGCTGAGGCCATTATAGGGGCTTTGGAAGTATCAGGAAGTGTTTTTAATGGTATTATGAGGGCAATGGAAAGCCATTTTTGGATTTTAAGGAGAAAAGTGATATGACCTAGCATATTTTTCTAAAAGATCACTTTGGGTATTGGACAGTTAATGGATTATGGTGTGTGTGTGTGTGTGTGTGTGTGTGTGTGTGTGTGTGTGTGTTTGGGGGGGGGGGGAGTATTGCCAAAGTGGGGGAGTCCAGGGGTCCAGATGGGAAATGGTAGTTGTTTGGACATGAGTCGATGAGAGAAGTAGATGAAATTGAGTTATATTTTAGAGGTATAATCAACAGGATTTGGTGACAGATTGTCTGTGGGGGTGAGGAAGAAGGAGGCAACAAGAATAACTCCTAGGTTTTTGGCTTGAGCGATGCTAGGACGTAGGTGTCGTTTACTGAGATGTGGAAGACTGGAGCAGGAGCAGCCTGAAGAAGAAGCCTTGGTCAGAAGCAGCCTGGCCTGATGCAAGATGCCTCTTGGCTGAGTATAGACAACAATTTCTTCCATAGTCAGACACTAATGTCTTGAATATGCTGGACAAGCAATTTACTGCAGCACATTAAAATTCCTTTTCCATGAGGGAAAAGCAAGGACAGCACCGTATTTGCTTCATTTGTCTCTGCAGATAATGTGGTTGTTATAAATTCCCTGAAAGCCAGAACATGGTCCCAGTTAAGAGCTGGGTGATGCTGGGATCATGGTGTTAAGGGCGGCAATTGCCCTGGAGGTGTCTTCAAGATATATTCAAGATGGACTCATACAGACCTGTATTCAAGGTATAGTTAGAGGACCCCTTGCTGGGAAGGTTAAAGAAGGCCTCCAGCATCACCTGGGGAATCTGACTAGATGGTCTCTGTGGTCCTTCCAACCTTAGGGTCCTGTGATTCAATAGGTCAGCCAATGAGAAGGGTAACAGAAAGGAAAAGCTGAAAAGGATGAAGGAGGCCCCCTGAGATTAAACAAATTACTAAGTGGTCTTTAAGAATTAATTCATGTCCTCACACTAAGGAATTTACTCCCTTAGGGTAGTCTGCACTTTTGAGCCACCTCTGCAGGCTTATTGTCTTCCCAGTATCAAAATATAAATATACAAATGAAGGTTAAAATTTTGTAGTAACATAACAGTTTTGGAGTCTAAATTTAGGATGAAGCCAAGGAAGAGCATAGAGTTTATTGTTTTTGGAATAAGCAGGTTAGTTGTAGAGCCATACAGAGTGAAGTTTGAATACCTACTGTGTCATTTCCCAGATGTGTGATCTTTAACAAATGACTTAACTTCTCTTGGCCTCACTTTTCCCTCATGTAAAATAGAGGAATCTGTAGTTCTTGCCCCATATGATTGTTGTGAGGACCAACTGAAATTATGGATCCTGGCATGGAGTTAAATGCTCAATAAACATTAGCCTTTGAGCAGTTGGAGCTCATATGAGCTGTTTTATAAACATTTTAGAAAATATAGAAGAGTTTGAAAAAAGTATTTTTTATCACTTAGAACAGAGTTAACATTTTAAGGCTTTTTTTCTATTTTGTTTTGTTTTGCTCTGTTTTGTACAATTTGTGTTACGTTGTTATGCTTGTATTGAATTTTGTATTCTGCTGTCATGGTCTTCTTGGGCTGTTATAACAAAATACCATAGATTGAGTGGCCTGAATAACAGACATTTATTTCTCACGGTTTTAGAAGCTGGGAAGTCCAAGATCAAGGTGCTGGCAGATTTGGTGACTGGGAGAGACACTTCCTGGCTTGCAGAAGGCCACCTTATCCATGTGTCCTCATATGGCTTTTCCTTGGTTCATATTCCTGGAGATAGAGAGATGGATCATCTCTCTCTCTTCCTCTTTTCATAAAGGCACTAATCCCATCATACGGGTCCCACCCTCCTGACTTCATATAAAACTAACCACCCTCTAAAGGCTCCACCTCAAATACCATCCATCCTATTGGGGACTAGGACTTCAATCTAAGACTTTTTTGGGGGGGGCACAAACATTAAGCCCATAACATTTGCATTTTTTTTGTATCTTAACATTATTAGACCATTAGCATTCTTCCTATTTGTCTTTTATTGTTGTTTCCCCAATAAGGGTTTTATTATTTTTAAATTATTTTATTATTTTTAAATGTTAGGGGTGGAGTTGCTCTTTCTGTAGATATTTTCCTGTTGTGCAGTACGATAGAGAGAGGATGGAATTGGACTCATACAGACCTGTTTTCATACCTTGTTTCTGCCATTCCCTGGCTGTGTGATCTTAGGCAAGTAACAACCTATAGAGGCTTCTATATAGTAGGCTGCTTCACAGGGCTGTGGTGCGGCTTAACTAAGCTAATGTATATTGCAATCACCATGTTAATGCATTTTATTAGAGACTGATTTTCCACCTCCAGCAATTGTGTTGCCTAAGATTTTGTAAATAAGGTGCATGAAGGATGCAAAATGCAACGGTGAAATTTGCCCGTGAGCTGAGTCACAAAAAATGTTCAAATTTTGTGCTTAAACTCGAATACTCAGAGGAGATGGCTATCAGAGGATGGTGTCCTCAGTGCCTCTGCTTTCCTCCCTCAGAAGAATGTGTGTGTGTATATGCATTTCCTTGTTGGAACACGCATTACACAGCATTGCCACTCTCTGCTCAGGTGCTCCATCACTAGATGTACTCCCTTTGAGGAAAGGGCTTACAAGGATCTCACTTACAGTTATATGTCCAGGGCTCAGCACCTGACTCGGTTCAGAGAAGCCTCCCGATAAAGACATGCGGAATGAATGACTGGATGGATGGATGGACGAATATGAATTACCATTGTCGTGGAGAGAAGGCAGAAAACCACCACATTTGCCACCTTAACAGAATTTCCATTCTCCTTCCGTGTCATGAGCAACAAGAATGATTGGAAGCAATACAACAATCACTAAAAATAAATAAATAAATATTGAAGGCCCAACAGAATTTAATAAAGTGGATGTACACTGTCATCTTCCCAGGGGCTGAGGAAATTAGAAGTCATATTTGAGTCATGTACAGGATGTGATGGCAGTCTCCAGGGCTCTGTTTATCAGCTTGGCTTTGGTAGAAAGTTTTTGTCATGATCTTTGTGGGAACTAATATAAGCAAACCATCAAAAGTGTCAAGAGAAAACCAGAAACTTACTAACCATGATTATAATTGCTTTAGCTTGTTTGGAAGTTTGAGGAAATTAAACACATTATTAGCAATGTAGGCAAGAGTTCCATATCAGCAAGGGTACAGGGAAAGTAGGAAGCTGCTCCATACCTAACTATTTGCCCTACAGAATGTCAGAGCTATAAGGGACATTGGGGGTCTCTCTGAAGTGCCAGTCCCAATGCTCCCCACTAGTGGTTCTAACCCAGTTGAGTCAAAGAGAAGGAGGTCAAAATACCAGATCGAGACTAGAGAAAGTAACCTCAGCATGAAGCCAAATTGACTTCCACTCACTTACCTACCCAGTCATAGACAGGCAAGATCAGTGAGGCAAGCAGCCTCCTCCCCACCCACCCCAGAACGGACACTCAAGTCACAGAGGAGACGGAAGAGAATGCTCACAGATCACAGAATGGGAAACAAGGGCAGCCCATGTGGGAAGAGCAACCTTAAACACTTTACTCCTGGCCAGTACAAGATTGTGGACTAATGCAGTTTAAATTATTGGCAAACCAGCAACCACTCATAAGTTAGGAATAGGCAGAAAGACCAGGAGTTGTACTCCAGCAGAATGTTTTTGGCTATCTACTGCTGCTTAGCAAACCATCCCATAATGCAGTGGCTAAAACAACAATACAGTATTTTTTCTTATGGTTCTGCCTGTTGACGGCCTTAACTGGGTGGTTCTTGCTTAGAGTCTTTCACGTGGCTATTGTCAGAGATAATGGCTGGCATTGGACTCATCAGAAGACTTCTTCATTCATGTCTGGCACGTGGGCCAGCTGGGAACTAGCTGGGCATCTCTCCTCCACTGCCTTTTCTAGCTTGGGCTCTTCGAAGCATGGAGAACAGAGGAATCAGAAACTTACATGGCAGATGGCTTCCTCCACTGCAAGATTTCCAAGAAGCCCAGGTGAAAACTGCAAGGTTTCCTATGACCTAGCTTTGTAGGTCCTAGAACATGACTTCTGCTACATGCTGTGGTCAAGCAAGTGACTAAGCCCAGCTCAGATTCAAGGGGAGGGGGATCTAGATTCCACCTCTCAGTGAGGAGGATAGCAAAACATTTGTGACCATCTTTAATTTTTACTTCTCAGAAGTTCCTTCCTGGCAACAGGAGGGCAGGGAGATGGAAGCTAACAATTATTGAAATACTCTATGTCAAGGGCACACTGCAAGTATCACTGCTCATTCTCACAAAGACCCAACAAAGTTCAGTGTTACTATCCCCGTTTTACTAGTGAGGAAGCTGAGGCCCAGAAAGTGACTCTCAAGCAGTAGGCAGCGGAGTGAAAGACCAAACACAGGCCTATTTCCAAAATTTCTGTTCCTTCTGCTACACTACACTATCATACATACATTTGTTTTGAATCTCTCACTTTATGGAAGAGAAAACTGAGGGTACCTTAAATGCCTGTCTCCCTCTCTCTCTGTCCCTCCCCTGCTCGTGCTCTGTCTCTCTCTCTCAAAAATAAATAAACATAAAAAAATTAAAAAGTAGATATTGTGACACATCTACATTTTAAGATGTACTCCATTAGTTGTTCTCAAACTGTGATGAAGGGCCAGTTTAAAAAAAAAAAAAAAGTTTTATCTACTTCAAACTGATACTTTTGTAAAATATAATAAAACAGTTGTTGTAATGGGCAGTTGGGATAAAGGTTCCCAAAAGGTTACTCTTACTTTTTTTTTTAATGTGTTTTTTTTTTTAATGTGGAGAGAGAGAGGGAGACACAGCTGAAGCAGGCTCCAGGCTCCGAGCTGTCAGCACAGAGCCCCACGTGGGACACGAACCCACAGACCATGAGATCATGACCCGAGCCAAAGTTGGACACTTAACTGACTGAGCCACCCAGGCGACCCAACTCTTACTTTTTTTAATGTTTATTTTGAAAGAGAGAGGGAGAGAGAGAGAGAGAGAGAGCCCACACACAGGGGAGGGGCAGAGAGAGAGGGAGACAGAGAATCCCAAGTGCAGAGCCTGATGTGGGTATCGATCCCATGAACCGTGAAATCATGCCCTGAGCAGAAAACAAGAGTCAGATGCTTAACGGACTGAGCCATCCAGGCACCCCAGTTACTATTACTTTTTGTACGTAACTGACAGAGGACAAGAAAGTTTGTAGATGAGCTCTGGTGGGTGGATCCCATTTTGAGTAGCACTGTATTAGATCAATTAATGTTCACAACCCTATCAGGTAGGTATTATTCAGAGTTCCCATATTATAGGTCAGGAAGCTGAGGCACTGAGAGATTTAGGAATTTCCCAGTGCTCTGCTTCAGATCCAAGCATTTTGGCACTGTCCATGCAACCCTCTTGGCTGTAATGGATGCAGAATAAGATTTATAGTACCTCTAGAACATGAGCAGTCCGTTGGAAGAAATGGATAAATAATAGGTTAGTTACTTTTTTACCTTGATAAAATTTTTATCATTGAGTAAAAATTTAGGGACAAGACTGTCACTCCGTTGAAATTGCCCTCAGCTCCAGCTTTTCAGGAATGCTCTCATTTTATCTCCACACAAACAGCGCACGTCTTGAAACCATGCAAGCCTCCAGTTCCTCATTCTGTCTGTCTCTTAACCGGCCCTCATTTTGAAGAGGCCTGGGGGATGGGGGGCAATGACACTTCTTATCTCCAAGTTCAGCATCTTTTCGAGGACCATTTGCACCCCTCCTGAAGGAGTGCAGAGGGACATGACAAGTACTTAATTAGCGCATCTGTTCCCATGTCTGCTCGGTGAGCAGCCTGCGATCACAAACAACTCATTTAGGGGCACGTCAGTCTCTCCCCAAGAGGTACCACCCCCACACCATTTGTGGACCACACACTCTGGTGTGTGAATCACCTCCTAGGATGAGTGTCTGTTGACTCACTACTTGAGAGAGCTTCCTATTGAAGCAGCAGTTGCCCTAAAGCCTTGGAAAGAGAGCAAAACAACTTTTGAAGGAAATGAACAGTGTCCCTTTGTCAGCTGTGAAGCCATTATAGCTGGATATGGGCCTCACTTCACATTGGCAACAGCATCCACATTTCTGCAGGCTCCTGAGGCCCGGGCCTGCCACAGCTCAAGGGGCAGCTTCCTGAGTGCCCCCAGGGGTGCCATTCAGAGGCTCTGAGACTGAATATTTAAGGGAGACATTTATTGAGCACTTACTGTATGCCAGGCACTGTATGAAATAATCAACATACACTATTATATTTTATTCTTAAAACAAACAATAATGTGAGGTAGATGCAATTATGATTTCTACTTTGCAATTGATTTAAACTGAAGCATGGAGTGGTTAAGAACCTATCAAAAGTCAGACAGCTGGAAAAGTGAAAGAAACAAGGCATTTTGGTTCTAGAGTGCTTGCTCTCAAGTGCTGAGCCTTAGTGAGCATTCAGCATTGGCACAGGTGCCTCATCACCCGGAGAATTCTTCCATTTATTGAATGCCTGCTTTTGCCTCACTTAAGCTACGAGTGATGCAGAGAACATGGCATCACACTGGTCTGAGGACTTTGACCTTCATAGCATCAGTACGCCCACCTTGTGTTGGGATCCAACATCCTCCTTACAGAGGCTAGGGAAGAACCAACAAGACAGTGGATCAAAAACACCCTTTGCAGGCCTGGCTCATGATATATTCTCAACACATATCACTCAACCATCCTTTTTCAAGACACACACGAGAAACTCAAAGAATGTGTAGCTGTATGAACAATATAGACACATGATAAACTTTGGGAGCGATTAGAAGTCTAGTGGAAGCATGTTGCATTTTAGGATAATGCAAATGGGAATTGTAATGAGCTTATAATTTTATGTGTCCTATCTAAGTTAGCCCTAAGAATCCTGTGAATTTGGTTTTATTTTGCCCACTCGATAGGTGAGGACGCTCTGTGTACATGGTACCAAAGAAGAAAGTATATTCCGTGAAAGGTAGAACTTTGAGATGCATAATTGTAGACATTGTTTACTGGGTATCTACTATATGCTAGGTATGTTAATACACTCCACTGAGATCTCGCAATGGAAATTATCACTCACAATTTATAGTGAGGAAACTGAAGCTAAGGGATATGAGGAGGCTTGCCTAAGGACTGAAATCTAGCGTGTGTCAAAACTTATTTTGAGTCAATGGTATCTAAGCATGTTTAGTATCATTTTGAAGTTTGTTTCAAGGCGTCCATATTATCTGCCCTTTGAGCACATTTTATGTTGTTTAGTCCTCCAGATATGTCATGATGAAAATAAAATTCAAGTATTTCTGGGTTTCTTCTGGAAAACAGGCTTGAGAGTAAAGGTGGTGGCTGAATACATCTGTGAATGCCAAGGCCAAGAGATTGACAATGGGTGAAATGCTTCACAAGCCACATTTGGTGCATCAGCCAAGGCTGACTCAGGCACAGGGAGAAGGTGTAGGACTGGTGGAACGATGAGAGTTCCACCTTTTCAGTTGGTTCAGTTGGTTGCAAGTTTTCTGAATCTCACTGCCCAGCTTTGGTCAACCCTAAGTATGGATCCCTCCAGTACAGTGATACGCAAGCTTGGTGAACATGTTTGACCCAGACAAAATCCAGAAATTGGATGGAGTTAAAGTGCTGGCTCATCCATTATAGCTGAGATTTTGTGTCATCAGATATATTTGCTATCCAACCTATGACATGTTGCCACATGGGCAGCAGTTTGAGACGTTCAGCGAAGTTGAACATGAGGCTTGGTGCTGTTACCAGGTTGAATTTCCTGCAGAGATATGCTTCCCCCCCATGGAAAATGACACCTGGGTTTGGCGAAATAATTTTTCTTTCTTGTTTTACTTACCATCTAATAGATCAAAAGTTTACGAGAAGACTCTTGGGACACCCTTCCACTATATGTGTGAGAGTCTGGATTTGAACCCAGGTCTGTGTGACTCTAAATGCCTGTGTTTGTCTTACATAGCTTTGCTCTTCTCTGACAATGTGGTGTTTAAGCTGAGTTGTGATGCATGAAAAGGCACTTTTCCAGATGGATTAAGAGGCAAAGGGCCTTGTAAACCGAGGGCACAGAACATATATGAACAAGACCCTGGAGTTATGGGCTGAAGTGCCAAGACGATGTAAGGTTACACAGATAATGTAAGGAAGAACTTGCTCTCTGAAGTGTTTGAGAAGCACCTGGGTGGCTCAGTCAGTTAAGTGACTTCTGTTCAGGTCGTAATCTCGTGGTTTGTGAGTTTGAACCCCGCATTGGGCTCTGTCCTGTCAGATCCTCTGTCCACCTCTCTCACTCTGCCCTCCCCCTTTCTCTCTCTCAAAAACAAATAAAAACATAAAAAAAAATAAGGGTTTGAATCCATTGAAATATGTTACTTTCAATTAATTCATTCATTTGGTAATTCAAAACATGTGTATTGAGTGTCTCCTATATCCAGGTAACATTAGAATTAGAATTGAATTAGAATTGGAAATAACTAGAAACCTTTGTCAGAATATCACTGCTCCTTATATATAGAATTTCTTCTCCTTTTAAACAAACAAGTCTATAAAATGTTATCTCATAGGCAAACTAGCAGCAAAAGTCTTCTTTGAATGAAGCTGGTCTTTCAGTGAAATAAACCATGAATATTTATAATAGATTAAAGGCAAGCACATAAAATAAATATAAGCAGAAAGAAATCACAATACCTTTGGGCTGGGAAGGATCTTGGTTCTTGGGTGGTTCAACTTGTTTATTCTGCTGAAGCCCAGAGATGAAAGTAACCACTCAAGGTCTCTTAATCACCTGTACTGGCTCCATTCTCACTGCCAGGGTCTTACTTCAAAGTCTCATCAATTTATTTTTTAAGTTTATTGATTTACTTTGAGAGAGTGAGCAAGAGAGGGGCAGAGAGAGAGAGAGAGAGAGAGAGAGAGAGAAAGGGAGAGAGAATCCCTAGCAGGCTCCGCGCTGACAGTGTGGATGTGGGGCTTGAACTCATGAAGAACTGTGAGATCATGACCTGAGCTGAAATCAAGAGTTGGATGCTTAACCAACTGAGCCACCCAGGAACCCCTATGTCTCATCAATTTTTACCTGGATTATTTCAATAGCTGTCTTCTTCTTCTTCTTCTTCTTCTTCTTCTTCTTCTTCTTTTGTTTATTTATTTATTTTGAAAGAGAGACAGAGAGATGAGTGGGAGGGGCAGAGAGAGAGAGAGAGAGAGAGAGAGAGAGAGAAAGAATCCCCAGCAGGCTCTGTGTTCTCAGCATGAAGCCCAACACAAGGCTTGATCACATGAACTGTGAGATCATGACCTGAGCCAAAATCAAGAGTTGGGCGCCTGGGGCACCTGGGTGGCTCAGTTGGTTGAACATCTGACTTCAGCTCAGGTCTGATCTCACTGTTTCTGAGTTCAAGCCCCGCATCAGGTTCTGTGCTGACAACTCAGAGACTGGAGCCCACTTCAGATTCTGTGTCTCCCTCTGTCTTTGACCATCCCCCACTCAATCTGTCTCTCTCTCTCTCTCAAAAATAAACATTAAAAAAAAAAAAAAAAAGAGTTGGGCACTTAATCGACTGAGCCACCCAGGGACTCCGTATTCCAATAGCCTTCTAACAGATTGCCCTGCCTACATGCTTGTCTCCTTCCATCCTCCACACAGCAGCACAGAGATCATTCAGAAAAGCAATTGCCTTATTTTACTTTGTTCCTCAAAACCATTCAGTGTTTCCATATTGCCTCGAGCTCTGCTTCTCGAATTGTGGTTTGTGACTGGGTCCAGACAGTGCTCAAAACCATAGGATAAACAGCATTACTCTAGAGTGTTCATTTTACTTGATGGCCAATAATTACAAATAGTATTTTACATGAAAACACTATAGCTTAATATAGATCAAGATGAAAACTTTGGGTGAGTTTAAAACATTCAAAGAATTTTTCTTGTAGGAGCTGCTGTCAGAACCCATGGGAGTCCAAGTTTATCCTTTTCTGCCATTAGGGATGTTTTAGTGGGAAAAGTCTATAATGTCCTAGACCCTAGGATAAATTCCAAGTATCCTATCCTTGATTTCTCCAGGATCTATTCATTTCTGTCTTGCTACCCTGTTCTGTTTAATGGGTCCCTTGAAACTCTACTCACCAACCATCCCTCATCATTTAAAACAACAGCTACGGTAGCCTTCAGGATGCAGTCAGAATACGAAATCACTGTAGATATCTCAAACAGGAATTAATTTTACATAGGAAATTAGATGCCTGCAAAGCCGTTAGAAGATTCCAGGGAAAAAGGTTAGGAAAACCACTGCCAGTGTTCAGGGAAGCAGGATGTATAGGAATTGCAGCAAAGTAGGTGATTTTCAAGAGGATTCCTGGCAAGACAATGGCTTTTGCTTCTCTTCTGCCCTTTAAATTTTGCAAGGATGCCTCTAATCCAGACTCTGTGTTATGGACTAAACTGTGACACCCCCTCCCATTCCCATGCAGAGGTATTAATACCCAGTATCTCAGAATGTGTGTATATTTGGAAAAAGGGCCTTTAAAGAGGTAGTGAATGTAAAATAAGATCTCATGAGTGTAACAATCCAGTATGATTGTCCTTTTATAAGAAGAGATCAGGACACAGACACACAAAGGGAAGACCATGTGAAGACCCAGCGAGAAGGTGGCCATCCCACGAGCCAAGGAGAGAGGCCTCAGAAGATGCCAACTCTGCTGCTACCTTGATTTCAGACTTCCAGCTTCCAGGACTGTGAGAAAATACATTTCTGCTGTTTAAGCCACCCAGCCTGTGGTACTCTGTTATGGCAGCCGGAGCAAACTAACACAATCTGAGAGTACGAATTTTATAAGACAGAGTTGCTAAGCTTCCAACCCCCATGTTATAAGGAGAACTTAGAAGGGCAAAAATGGTCCTGAGTTGCCAAGAGACAATCTGGCACAGCTGGCCTCTGTTGGGCACATGCTGAGAATCAGGCATGGAATGAAGCACTTTGCACATGTTATCTCAATTTAGTCCTCAGATCTACCAATTTAAAGTAATTCCTTCAGCCACGCTGTGATGTACAGGTAGGAAAAATGAGGCTCGGAGAAGTTACTTCTCTACGGTCACCCAACTGGTCTCTGGTAGTGAGACTCTGGGGCTGACCCCTGCAGACTCAGTCATTGCATGGCCTGGCTGCAAATGTGTTTTCCTCACTTGTCTACCCAGGGAACATCTGTAGGTCCTTAAGTTTATGTCACTTCCTCTGTTCCCCTTTTTTTTTTTTATCAGCGTCCCTATTCCCCACCCAATGCCACCCTCCTTCCTCCCCACAGAGCACACCATTTCCTCATTTATTCCCCCACAGTAGTATCACATATGGACTTCTATATTGCACCAAATAGTATCAAAGACCGGAAATGGCCAATGATGGGAGAATGAATAAGTAAACTATGGCATATTTACTTGACATAATATTATGAAATAATAATATTATAAAAGTATATAATTATAGAAGTCAGTATGGGATTATAATGAAGCTTATAATAATTTTAACGACAGATTTGTTTTGAATAATCCTAAGAGAAAAGGCAAGATTTAGTGGGATCATATGTACTTAAAAAAATAAAATAAAATCCTAAACAGAAGGGAAAAAAAATGGAAGGAAATACTCTTAGCCATGGTTATCTTTGGGTGATTTTTTCCCACTTACTCTTGTTACTTATATTTTGCTTCAGAATTAGCTACAATGGAAATGAAATATATATATATATATATATATATATATATATATATATATATATATAATGAGCTTTTGAAAAATCTGCATCCTCTACTAAAGAATGTTGCTGCCTATCCCCTTATTTTCTGCCGAGGGACACCGTTCAGAAGAATTCTCTGTGATGGGGAGAGAAAGGTCCACGGTATCACTGAAGCATCAAGAACATGGAGGCTCAAGACAGGAAGCCAAAGACCAAGGAACTTTGGGTCCTTGTTTTTCTCCCCCACAAGGTAAGTGGCAGCTCCTGAGGGCCTTCCCAGAGCAGCCTGGGCAATGTTGCTATATCTGTGGTGCCTGGGGTTGTAGGGAACTAAAGCCACTAAACCCTGCTCGAAACTGGCCCCATCTTGAATCTCCTCTAAAACCTCCCCAATAGTCTTCTAGACTTAAAATACACCTAGCAGTAATGAGGTCACACATTTGAGCCAGCCATCCCTGCTCCCTTGCCTGCAGCCAATTAAAGAGTTCGGCCAAAATGTATTCTTCTTCTGGCCATAGTCCTGGTTCACCCAAAATAAGGCTTATTCTTCATATGATACCCTCTATTACTCCATGCAAATCCTCTGTAGATTTGGGTTCATGAGACCAGAAATTATGTCTGTTTGTCTGCTGGCCGTGTCTGCACGCAGCATGTGACACAGAGCAAGCACTCAGTAAGAAGCATAGAATGAATGAACAAGTGAATGAGTGAATGAATGAATATGGTCCGGGAATCTTGTCTTCTCCAGGCCAAATATCCCCAGTTCCTTCAACAGGTCTCCTGTGAGGTGGTTCCTGGACCCGACTCCACTTTCTTCTGGATACCATCCAACATGGCAATGCTCTATTCAAATGTAGAATCAGCAATCCACACAATAGTTCTAGGATGGTTTGAGTGGTGCATAAGTCACAGGAACTGTAACTTGCCTCATTTGGAATAACCTATCTTTATGATGCAGCTCAAGATCTTAATAGCTGTTGACAAAGCCACTTATTTTTTTAAAAAATCTGGGCTATGTTTTTCAGGTTTAAGGCCATGGTTATAAATCCCAGCAGCACTGTGTCCCTACTTTGAACATTCAAGATACTCTGCAATGTAGCGTAAAAGACCTGGACTCTAACCATTAGAGTGATTCTAACTAGTGTTGGGTACCAGGCTCACTCTGGGCTAAGCATTGTGTTAAGTGCCTCACACACATATTTGCAATTCATGCAGTAGGGGGATTGAGGCTTAGGAAGGCTAAGCAACTTGCTTAACCTTGTCTCTACCATTTAATTGCCAAGAAACCTCGAGCTGGTCACCCAGAGTCTGTGCTTCATTTGCCTTATCTGTCAAATGAAAATAATAATACCTGCCTTTGAGTGTTATTGGAAGGATTTATTAAAAGGATGCAGTGAAAGTAACTATTAAAACCTAAAGATTTGCAACACATTATTATAGGGCTCTGATTTTCCAGCACACAGTCTTGAGACCTAGACTCCAATTTCCTTTCCTTGCCTGAGCATTCCAGATTGCTGTCAGTTGATGTAACAAATGTTTTCTTCCTTTCTCGAATCCTGGCCTTTTTGTAGATTAAGAGTAATTACTCCCAAATGGATACATGAAAGTCAAATTTATGCCTAACATACATCAAGCCATCCATAAATATGCATTTATATTTTATTTATTATTCTTCATTACATCTATTTCAAGTGAAAACAAACAAATCCACTCTTCCCAAGTGTTAAATGAACTCAGACCCAAAGGCATCTTTCTGCATTACTCTTCCAGCAGAGGGCACTGTTTCTCTATAAAGCCAGTGGTCTTCTTTCAAACAAGATCATCGGATTTTGCAGAGGGATACAATTTCCCTGAGACCCCAGAAATAAATGCACAGCAAAGTACTAGGAATGAAAAATAGGAAAGATGCCATTTGAATCTACTTCCCAAAGAGAATTTTTAGTTAGTGCATGAGTGCCAATGTTTGTGTTTCATATTGGGTCAGTTTCCCTCATTTAGAAATCACAGAATGTGATTAATCCTTAGAGACCATTTAGCTCACAGATCACAAAGAAATAGCACGTGGGCTAAATTCAGTCCACATTCATGTTTTTTCCCCTACATTATATTATCATCATTATTAGTATTATTATCAGACTAACATTAGTTTAAGCAGGAGATTGAATATAAAATAAAGACTTCTTAGCATTTCTTTGAAAATGAATCAGAAACTCTCATAACCCTGAGCCCACAGGCCACCACAGTGACAATTCGCTGGAATTAAACAAATTCCACCCTTTTGGACAGGGCATATTTTTGCTCTTTTCCTATAGTCCCTACCAGCCTGTCCCGTGGGTGTACATCATCTACCTAGACCGAAAAGTACTTGAGTTTGCAACCTTCAGATTCTGGTCCAACTTCTTCATGCTACCAATGGGAAAAACAAAGCCCAGAAACACGAAGGCCCTTGCTCAAGGTCATACCACAAGGAAGTGCCAAGACCAGGCTAGATACCAGGCCTCCCAATAGGGCTTCTCAAAAATGAAGATTGGTCTTGACACTTGCCCATGCAAGCTTCAACCCTTTCCTCCTCTCTCAGAAGGCTGGTGCTCCCCAGTAGGTAGGTGGGACCACAAGAAGGTTCCAGACGGTGTAAGATGCAAGGTGAGGCTTTGGAGGGCAAAAAGAGAGAGGGGACACTCAGTTTTGCTTCTCAGACTCCTGAAGAAATCAGGAGTGGAGGGGACAGGACTTGGAGAGCACAGAACCAGAAAGACTTAGCTCCTCAAAATGTCTGGTCTTTGTTTCCTCATCTTAAAATGGAAGCACTATTACCTTGTGTAGTTTGCATGAAAATTATTCATTCTGTGAGTAGAGCATCTGTGATCCCTTCAATTATTGACTGCCTACTAGACAGAAGTGCTAAGGGCATAGCCCTGCCTGGAATGTGGGGAGTCCTCAGTAAATGGCAACAGTTATTGAGGAGGAACAGGGGAGACAGGATCTCTGTTACTCCGTGCAGACTCTATGCCTTTGACCTCAAGCCCTCCACATTCCATTAGCTTTCTTCCTAAACCAGTGGTTCTCATCTTGGCTGCACATTAAAATTTCTCAGGGTGCTTTTGAGGCCAGGCTGCCTCCCAGACCAAGTGAGTCAGAATCCCTAGAGGTGGGATCCAGTCATCAGTGCTATGTAAAGTGGCTCATGTCACTGCAGTGTGCAGCACAGGTGAGGACCACAGTCCTAGATCCTCTCCATACCTTGCCACAGCTCCAACCCTCTTCCTTACCTAAGAACCACCCTTGGTATGCACTTCCCCACCTCCAGTCCTGCCCCTGCCCTTGGACTCTGGGTAGATTAATTACACCCCTCCAAGCCTTCTTTTCCTCATCAGAATAACAAGAGTGTAGAGGAGACAGTTGGTAGCTTACCGGCATCCATGACCTCCTTTTCCTCTCCAAGAAGAAGGCTGATTTTGGAAGCTGACCAGCTCCAGGGGTAGGCCTGGTTGGCCTAAGGGTTATTCAATCATCCTCCTTTAACAATGATTGGTTTCAGGATGAGACTGTGGACCCACACCTGTTAGATAAGATGTGACAAGAGGCTTCTAGGAAGTGTTTTTCTTGCTCTTAAAAAGAACAAGAAAGGCACCTTGTGTTATCTTGATTTGACACTTGAAGCTGCTGCCATCATCTTGTGACCAGCCAGAGTGCTAAGGCAGCACAGGGGCACAACATTTAAAGATGAATTTTAGCTCGAGGGGCACCTGGGTGGCTCAGTCGATTAAGCGTCCGACTTTGGCTCAGGTCATGATCTTATGGTTCATGAGTTCGAGCCTCACATCAGGCTCTGTGCTGACAGCTCAGGGCCTGGAGCCTGCCTCGGATTCGGTGTCTCCCTCTCTCTCTGCCCCTCCCCCACCCCCTCAAAAATAAATAAACATTAAAAATTTTTAAGAAAAAGATGAATTTTAGCTGGAGTTTTTAGAAGATTAAGTTACAAGGATGGTGAGTTGAAAACTAGTATTTACTGAGTCCCTATCATGTTCCAGATCGTCTATTACATCCAGTATGATATGTGCTTGCTCATGTAATCCTTACAACTGTGGTCTGGCATGATAAAGTACTCAGCCTATGGAGTTAGATCAATTGATTTTAATTTTAGCTCCATCTTTTAGGAAAATGGCTTAAACCCCCTAAACCTCAGTTTTCTTATCAGTGAAATGGGAATTATGGAATCTATACAGCATGAGATCATTGGAAGGATTAAATAAATGAATTAGGTAAACAAAATAATGCATGTAAATAATCTAGCGCACCATTAAGACTCTACAAAATCCAGGTGTTACGTAAAAAAAAAAAACTCTGTAAAGAAGGTTATTACTATTATCACTGTTCCCTCCATCCACTCCTTACATATGAATAAAATGTGAACCACAAAGCCCATTGACTTGCCTAAGAATCCACAGTATGTAAGCAGCAAAGCTGAGGTTTAAACCTAAGAATTCTTACTCCTGATCTGTTGCTTGTGCCCTTCCTCTCTTCTCTGCCTGCCAAGCTGGTTGAAGAAATTCCAACATTCTCCAGCAGAGAGTGGTGCCTGGGGAATTCTTCCACAAACACAGGTTTGCAAGCAAACCAGGTGAAACGGAGAAGCTGAGCCTGAGGCATGGATATGACTGAATAGCTGTGAAAGGCAAGGAGCCCTTCAGCAGGACACTTACTCAGTTTGCAAATAACAAAGGATCATAGGACCATAGACTATCAGGGTTCAAAGAATCCTTTAGAGATCAAATAACCCAACCCCATTCCATGTTAGAATTCCAAGTTGATCACCCCTTGAAATGGGGGCTTCCTACTTTCCAGAGCAAGGCAGTTTTAATTCTTAAAAAGTTCTACCATTTGTTGAGACAACATTTGCCTCCCTTGAACTTCTATCTATTGTTTTAAAATTCTCATTCTTTTGCTACATGGTAAATAGCCCTTTAGAAACATGGTGATGACAGCTCATTCACCTGAGTCTTCTCCTTCTAACCTCCAAGCTCCCCCCTCCCCCAGCTTTCTCAACTGATCCTCTAGCAGTTCCAGTTGTTTCCAGTCCCGCCACCATCCGTACCCCTCTTTTGATATAAGGAAACAGAAGTGGAATCCATACTCAGGGAATAATTTTCAAACACTCAGAGCTGTTCAGCAATGGATCAGAGGTTGATTTGCAATATTAATGCTCGTACGTAAATTACACCTAGAAAAACATTGGGTGAGGGGGAAACAATTACCTCATGTGGTGGACATCTATTTTTGTTTGTTCAACGTCCATACTATCTCCTATGGGACTAGGATTAAAATTCACTTGGGTGAAGGGGCACATAGGTGGCTCAGCTGGTTGAGCATGGGACCCTTGATTTCGGCTCAGAGCATGATCTCATGGGTTACGGGATAGAGCTCTACATTGGTCTCCCCACCAAGCATGGAGCCCGCTTGGGATTCTCCGTCTCCCTCTCTGCCTCTCCTTCCCCAAAATAAATAAATAAATAAACATTAAAAAAATAAAATTCAGTTGAGTGAATGGTGAAAGTCCTTTGGATACAGTCTGGCTATTGGACAGTTGGCAAGGTGCCCTACTCCTCTCTAGCCATAGCGGAAACATGTCCCTTATTGGGTTGACCAGAACTTCCCTTCCTGATTGAGCATGTGAGTGGTATGAGCCACTGGTTGCCACAGGGGCTCTTGGACAAGCCGCTGTGTAGTTCCTGCAAAACCCCTGGAGCAGCTTACTTCCTCTTCCTGTCTTTCTAACCCTGTTTCCCCACTTTGCTTTTGAAATTTTGAATTCCCTTGTATTTGCCAAAAAAACTCCTCTCTGGTATGTGTTAACCAGATGCAGTTTCTGTTGCTTACAAGTAAAGACTCCTGCTTTACATGGTAATGAAATAAGGGGACAAATAATCTTATGGAATATTAGTTAAAAAGTCTCAAAATATAGATAAAAATAAAAATAGTATTTACTCTATATTATTATATTTTTTGTATATGCTATATTTATTGTGTATAATATATATGTATGATAAATATTTTTTCTTTTAATTTTTTAAATCTTTTTTGTTTATTTATTTTGAGAGAGAGAAAGAGAGCACAAGTGGGGGGGGGGGGTGCAGAGACAGAGGGAGAGAGAGAAAGAATCCCAAGCAGGTTCCACGCTGCCAACACAGAGCCCAATGTGGGGCTTGAACTCATGAACAGTGAGATCATGACCTGAGCCGAAATCAAGAGTTGGATGCTTAACTGACAGAGTCACCCAGGCACCTCTTTTAATTTTTTTAAAATTAAGTTTTTATTGTAAGGTAACATGTGCCCATTGTAGAAAATTGGGAAAATACAGAAAATCACATATTACATATTACCTATATAAAATTATTACTTGGCTGCCGAAAGTGTGAGTCTATGCCTGAGGGCAGAATTTATGCCATTCTACATTAGCCTGGCTTCTTGGTTACCTTTTGGTCTGTTTTTATTTCACTGGGAATGTGGGCCAGTGCTTATTTTCACAGCCAAATTAATTAATGAGAAAATCCTCAGACTTTCCATTTATCACTTCCAAACACCCACTTTTGATGAGTCAGTTGCCATTTGAACAATATAGGATAATTTTCAAATTAATTAAAATGAGACAACAATACGGCCCATTTCTTACTCAAGTATCTCCAAGGGATTCTGACTTCATTAATCTTTGGACCACCACTCTCCAAGAGAGAAAGGACATTAATCACGTCTCTCCCATGGGGGGTGGGGGAGGGACGGGACCCAGAGAGTGAGCAGTTTGTCAGTTTTAGAGAAGTGCTAGGGTAATTGGGACTATCTCCAGCTACGAGTCCTTCTCATTTTTTCCCTCCCCCAGACAATCAATCAGTCATATTTATATATTTAGTGGATACCTATTATGCCCTAACTGTCTTACGAGTACATAGGGGAATGGGAAGCAGAAACAACTGTGGGCTGTAGTTCCCATCTCCTTTCAGCCCAAGTAGCAAGAAACAGATGTGTAAGGAAACAGCCGCAGAGATAATACCGCGGTGTTCATTAAGTGGAAAGCAGCTGCTGTTTTCTTTTCTGAATGCAGTGTAAAGTCAACTTTCTTAGCATTTGTGCCTTTTCTCTGCTTCTGCAAGTATTTTTAGTATCTGCTATGTACCAGGCACTTTCACATAGATCTCTTCTCTTAACACTTACAACACCCCAGGGAAGGAGGCCCCCACATCTCCGGCCTGCAGATGAGGGCGTGCAGGTCCCCCAGCCGGGAAGCCCTCTCCCTCTGTCCACGCTCTTCCTATGCGCTAGCATGGCCTAAGCTCGGGCGTGCTCAGGTGTCCTGTGCCCCTCTCTCCGGCCGGCTCTGTCTCCCCCTCCTGAGCTTGAGAGTCGTACCCAGGTCGCAGCGGGCATCTCCACCTAGATGTCTTACATGCACGTCGAACTCAGTATGCCTCAGAGCAGACCCTTCTTGTTTCATCCCCCAAGCCCATTTTGCCTCTTTCCCTTCTAAGTCCCAGCAGATGGTGCAGTCCACTGACACCCTAGTGGGAATGCTGAGAATCAGCCTTGATGCCTCTCTCTCCTGCACGCCCTTCCCCTGTTCCATCAGCCATCATTTTGACTTCTTTCAATTATTTCAAAACTGTCTCTTCTCTCCATCTCCACGACTACTGTCCAGGCTTCCCCCCCTTTATCTGCTACTTACTGTGCCGGCTCATCTCTTCTTCCCCAAGCCACACCCCTCTCTGACCCATCTCCCATGCTTCACAATGGGATTTTCATCAGTGCACTTATAGTCATCCTACTCACTTGCCTAAAAATCATTCAGTGGCTCCCCAATGCCTGGGCTACAAAAGCCAAACTTCTATCTATATCATAAAGGTCCCCCAGGATCTGTTTTCAGTCCACCTCCCACCTTCTTTCTAATGCTCTATTTTTTCTGCCTGAAGACTTTCCCCCTCCCTTCACCACCTAACTCCCATTCATCTGTCAAGATCTAGCTAGGATACTATCTCCACTACAGGAAGCCTTCCCTGACCCCCAAGATGGAAAAAGTCTTGGGGCGGAGGGGAGTGAGATTACGCATTTATTTCTCTGACACTTTCCCTGTATGGTCACCCTGGCTATGAACTTCAGCTGTCCACCACTACACCTTTCAAAGTGATCTTCCCCATGTAACTCTTCTCTTCCAGGTTTCTTTAGCCTGGAAAGATACTCTCCCCTATTCTTTTGGACCCGGGGTGGTCACAGGACCACTGCTACTAGTTCTGGGTCCCTGCATTGCCCCTGTGAGTCCCCTACATCCTGCCCACATGCTTGTACACAAAGGATTCCTTTGTAAGTAAACTCTCCTTGAATTATCCTAATTTGGGCATCCCACCTGTTTCCTACAGGACCCTGTCTGATCCACCAGTATTTTGCAAATTTCAGAATCACATTTCCCTCTGTTTTCATTTCAAACTACATTATCTTCATTTGTGATTGATCTTTTATTGACCTTGGTTTGTAACTCTTTTGGCTTAAAGCTGGGGGCAAAACAGCTTTTCTATCCTATTTGTTGAGAGAGCAAAAAAGCTCTAAAAATTCGCAACTTTTATTTCCAGTATACAGATCTTATCACAGAAATTGTACCAAACCACATCTCTCTCTCTCTCTCTCTCTCTCTCTCTCTCTCTCTGTTAGACTATGAGCTCCTTCCTCAAGGCACAGCTCTGTGTCAGAATAGAGTAGAAACTCAGTAAATAGTCCATTAATGAATAAACCACTAGTAAGCACTTAATAAATATTCGTAGAGGACATGAATTGGGAAAGAATTTGAGCCCCAAATTTGAAAGCTTCAGGGACTGCAGTTGTTAATAAGTGAGACCCCTTTTCTCTTTTGTCCCCACGCCAGGATACTGGAATGTTATTTTGCCAGACTTGGGAATTTCCTGAAAGGAGTTAAAAATATCTCTCCTACCCAGAGCACCTTAGGAACGCATCCTCTGAGAAAGCACGCTGCTGGAGTAGAACCACTAACCAGGCTCTCACCCCCATCTTCTCTCCCACCCCCCGTCCCTGCACCCCTTCGGATTTGACAACTCTGTAGGAAACCAATTTGCTGTTAATCACAAGGGAGTTTTATTTACTCTGTTGAAAGAATTGAAAAGCAGTCATTTTTATTAGTGCCACAGCTGGTTCTTCCATCATGGAAGAAATACAATTATGCGTCTTCCTATGGCTGAATGCAGACGGCTACAACCTCATTATTCATTCTGGTAGGAAGCAGGCCTTTATAATGAGCAGGGGAAAAAATGCACTGACCCCTCATTTATAAAGGGAACAAATCTTAGTTTCTGGAATGACATCGCCACTGCCACCATAGAAAGAAAGGCTTTTTATTTTTTTGGTTACATAATAGGGAGCGATAGCTTTAGAGGCCCGGCTGAGGCAGTCATTATGGCAGAGTGGAAAGAGTGTAGACTTTGGCCTTGGGCCAGCCTGGGTTCCAACCTCAGATCTGCTTCTTATCAGCTCCGGATAGAGGGCGTGTTAATTCTTCCGAGCCTCCATTTTCTTATCTGTAATTTGGAAATACGGGTATCCCCTGCTTTCCCAAAGTTCGTGTTGTGCCACTTTGCTTTCGTGAAAGACCTTACATGAGTACTCGTTTTTGCTAACTGAAAGAAACCGGAAGGGGAGTTTGTCGCTTCTGGGAATAAAAGCAAAAAAGCAAAAAAAAAAGCAATCAGCGTTCGTTTTGCAGCGTGCACCTGGCACGGCCCGTGGCACCGCCAGACACCTTCCCCTGCACCTCAACGTCAAGCCGCCCGAGCTGTGAACGGTGCCTGTGAGCACTGTGAACTGGGGAAATGCAGTAACTGGGCGTCCTCCCAGGGTGGTAGTGAGGATTGGACGTTAAATTCATGCACACGGAGCACGGCTCCCATCACGACACGATCTGGCCCCTGCCTACCTCTCCAGCTGTGTCTCCCGCCCCCCAAAGCTGCCATCTCTGCTGCAGCCATACTGAACTACTAACAGGTCCCCAGAACCTGCCCTGTTTGTCCATGCTTTCTCGGACTTTGCACATGTGTCCTGCCTGCCTGGGTCACACGCCCTCACTTTGCTTGTTCATCCAGCAAAGTTCTTTCCTTAAAAGTGACGGTTCCTCTGTGAAGCTTGTGCCTCAGTTCCTCCCCTAGACGGACACAGAGCCCCACTCTGTTCCCATCACCCTTTGTAGGCACCCCGCTGTCGCCCACGGCGACGGACTCGTCTGCTTACGTGTTTGTTGCAAGTACCAGTCTGTGAGCTCCTTAAAGAGCAAGACCCACGGGCTTTCCCTCCGGGATGCCTGTGCTGGCACAGCGCCCACCAGAACTGGTGGTCCCTAAGTGATTTACTGAACACATGAAGGCGTCAGTACAGCACTTACCGCCTTGCATGGATGTGGCCGACTCTGTTGAGTGGTTACGTTTATACCATGTTTAACCTTCCCCACTTGCCTGCTTCCACCATAGAAACACCCCAGCCGTTAGGGAAGTTAGGAGAGCCCTGTCGCCCAGTTTCAGCCAAAGAGAAAATGGAAGAAGTCTTTGGGGGGATACTTGCTTTTGTTCTTAGATGCCCTACCTAGATCTTGGTATAGCTTATTCAACTCTAAAAGCTGCTTTGCCTTTCCGTGGCCTCATCCCTTGACATGACGAGCAAAGCATGGCCTTTGGAATCAGACAAATGAGTTGGATCTCCATTACTCTGTTTCCCACAAGCAACCTGACATGATGGGTCTGAATACTCGCCTGGGAGGGAGGCAGACAGCCTGGGTTCCAGTGCTTTTCAAAAAAAAATTTTTTTTAATGTTTATTTATTTTTGAGACAGAGAGAGACAGAGCATGAACAGGGGAGGGTCAGAGAGACAGGGAGACACAGAATCCGAAGCAGGCTCCAGGCTCCGAGCTGTCAGCCCAGAGCCCAAAGTGGGGCTCGAACTCACGGACTGCGAGATCATGACCTGAGCCGAAGTCGGACGCTAAACCGACTGAGCCACCCAGGCGCCCCTCCAGTGCTTTTCAAAGGTGTTCGTCCTTGGGCAAATAATCTAATTATCCAGTTTCTTCATCTGTGAGGTCAGGAGAGTAAGAGCACCTACCTCATGGGGTTCAATAGGTTAATGAATAGAAAGTACTTAGAATAAAGACTGACACAGACTTAGGACTGTATTGGTGTCAGCACTATTTCTTTTTATTAATAATACTGGTTGTGCAGCCTTAGGCAATTTCACACGCTTTCTGAGATTTGGTGTGCTCATCTATAAAATGGGGGTTTGGGAAGTGTCTGCCTTGCAGGTTGTGGTGAGGATGGCAGTTCAGGTGTGTGGAGCATGGGGGCGGGGGGGGGGCAGCCCCTGGCACGAGGCCACAGCTGTGCCAGGAGGGAAAAAAGACAGCCCTGAGCTCTGGGAGCCGGCCTGTCTGCGAGTGTCTGGGCACACTGGCATTCTTACCTTTGCTCCTCATCACCCTCCTCCCTTCTTACCACAAAAGACAGAGAGGTCCCTCCTCCCGAGTGAGGCCAACTGCTGTCCCTGAACTCCGGGCCCCCTCCCCTCTCACCTTCTCAGAGACCTTCTGCTATTCTGCTATTGATCTGGCCCCTGTTCCTTTTTTTTTTTTTTAGTTTATGTATTTATTTTGAAAGAGACAGAGACAGTGTGAGGGGGGCAGGGGTAGAGAGGGAGGGAGAGAGAAGGAATCTCAAGCAGGCTCCACAGCTGGCAGTGCGGCTCGAACTCATGAACCTTGAGATCATGACCTGAGCCAAAAGCAAGAGTTGGTTGCTTAACCAACTGAGCCACCCAGGTGCCACCGGCCCCTCTCCTTTTAGCCTTTTCTTTCCACTGGCTTCTCCCCAGAAGCATTTAAATGGGCTTCAGTCACTTCCTTAGAGCAAGCTTGACTACACACACACACACACACACACACACACACACAGCTTAAATCCCAGCTCTCCCCCCAGTGCTTTTCTTCTCTTTCCATCTTCCCCTAGGCAAACTCCTTGCAGTATTTGTCTGCACAACCTGTCTCTACTTCCTCAACCCCCACTCACTCCTCCCGTTGGTGCAGCCTTTAACAAGCAGGGTGACAAGCTGGAGTCTAGAGGAAGCAAGGTCAAAGACACAAGGGAGTTGTTTCCATCCTGAAAAGGGGACCTAGAGAGAGGGTAGAGAGGGAAGAGGATGTGATAGAAGCTCTGGTCAACCAAGAATGGAATTGCCCTGGCCCCTGCTGGCCCTCACCACCTCGCGTGCAATCCAGGCTCATGCATGTTGGGGGAGCCCACAGCAATCCAGGCTCATGACACGTACGGTTCGGTTGCCTCACATGTTATGTGCCCTCTACCTGGTGGGCCTGACTTCTAATCAAGCCTGGCCCACCCAGGACTAGTTTCTCTGTCACCTTCCAGCTGACAGCCTTCCTTATCCATGGCTCAGTGAAGTCTAAGCAGTGCCGAGAAGAGAAGGAGGCTGAGAAAGTAAAAACGTGTAAGTGGAAGCAAGTTCTAATATTTTTCCTGTGTGTTTTCTTTCTGCTGTTTTGTAATCATCCATAATCATAAGAGGCCAGGGGCAGGCGCCACCGACCTTATTCTAATGTGCCCCCCCCCGCCCCCCCGCCCAGGGAAATCATACAAGAACATGCGGAATCGTCCGGCTAGTGTTTGTGAAGCAGACACAAGGCTCTCCCACATGCCAAAGCTTAGTGGAATTTCTTAGCAAAGATAGGAGTTCAAGGCCCTTGCCAGCCCGATTTACAGACAGGGAGACTGAGGTTCACAGAGGATCAGAGTGAGTGGCAGCAGCTACCATTTGCAGGGCCTGGCCTGGCTGAGCATTTTGAGGATATTATCTCATTTAGTCGTCAGAGACACAGCCTCTTACACAGGTGTTATGCCGCCGCTCACAGAGGAAAAGCATAGAATTTGGGAGAGATAAGGCTGGCTCATGCTACTTCTAAGACGGGTGAACTTGGGTGACCCTCTTAAACTCTCTGGGCTTCAGTTTATTATCTATAAAATGTCAGGGCGAGATTGAACGGGCTGGAAGGAGCGTTCCAAATTGAACTTTCTTTGGCCTCATAATTGCCAGGCATCTCCTCAGCAGGCCCAACCTTTAGTCAGCTCTCTA
Source organism: Prionailurus viverrinus (assembly GCF_022837055.1). NCBI lineage: Eukaryota > Metazoa > Chordata > Mammalia > Carnivora > Felidae > Prionailurus > Prionailurus viverrinus. The sequence goes on along the minus strand of NC_062568.1, from coordinate 166,688,152 downwards.
TAAGAGAGCAACAGAAAACAAGTTATAATCAGATAGCAGACCCAGATCCAGCGTCGACAGCAGCATTTATGAGCTGTGTGGCCCTGAGAAGTTCACTGACCTTTCTGAGCCTCAGTTCCCTCATCCGTAAAAGTGGGTGCTCCCCGGATTGTCGGGAAGGTAAAGCAGGGTAGAGCGTATGAAGTTACTTGACACATAGCAGGTGTTCAATAAATGGCAGTGATTATTATTTGCTGATTTTTTCCCCCAATCCGTTGCACAATAAAGTGACAAACGGAAGACCCTAGAAATGTTTACGGGCTTTAGATTTGGGATTTGTGAGAACTGCAAAGTATTTACCTTAGCTCACTGCGCTCTTGTGCTCCTGTTAAAATATGCCGCTCGGTCCAGGTTTCTAGTGTCCTGAACAATTGCACACATAAGCTTGGCGAAGGTAGGCGGAATCAGGGTGTGTTTTCAGCAACAAGTGAGGCGAGGCGCTGAGCGGGCGGTTTTGAGCAGGAGGCTCGGGGAGTGACAGCAGAGGGGGAGCAGTGCCGAAACGATAATATTAGAGTACACAGAATAATTCACAGCTGCCAGGTCACGCAACTTGAGAAGTGCTTCAGAACAGTCAACCCTTCCATGTTGTTGCTAAGAGACGGGGAGGTGGGGAGGTAATCAGGCCTCCTAATGAGAGAAGGGGGAAAAAATGAACAGAGACGAACTTCAGATTTTGGAAATGATTGTATGGACTCCTAGTCACTGACTGCTGGTGACTTTGAAGATATTTAGCTTGTAAAAGAAGCACGTGTTGAGTTCCTACTGTGTACCATATGTAGCTACAGGCCCCAGAGAGACCACAGGAGACAAAGGCTCAGATCTCGTGGAATTTCTAGTGGGGTCAGCCGTCTTTACAGCTGAGGGGACGCTGGAGGTCCTGAGAGGGCAGTGATCTGTCTGAGGCCCCAAGGCAACCAATTGGCAAAGCTGATCTTAGAATCTGGGCCTCCTAAGTCCCATACCAGGACGTTTTCCAGCCACCATGTTTCACAAAAGAGATTCATCTGTAGCAGATTTTAAGCTGAGACTTGGTGCTTTGGCGAGATAAGTGAAGGTCCTCAACCAGAGAAATTTATGGAAAGCAGTGCAAAAAAAAAAAATGATTTCTCTAACTTCAAACGTTTCACTGAGACATTTTATATTTACTGAGTCCTTGTCCTATAGTATTATACCTAGCTGAATGAGACTACAGAGTGACTGCAGGTGGCAGGATAAAATGAGGGGGATGATTTGGGTATCTCATCACTGCCAAAAATTAGCAAGACACAGAAGTCCAGAGGTCTGGGTCCAGAACCAGTTTCTGTCCCTTCTGACCCAGGCCTTTCACTTCTCTGGGCCTCAGTTTTCCCACCTGTAAAATGATCTTGAAATTCCACTTCAGCTCTAACTTTTATGATCAATCACCCAATAGTGCCGTGTAGGCCTGGGGGACCCTAAATGTAACATCAGAAAGAAGCCATGGTTTAAGGATGGAGCCTTGAGCGTTAAACATCCCTGGGCTGCCATAGTCCTGCAGGAGGGTACCATCATGGTGTGTGTTCCCCTATGCCCAACAGATGGTCATCAGCGTCCATACCTCCCAAAATGTTTGTGCTTCTGGGGAGCAAGGATTGTGTCCCTCTCACCTCTGCATCTCCCGCCAGTACCTAGCAACTACCTGGCAGTGGTAGGCATTTCATATATCTACAGAAGGGCCTTTAACTGAGAAAAGGCAGGTTTAGCAAGGTATGTCAAAGAAAGCTGCCAAAAAGGAGCAGTTCAAAAATTTGCCATGATAGAGACTTGGACTTACAGCATAGCTAGTATGTGGCAGAGCTCCAGTTAAAGCCCAGGACTGCCTGGATCCCAAGCCTGTGTTGTTAGCCCCCTCATCGGCCTTCCACCCATTTGCCCATTTATTCAAGATGGCGGCATCAGCATTTCTTGAGGTTAAGGCAAAGACTGTGCCTAGACAAGAGAGGGCATGAAGCACACTCATCTTAGTCAACCCTTCTTCAGAGTCTGGCTCAGCTGTCACCTTCCCTATAATTTTCCCCAGCCGTCTGGGCAGAATTAGTTGTTCTTGTTTCTGTGTTCCTACCGCTGTACCTTTTTCTCCCTGTGACGCCCATCAATCTCACTACAGTGTGACTACCTTTGGAGGCCTTCCTTCTCCACCAGATCATGACTACTTTGATGGCAGGGACTGGGTCTTACTTATCCCTCTGCCCCCATGCTTGTTACTGAGTAGTCAATACATGTTTACAGAGTGAAGGTATAAATAAGTAACAAATGAATGAATGAGGAAACTATATTTCTTAGGGTCAATAAGGGAAATGGGCACCAAAGAGCCTCCCCTGAACAACTTCTTAGAACAATCACAGAGTTGAACATTATGGGGATGGAGGTTATCGGGGACTTGCTCAAGGTCACAGAGTTAGAAAGCAACACATCTAGGACTCCTTCCCTCTTTCTCTTTTGTTCTTCCATTCAACACCTCATAAGGGTCTCTGGCTCTAAGCCATGTGGTTTTCAATAAAAATCTGTCAGAAAGAAATGAATTTAAAAAATAAAAAAAAATGTTTATTATTTTGAGAGAGAGCGAGAGAGAGCATGAGTGTGCGGGAGGGGCAGAGAGAGAGGGAGACACAGAACCCGAAGCAGGCTCCAGGCTCTGAGCTGTCAGCACAGAGCTCGAAGGAGGGCTCAAACTCACGAACTGTGAGATCCTGACCTGAGCCGAAGTCAGATGCTTAACCAGCTAAGCCACCCAGGTGCCCCAAGGAAATGAATCGTTAAGTAGCTAAGAGTGTGGAAGTCTGACAGATGTGGGTTAAAATGCCGCTGGGCCACTGACTACTGCCGTGATCTGTGGCAACTTAACCCCTCTGAAGTTCAGTCTGTGTAAAGTAAAGGGCAACACCTCCCACGTCCCCCTTGCTGGCTATTTCTGTGGGGATCCCTGGAAGGCATCATGATTAACCCCAACTGGAGGTGGGATGGGAGTTTCTGACACACCGAGTCTCTCATTGTCCTGCCTGATCTGCTTTCGGAGCAATGGGTTCCTTTCCCTGCTTCCTTTCCCCTTTTGAAGTGCCACTTTGGCCTAGCTAACACGTAGCATGGCTTGTGTTCTCATTCTCCGCCATAGCCATGGCATGTGCTTTCCAGCCCACCAAATAGACAAGCCCCGGTGACCAGAGCGGGCAGTTTGTGCTGGCTAGTGTTTCTGCTCTTCGCGCTGCCGCAGCCCGAGGGAAGGCTGGGTCCTTACTGCTTTCCAGGGCACGATTGCTGCCTTCCAGCGCCACGGACCTTTCTCGGGGCTGGCAAGGATCTCAGCCAACAGAGCCGGCACGGGGAAGTGGCTTCCGGTGTGAGCCTGCTGTGAGTCACAGACATCACGGATACGCTGGAGAGAGAGAGAGCCGGCGGATGCCGTCAGCAGATGCCCCTCCGAGCCTCCGGCTGTTTGGCGGCCTGGAGAAAAGCCAGGGGCGATGGGGCCTGAGAGGCAGCACCTCTGTTTTCCGAAGAGGAAGCTGTGTAGCGCTGTGCGCTCCGCCACGTGCACGCTGGCTGCGTCCAGGCCTGAATGCCCCTCTCATTACTCACCGGAAGCGAGTTCGAACACTTCACACAGGAAGATGATTCGCTCCTCCGACGAGAGGCGGAAAGCCTTTCTGAGGAAATGGTTTGAAGTGCTTAAACAGTCTAGTCCTTAGTCTGCTTTTCCTCGACTGAAGCCCTCGGTTTGAATGGGAGCCTTTATGTGCAAACTGCCCCAGTTGTGGCGGCCTTTGAACACCTTGGAGGGAATTTCAGTTTGTGCTTCCCGCCCGTTCCTATACTTCACCTGCAACTCCGGCCCCCGGCAATGCTTCTGCGGCATTGCTGTGGGGAGGGCAGGCTTGTCAGAGCAGTGGGGGATACCACAATGAGCGTGTTGTCTTACACTTGGAAATGAACAAACGTCGTAAAAAAAAAAAAAATAATAACAGTGCACAGTTGTCATGGGTCAGGTTTGAGCACAAGACATGGTGCGTCCCTCACATACCCGCCTGAGCGGTAGGACAAGAGTGGGAGAAGGCGGGATGGAGGACTGACCTCTTGACCCCTTCCAAGTCAGCTTCGGAGCAGGTCGACTCCAGAGACCCAGGGCAGCAACCGAGAGGCTGGGTTAGTTTGCTTCTCATTCTCAAAGGTAGACGTGCCTGGAGTGGGAACTCCTGTTTGTATTCTCTGGAACCAAGCTGGGATTTGTCCTCTTTGGGGGAGATCTGTCCCACCGGCGGGAACAGACTCCAGAACCAGCCACCAGGGGAGGGAGCTCAGAAAAGTCAGGCATGCTTCCAGGCTATCAACCAATAGGCTGGGACAACAGGAGGCTCTAGACTCGGGGAAGGGACACTTAAAAACTAGGCTTATGTGCCTGGGGAACACAGCATGGCATCGTGGGGAGTGCCTGACTTCGGACTTGGAGAGCTGTAGATTTGAATCCCAGTTTGGGTACCTACTAGCTGTGTGATCTTGGGTAGGTCACTTCACTTCTTGGGGGCGTCTGCGAAATAATTCTTAGAGAAGGGGCATAATGACCAAGATCATAGTCAGGCAGACTTGGGTGCAAGGCTCTGGCCTATAACCGTAAGTTACTTAACTTCTGTACTTGAATCGTCCCTAAATCTCTATTTCCCCATCTGTACGTAAGATGTGAGAGTACGGACCTCATAGATCTGCGAGGATTCGTTGAGATAATGCAGGTCAAAGAAATACTTAGCATTAGGCTCAAACACAGACAGCCCTCCATAAATGTCAGCTATTATGGATGTCGGGTCCTGGTCTGGCTGGCAGTGAAGGTGTAGGTTATGTGGCATGTGTCTGGGCAATGATGGCAGTTTAGGGGGCACTCTACGGTTTCCCATAGTTTTCCAGTCAACTGGATCTTGGTGTCCTGCACTAGGCTGGGAGCTGCTGGGTCCTGGCTAAGTTAGCAGATTCCTCATCCGGCAACATCTTGTAAGCCCTGCTGGATGGGCTGACGAGGTAAATGAGGTGACTTGGAGGTAAACTTTGCCGGCTAAGCTTGTTTAAAGTACTGAGATCTGTGAACTAGGGAGGGCAGGGCTGAGGCTCACAGCTTTACAGCTCAGAGAGTGTTTCCCCAAACAACTTCTCCTTTAGTTTGATCCCTACTGCATGCATCCTGCAGGAGGAATCAGAGGTCCTGAGAGGTTCCCCGCATGGGAGTCAGTGCTGGTGCAGATAATGTCACACTGTATCCATACAGCCACAATGCCGTGCTGCCCTCCCCAACCCACTAATCACAAGCTTCTGCTCTATAGGCTCAGTGCTGGGCTGAAGAGAGGGGAGGCACAGCACCTGGCCCTGTTCCTGCCCTTACATGGGTGGTAATAATAATTCTGGGAGGTAATAATAGCTACTATTTATTGAGCACCCGCTAAGGGTGCAAAGTGCTTTACATAGGCGATCTTCTTTTTCCCACAGAGAAACGCTGTGAATAGGATTTCTTGAGTCTATTTTACAGATGAGGAAAGGAAGGTTGAGTGAGGTGTCCAAGGACACGCACAGCCAGAGGAAGAGCTGGGATTGAAGCCCCTTTAGCTACATCTTTTCATTCTTTATGCCGTGTCACTTCCCTTTCTTCTTTGCTTTATTCTGCAGTGAGCTTAAGCCTAATTACGTGCAAAAAAAAAAAAATTACGTGCACAACAACTGTGAATTGTGCACAATAGGATACTGGTATTAATTTCTGATCCCTCTCTCACTAAGCTACTGATGAACCTCTCAGTGGTCAGGTGTGACTCATGAAATTGTTCCTGTTCTAGTTTGATTGGAATGTCTACCTCTATAGTTACATAAAGACTCTAATGACCAGTGTGGACCATGGTAAAAAAAAAAAAAAAAAAAAAACAGTTCCCCCTTTCTAAAAGCTACTGTAGCCAGGATCCATTCTCTTGCTCATCACACCCTCGCCTTTTTTGAATAGCTGTTTATGCTCTTTGCCAGTTTTTCTACTGAGTTATAAGAACCCTTTATATTTTAAGAAAACTAGTCCTGTTTATTTGTATACATATTGGAAATATTTTTCCCCCACTTAGTCAATGGTCCATTGGCTGCATATATAGTATTTGGGGAGCCAGGCAATAGTTTTGTATTATTTTTCGAAAAGCTTTCTCACGTAAAGAGAAAAAGTAAATTATTTATGTATCCAAATATTATGAGAAGTTTACTTTATTCTCTTCCACTGATTTGTCAGTCTATTATCTCTCAATTTTAAATTGTTATAATATTTACAGATTTATAATGTGTTTTAATATCTGGTAATTCATGTCTACCTTCATTGCCCCTTTTCAAAAAGCTTTTCCCAGCTTCTCTTGCATATTTATTTTTTCTTTGAAAAGTTGTACAAATGACTCACCCCTGTTATAGAAAAATGAGAAGTGCAGATAAATGTAAAAAGAAAAGAAAAGAAAAAATGAATAATAATACCATCCAAAGGTTACTTATATTAATTTCTTGGAATACCTCATTCCAATCTCTTTGTATGTGTGAACACACACACACACAGGTCTTTTCTAACACAATTCAGGTCATGCTATTGTAGGAGATTTATTACTAAAATAAGTATACCCATCGCTTAATTAGTATGCCTGTTGCCTAATATACCATGTTTTATTTAACCTTTCCTCATGTGGAGCATGCAAATTATTTCTAATTTTTCACTCAAGCGATTTATGCTTATTTCTGTCTTGGTGTGAATGAATCCTTTGCACGTTCCTCTGGCAAGTTGACCAACATCTGGTCTAAGATCTTCACTAGCATTTTGATGTTAAGTTCGGGATGTGCTTATCAGCTAATCAATATCTGCCCAGAGACATCTTCCCCCTTGAAAGCGCCATTCCGAATCACTGAGCGCAAAGGAGACAGACACTCATTGTGGAGGAAGTTGGCATTGTGGTTAAGAGCATGAGTTTTGGAATCAGACAGAACCATGTGAATTTGGAGAAGTTGCCTAAATTCTGCGTCTGTTTCCTCATCCGTAGAATGTGAACACTGAGAGCTATGAGGAGCGTTATAGTGGGGATTAAATGTGATTGTCCAATACAGTGCTTAGTGTTATGCCAGCACATAATAAGACGTTCAGTGAATGCTATCTACACAGCCTTCTACCTCCTCCAACTACTCACCCATAGCTACCCTCCGTCATCCTTATGAATTGTGCTGCGTGACAGCTGGATGGAGCTGCTGAAGACGGAGTTATCTTCAGCAGCCTTGCTACGCAGAGTGTGGTCCAAAACTAGGAGTATTTGCATCACCTGAGAATCTGCAGAATTTCAGGGCCTCCCAAGACCTATTCAATCAGAATCTGCACTTTTAAAAGATTTCCAGGTGATCTGTATGCACAGTAAATACCTTTGCAGAGGTATTGGTCTCTTATTCAGGATGCTAGCGGGGGGGTTGTATGGGAGGCCTGGGGGCACAGGAACACGTGACATCTCTGCTCTGGAATTCTCTAGTCTGGAATTTGCACTCTCTTGGCCTCAGACCCATCGCTCGGTAGCAGTGTGCTCTTCACAAATCTCCAGTGACCTTTACCACTCTGGTGTGGTGGGAGAATCTCCATCTTCAGATTCAGACAGACAGGGGTTTCAACCCCGGCTTTGTTATCTGGAAGATCTAGCAGACAGTAGACCCTGAAACAAATTATTTCAGCTTTCTGAGCTCAGTTTCCTCACCTATGAAATGTGGGCAATGCATCTTTCCTGAGGTGTTATTGAGATAACCGGTGATAAAGTATTTAAAAAGCCTTTCACATCCCAGGAGATCCAATAAGTATTTCAAATCTGAAGACCTCCAAAGCTGAGTGTGCATTTCAACTCCATGACCCACCTGGCTGCTCCCTTCCTCTCCCAGGACTTAAGTTTCGCCATTTGTAAAATGGGCATTTAGGTTAAATAACCTCTAAGGTCTCTCTCTGCCCTAAAACTCAGCAACTCTTAGGGATAGTTCAGTACATATATTTGAATCCTAAGGGTAGCTCATGGTTAGAGAAGAGTTGAGACTCCCACCGTCCTGACACATTACCTAAATTGTCTTTCAATCGGAGACCTAATGAGAGGGGTAGATTTTGTATGTATTAACGCATGTTTTCAATTGATACAAACAAGAAACTCAAGGAAAGTGTTGGTAGTTATTAAATAGCATATACCTAGATGGCATAGATTATGGCATAGTTATTAAATAGCATATACCTAGAGGGCATATACCTAGATGATTTTAAGGTGGGTACTGAGATCTCCCAAGCTGGATTTTGAACCTCTGGCATGCATGGGGCACGTATCTGGTACTGGAAGTTCTCTGATTTGAACTAGAAAGCTGTCGATATCATCCAGACTGAAAATGCTTAACTGGGCAGAGGGATACAAAAACCTGGCTCCCCACAATGGAGCCTTAATAAATGATAAACAATTAATTAATTTAAAGTACTTGAAAGAATCCTAAGTAATCATCTCCCTCAGCTTTTTTTGAAGAGAATATAGTATCAGGAAAGTCAGAAATACACTCAAACTAACAGTCTGTATCCCTAAGAGAGAGAGAGAGAGAGCTAAGCAGGCATGATTTATCATCCATTTCTGCATTTGCTCCTTTGCCAAACCTTATTTGAACACGATAGACACAGTGCTAGGTGTTGAGGAATGGAAGATCAGAGTAGGATTCAATTGGGCAATTATAAAGTGCTCTATGAGATGAGACATATACCCAAATAACTCTTTTTTTTGGAGGGGGCACCCAGATCCCCACATAACTCAACGCAAGATCAAAACTATCACCAAAGAAGGAATGACGAAATGGTTTGAATCTGTACAGGACAGCGAGATTACTTCCGAGTCTTTCTAGCAGGTGTAGCATCTAATCTGCGCCTTGAATGATGAGATTTTATTCACTGGTTCAACATACATTTGCCAGGAACCCGTTAAGCACAATGCCTCATAGAAGATGCCTTCAGAGTTGGCCAGTTACGGAGGAGTGGCTTGCCAATTGTTATTTTCTATGATTTGCTCTTCTTTCTTTTATGCCCCCAGTTTGGGGATGTTAAACTAGTAGGTCACTTGGGGGACTTTCAAAAGTGATCATTGCTAAATGGTGGCTTCCCCAAGTCGGACAAACCTGCGTTCATTGGACACATACTTATCCGGTAGGTACTCTGTGCCTAACACCATGCTGAGGGGCCAGGAATATGGCAATGAGCTCAGGGACCATGTGATGCCTGGTGCTTCTCCAACGTGGGTGGGCACAACCCTGAATCAGGATATATGGCTTGACAAGCAGAGCACAGATTGACTTTTAGCTCCTGCCTTCCCCACTTAGCCGGATGGAGAGAGAGAAACAGTGTCACACGATCTCACAGATATGTACAGAACGGTAACTCTGATGAGTGCCACACAGGAAAGAAGGCCCTTCCTTGTCTTGAGGGACTTATACGGGCAGCTGCCACTCAGGGGGATCGGGGAAGGCCTTGCTGAGGTGCAGTGCTTGACCTTGGATGCACTTGAAGTGTGACTAGGAGTTAATAGGCAAAGAGGGAGGGACCAGTGCTCCAGGTAGAGAGAAGAGTGTGTGCCTGTGCTACTTTTCCTGAGGAGCTGGGGAGGGGGAAAGAGCTGAAAGGAAGACAGTGTGAGATGAATCTGGAAGCACAGGGAGGGAACTAAATCAGTAGTATGGTGAGTAGAACATGGGAGGGGAAGGTGAGAAAATGGTGAAGATACTGCCTAGGTTCCTCTCTGCCATGTGCAATTGGATGAATGGAGTACTATATTTGGCCTCATCCCAGGGCTGCCACATACAGTTGTGTGAGTTGTGCACTGCACAGGGCATCTGGCTGAGTGGGGAAGGCAGGAGCTAAAAGGCAATCTGTGCTCTGCTTGTCAAGTCATACATCCTGATTCAGGGCTATGCCCACCCGAGTTGGAGAAGCACCTTCTGATAATTTGCAAAAAGGAACCATCCAGTTGGCTAGATAAAAAAAGAATTAGGCCTTTTAAGTCAGGACCACAGGAATCCAGGCAAGCCCACATGGGGTGCCAGAAGTGGGGGCGGGCTGGAGGAGGTGGTGAGGCCAGGAGCAGAGTACCCAGATGGTGGAGGCAGGGGCTGGAAAGGTTGATGAAAAACTGGGAGAGTGCAAAGAACACCAAGTTCAGTTTATTTATCCTGCAGTGTCTGTCTCTGGCCTTTCCTGGACTCCTGACCCACAGGGAGGGATCCTGCCTGTGGCTCACCCTTCCTGTTATTTTTATGCTTTTGTTAGATGCCTTTGATGGGAGTAGATATGGAAACCTAGATTGTCAGGGAGGAGAAGCGGCCGAAGACCATCCAGTTCTACTTTCTCGTCCTAGAAGTAAGAACACGGCGGCCCAGAGGGAAAGGAATGCTCTTTCCCATGTCCCCAGGCTGGGACTAGATCCTCGGTTTCCTGACTTAACCACACCTTGCTGATCTTCCCTCTAATAAGAAATAGATTGAGCTTTTGCAGGCAGCAAAGCGCACCTGAAAGAGCAGAGGTATTGAGTCGGGTCAACCTGGATTTGGATCCCCACTTGCTATATCTTTGCTGTGTGATCTTGGGCAAGTTATTTAAGCTCTCTGAACTTTGTGTTTTCTACCTGTAAGATGGGGATGAAAACGCTTTCCTTGAAGGGGGGGGCTGTGAGAATTAATGTGAAGACTCTAGGGCAGTGTCTCTTCGCAAGCCATCATCCAGATTCCATTCTCCGCTTCTGTGACCTTCTCCAGCCCCTGTTTCTTCACCTACAGTGTCTCTGTTCCTGAGAGTTTGGCAGGGATCTACAGAAAACGTATTTCTTTGGAAGGTCTTTGTGCACCACTACCTAAATTCCGCATATCACACTATTGAGAAATGACTCTATGTTTCCCCCTAACCTAAGCCCAGCTGAGCCCTAAGATGCAAACGGCAATTGACCTCTGGCCCCTAAAGCAGCCCTCTCCTTTCCCCCCCATGATGGCTCTGCATGGATTTCAGGAAGCGTCATGTGAAAATAACACCTTCAAACCAGAAGCAAAAGGAACTGGAAGGCTTTTGCAGGAAGCATAATATAAAGAAGGTGGAGGCTGGGAGCTCAAAAAAAAAAAAGAAGCAATCACAGGGAGGTTTTGTTTTTTCTTTCGAAATGATTTTTGATGGCACATAGTTACTTTTATTTGTTCCCTGACTTTGAGAGGCTGAGAAGTAGCAGTCTTATTTTGAATATCTATTGTTACTCCTGAGATTTTATGCAGAATAGAAAGGATTGTTTTGAACAGTTTCTCATGGACAAGTGGAAGCTGTACCCTCGCTGCAGATGATTCATCCAGGAGAAACGATATATAAACAAGACTGCCTGCCTGGAAAGCGGATGGGAGGGCGGGAGGGTGAGGTATTTCAGAAGGGGCTTTTTACTCCCATGCCAGCGAATGATAAAAGCTAGCTCTTGAAATAGCAGGGGTGCTGTGGAATGGAGGTGTCAGAAAGTTTTACAACCTTGCATCTCATAGTTAATATCAGAAAAAGCACTTCTTAAATCTCAGACTAAGACCAGGTGCTTTCTCACAGTCATGGTGTATTGCTAGGTTGATTCAATCTTCAGCCCTGTCCTCGTGAGTGTGATGTGAAAAAGCATGGGCTCTGAAAGCTGATGAAGCAGAGCAGGGTGAGGCTGAGAAGCACCCAGGCTGCAAAATGTTAGGAGGCACCTATTCTCAGCATCATACAAGTGTACGGTCAGCATTTGCATGACTCTCAGAGTGAGAGCCTCCTTCAGTTTGCACCTAGGGTGCTTCTCTGGCCTCATCGAGTCCAGGCTCTGGAACTGAGTTAGAATCAGGGCTCCATCACTTATTGGAGGTATAACCTCAGAGAAGCAATTATAATTAGGCTTGGCTATAACAGAAAAACCCAAAACAGGGGGTGGCTTTAACAGGTAAAAGCTTATTTCTCTATTACATAAAAATATAGAGCAATACAGGGGCACCTGGGTGGCTCAGTCAGTTGAGCGTCTGACTCTTGATTTCGGCTAAGGTCATGTCCAGGGTCCTGGTATTGGCCCTGCATGTATGGAGACTGCTTGGGATTCTCTCTCTCTCTCTCTCTCTCTCTCTGCCCCTTTCTCCTGCTCATACTCTCTCTTTCTCTCTCTCAAATAAAAAAAAAAGTAGAGAGAGAATAATACAGAGAAGGGCTAACATAATGTCTCTGTTACATAAGGTCACCAGAACCTACCTTCCTTCTAGCACATTGTCCTGCCATTCCTGTCTTTTAGTCCTCATGATCCGAAAGGGCAGGCCTGAAGGTTCAAGATGGAGACATCCGTGTTCCAGGAGGCAGGATGGAGGAAGGTGCATGAACCATGTGGACACATTACTCACTTGAAAAAAATCAGTAATATGACAATGACAAAAACATAGATCAGACTTTTAAAAACCCAAATAATACAAAAAATAAAATCTTTTATTTTTTGGATTATTAAATCATCTGTAATTGTTACTTCTATCGATGTCACTCCAAATTCTCCACATCAGCATCCAGTTTATTATAACTGGGCCACAGTCTGGCTCCCTGCAATTGAAAATGTTTCCAGGTGGACCCCTTCTTAGGCGTCTTCATGAAATGTCCCTAAAGCCCTAGCTTTGGGAATAGGAGAATTACCCAGAGTGTGAAGGTAGACATCCTTGTATTTGCCTACCCAGCATTCATTCCCCATTCTGGTAGTCACACCCCAGTTTCGCTTTGGGATACTGCTGGTTCCTATTCCTTGTAGATTTGGTAGAAACTATTAATTGGGCTTCGGGTGGGAAGGGGTAGAAATGTAACGCAAGCCAGAACAATAGCCTCCCTCTTTCTCAGGAATTTGTCTCTTGAGTAGAGACAGAAAAAGCACAGTAATATGATTAGGGACCATTCTTTCTAGCAGAGGCATGGATATCAGACAAAGTCCTTGAGCTGCCCTGGACGCTGTCTCTTCTGAAGTCTGACTGTTCAGTTAGTCCTTCAAATCTTGTTCATGATGCCCTATATCCTTCCAGTAAATCTTTATTTCCATTAATTAGATTATGTTTTTGTTGCTTGCAACCCAAGAACCTTAAATGACACAAGTAGTTATTCATTTGTTCTACCTAAAGATTTGGAATTGTATAGGCTGGTCTGACTATTGTCACTCTGGCTTTTTCTTTTCCAGAATCTCCTGATGAGGCCACAAATGCCTCCGGCCACACACTTAGCCCTGCCCTGCTTCTGAGCCAAATGAAGTGGGATATGAAGGTAGGATGTAGATTTAAACTGTCCCTCTTATATCTGGGTTTTAGTGATTAATAGGGCTGTTAAGACTAAGACCAATAAGGTGGTAAGCAGGATACCAGAGAGGAAGTCCCAGGGGCCAGGCTGAGGAATTACCTAGAAGGCACCAGTCCAAGGAAGGAAAAGGCCAACATGCTATGTAGACTTCACAAAACAAGGAGTGTTGCCTGTCTTATTCCCCACTCTATCCCTCATACTAAAAGCCAAGTTTGGCCATGATAAGCACTCAGGAAATAGGTGCTGAGAAAAAGCAGTAGCATTAAGAAGGGCTGAGATTTGTGGTGGCAGAAACCAAGTGAAAGGGTGAGATCATCTCACAGAGGTGGAGAGAGGTCAGCAAGCAAGGGAGTACATACGTAGAGTTGAGGGTACGGAGGCGTTGGATTCTAAAGGTGCCAACCAAGGCAGTCACTGTGATGTTTGCTGTTTTTCCACAATAGTTCCTGTGTTCCTCTCTCTGCTATTTACCTCTCGTAACCAGAGTCAGCCCCAGAAAAAACCTATTGCTACCACCTTCGGCTTCTTCCCTCCTGTACCTGCAGCTCCCCCATGGTTTGGCCCAGCCCATCAGAATGACATTCCACCTTGGTCCCTTCTCTTGAGTACTAATGCTTTCCCCTGTCCTAATCCCTAACGCGGGGTCTGGGACTCTCATACCCTGCCTTGCTCTTCCAAGTCCTCCTGACTAAGACCAAAGACTCGATCCATTTTTTTTTTTTTGATAGGTCCTTAAGGTGTGGACACCGAGATCATGCTTCCTAAATGATGACATGGTTACTAAAATCAGTAATGACAATATCTAACGTTTATTGGACACATATAATGGTCAGCTCCCATTCAAAGCTTTTTCACTTTTATGAAGTGCTCACTGTAACCCCATGAACTGAGTGTTATTGTTATGGCACAGGCTGTTCGTTGCCTTCCCAGCCTTCACGCTCCCAGTCACAAGTGTTAAAGACTACACATCACACACTGCCTTGTGACTAGGAGTAGCCAACGAAGTCTACATGGAAGTTGCTGGGTGAGCTTCAGAGAAAACTTTTTAAAGCAGGAGGGTGTCTTTTTAAAGCTCTGATCATTTTCTCCTTCCTCTAGGCTGGAATGTAGCCATGGCACCTGGAGGGCACCTCGTATCCATGAAGTGACTTTAGGACAGAAACCACACACAATGGTGGAGCAGAAAGGTAGAAGGGGCCTATGCTCCTGATGACTGGGGAGCTGCCCCACCTCTTTAGGCTTCTTTTATAGCAAAGGAAATAAATCTCTAACTTTTTATTTGGTTGTTCTATTGTATGTGACACAGTCTACTCCTGATTGATGAACTTATTTCAATTAAATATTTAATATATATAGTGGGGCAGACATATATAGTGGTCCCCAAACATCTCCATGCCCCTCCACATTTCTCAGTTTCCCCTGCAGTTAGGTTGGGACGATGTCTAATTTTGAACAATGGGCTCAGAGCAGAAATGACATGTCACTTCTGTACTAATGCATTTTGGAGCCAGTGTGCCTTCTCCAATTCTCTCTTCCATGCTATAGTAACCCCAGACGCCACATGATAAGATGGAGGTATCACAGGATACAAAGAAATGGGATCCTTGAGTCACTGGATGTAGAAGAGCTCCCATGAACCCGCCTTTGGGTGAGACTGTGGGTGAGTGAGAAATTAACTTCTGTTTTGCTAAGTCACTGAGAGTTCAGAGTTTATTTGTTACTGCAGCATAGGTTAACCGATCCTGACTAAATATGCCTCATTTTATAAACCAAGAGATTGAGTCTTTCAGCAGTTAAGTAACTTGCCCCAATCAAAGGGGCTACTTAGGAACCAAGTCTATCTGACCACAAGAGCCAACCTCTGTGGTCTCCCATTCCCTCCTTGCCCAGTATTGGCCATGCTGGCATTCCTGATTCTGTTGGCTTCCTGTCATTTGCTTCCATTCAGGTCGGTTTTTTTCCTTTAGCATCTGTCCCTCTGACCTGCATAGACTAGAATGCCACATGCCCAAAGCTTAACCTGTGACACTCAGTTTATAGAATTACATCTCATATTGTAATTCTTCTTGGAATTTATTTTGAATCTTGGCTGGTTGAGTTGGCCAATACTAAAAATGGTTGCTTAGCATCTGGCTTCTATTTGGTCCTTGGCTAAAACAAAACATTCACAATTGATTTTCATCACCAGGTTTGTAGTATTTTCTGTTTTCTTTCCCGAACACAGTGAAGAAAAAGAAAGTGAGATGTGGCCATTATTCTGTATCTGAATTATTTAGCTTGGTGGATTGGAACAAGTTGCTCACAAGAAAAGCTCATGTATTCAACAGATGTTATGTTCCAGGGGCGTGATAGATTCTGGGAATGCTGGGAGAATTTTACCACACAGTCCTTACTTTAAAGGAGCACCCAGTCTAAGGACCTGTGTAAATAAATAGAATGCAAAATAGTGTGATAAGCCCAAAGAGAATCAGTGTGTATCAGATGCAGTGGTGACACTAATGGGAAGGTTGTCCTTTCTGACTGTTCCAATTCCCATAGGAAGAGGTTTTATGCCACAGCTGGAAGAGTTTTTCAGAGACTGCTGAGTACCGAGTGTTGTGCTAAGCATTTTCCATAAATCAAATTTCGTCTCCCATTTACAAGTATTGCATCTTTTCCAAGGATGAGTCAACTGTTGCTCAGAAGGAAAGAGAATTGGTCAAGGTCACACATGCAGCATCTTAACCCAGTTCTGGCCAATTCTAGCATTTCATATTTCCCCCAGAGTACCAAGCTCGTCCCTCTGTGGAGGCAGGTGGGTTTATTCTGACAACATAAGCCTCCATCGTCTTATCCAGGGAGTTTCCTGAGACGGGCTCTCCACAGTTCCGTCACAGCGTGGGCTTCTTGGAAATTCGGTTCTCCTTCTCAAGGCCTCCCTACCTGCTGAGCCTCATTCTTCATTCTGAAATAGGAGCTGCCCTGTAAACAGCATCTGGTGCTCACTTCCAGGCCTCCGGCTGGTGGAGCAAGAACATTTCCAGTGCATATGCTTCCTTATTTTGTTAAAAAAAAAAAAATGTGTTTATACTTGGTCCCCTCTGAAGCCGGACGACGCCCATGATTTCGTCCCAGGTCCCAGCCAAATTTGTTGGCTGGGCTTTTTCCAGTCCTTTACACCCCAGAAAGGGAGAGCGCTGTGTCTGCCCTCTGGCGCCATCTACCGGCACTGCTCGAGTCTCCGAATGAGCCCCAATTAATTGGATGAATCTTGTCGCTTCATTAGCCCATTGGTTTTTTTCTTCACAGACTAGAGGGCGACCAATTAGTAAAGAGAGTAGACAGCAAATATAGCTCACCTTAATAGAGGCCAGAGTCTCCTTTCTCTCGCGTTTCCTACCTCACCCGTTGTGACATTCCTTCATCTTCAATTCTTTCTTCCTTTTGAAAATATTTATTTTGTTCTTATATAGAGATCAGGGCATGGGGCACACAGCTGCACACCTGAGCAAACACAGGGGCTGACTGATTTGCTGGTGTAATGAAAAACATTAGTTTTGAGCTCATTACTCTGATTCCACAATGGGCACCAAATCCCACTTAAGACCCACGGAGGAAGTCTTCAAAGGGACACTGCTCCAGGTCTGTGCCTGGGGAGCCAGCCGCCCCTCTGAGCATTTGCAAAGGAATAACCCACGTTTGGAGACCCAGGCCTGTCAGATCAAAACCAGGCCTGGCCTCCAGACCTTGAAACAAGTCGCAACAGTGAACCTTACTCATCCATTTTCAAAATACGGCCTGTTCTCTACAAAATGGAGCAAAGCCTCTCAGATTGGCGCTGGCTGCTCTATTTGATATATTAAGGAGAATCTTGACTCTTTCCAGGTTTCTGCCAGTCTGTTTTAAATCCAAATGGCTTGGCGGAGAATGGTTTTTAGTTATTTTTTTGTTTGAAATGGAATTCAAAACAGCAGGGGCATAAAGCCTAGCTATGGATGGAAGAGAAAATTAAAAGGTCCCTGGAGTCCCCCACTCACCTTTCACATTGAAGGAAAAGGAATTAGGGTTTCTGGTAAACCGACTGTCTGTTGAAGCACCACTCAGGGAGGGAGGGAGGGTGATATTGCTGAGCCGTTGAAGTTGTCAAGATTTCTAAAGATTTTGATTTCTTCAGAGGCAGAATGATCAAGAGCTCAATTCTAGAGCAAAACCCTGCTCCTGATTCTTACAGTCATGAGGACGTAGCCATTTTTGGGGACCTGTCTGAGTCTGACTTCCTGGGAGCAAGCCTGTGATAGCTAGCTGGTAGGACTGTTGTTAAGGTTGAAAGAATGTAGCACAGGAGGCATTTACCACTCCTCCTGGCACATCTTTCTTTGTTTTTTCTTTGAAAAATATGTAACTCTTTTTTTTTTTTTAAGTGCATTTATTTTTGAGAGTGGGGGGAGGGGCAGAGAGAGAGGGAGACAAAGAATCTGAAACAGGCTCCAGGCTCCATGCTGACAGCACAGAGCCCAACACGGTGCTTGAACCCTCGAACCGTGAGATTATGACCTGAGACAAAGTCAGACACTTCACCGACTCAGCCACCCAGGTGCCCCTGGGAGCATTTTAAGAGCTTCATAAACAGCTTAAGGTCAAGATCAGTCTCTTATAGCCAGGAATTAGATCTTCTGCCTGAAGCATGAAATGTGTGACTTTTAGAAAACGCCTGGGTTCTCTGCTCACTGTCATCCAACCTCTCCGGTTGAGACCTGAGGGTTAAGATACTGTATTTGGACATGTGGTATTAAACTGCACACCATCTGGATCCACCTGCCCCATGGGCTCCTTCTTTTCCCATCCCCTCCTCTGATTCCCCTGGAGGGAACCTTACGTTCTAACCACACTGGTCTTCTGGCTACTTCTAACACATGCTTTTGCCCAAGAGAGGAATGCTCTCCCCACCCACTCCCATATGCCTGACTAATTTCCTTCAGGTCTCAGTCTAAAGGTCACTTCCTTGGGGATGCCTTCCCTAATGACCAGACTGAGTCAGGCATCTCCCCACCCTTCCACTGAATGCTCTGGAAGTGCCTTCATAGTATCTGCAGTAATATTGCTTGCACATCTTTCAGCACTTTGCAAAGTGCTGGGCTTCATAAGCAATTGTGATCATCTTTTTAATGATCTGTTATATGTCTTTTCCTTACCTGACAGTAAGTAGGCAGGAACTCTGTCCATTTTGTCCATGAACAGTTGATGCGTGGCTCATGGGCCCTGAAGTCCTGCTTGCCTTAGTCCTTGATGTCCCCTCTCTCTGAAACACTATCCCCCATTTTTCTGTCAACCCCCCACTCATCTCTTTTAAGATACAATTCCAAGTCGGCTTCTCAGTGAAGCCATTGCTCAACTCCCTTAGGTGGGGTACTTGTTCCCAAGGTACATTGTTTTTATGTCTGTCACAGCAATTAATATATTGAATGCCATTAGCTTTTGATAGTAGGATTGATGCCTTACATAGCTTCTCACTTCCAGTGCTTAGTGGGTGCCTGGCACCGAGGAGGCATTCGATAAACATTGAGTGAGGATGAATACAGTAACATTACCTTCTGAGAGAGTGATGATCATTCAGTGCCATGTTAGTATCTTAAGGCAGAAAGATTTTGGCCATCTACACCAAGAATTGGTCAGAATATTACCTCCTAGAAATGTCTTAAGCCACACAGTAGACTCATCAACCTTTCTTGGTATCTCACACTTGCAACACTGGATATATCATTCACTTCTTACGCTTATAACCAGTTCTAGAAATTTTCAGAGATCTTTCATGTAAAGATCTTTGATTTGTTGTGAGGAGAGAAAAAATATTTCATGGCGCGTTGGATTCTTCTCAGAATTCAGTCATGGAGACAGTCTATTGATTTTTTTTTCTTACTTTTACTACTTCAACAATTGAATTGTGGAAATACTATTGTAGATACTGATACAGTTCAATGAGTAGGAGAGTAGAGAAAAACACAGACCTGAATAGATGGGCTTCCCGACATTTCATAGTCTTGCCCCGAGTATCTTTGACTCTATTCTAATTGGCCTAGATGAGTTAATATTACAACAGCAACCAATATTAATAAGTAGCTACTTTTTACAGAGTATTTTTACATATTATATTGTTTAATATAGTCCTCCTGAACATTTTCCATCCAGAGAAGTATGCTTTGATAACTTGTACCTGGAGCCCCCAACTTGTTGTAAGAGATTCAAGAATGGATCATGAATCTTGACCCAGCTTTTGAAGGGGACTAGATGCCCCTCTACCCTGGCCTATAAAATGTGTTGAGCGTAACAAGAGTAATCACAAAATAGATGGACCAGAGTCCATCTGGACTCTGTTTGACCTCTAGCATCTACTGTTTTGTAAGTCCTGACATTGCTTTGATGATCTCTTCCTCCCTCTCTTTCTTCTCCAACTCTGTGGTTTGATGGGACTCCAAAACCCTAGTATTGAAGGTTGACCTACACCTAAGCCACTCAGTATGTCCCTTCCCATCCCTCAGCCATGGTGATTGGTTCAGGGAGGGATATGAGACCCAATCAGACCAATGAGACACCATCCGGGGAGGAGGCAAGTAAGTGCCATCTCCATCTTACTTTTTCTTGTGGACAGAGAGTGGAGTCTGCTGGGCACTATCACATGGAGCCTGAATATGAAGCTAACACTTCCCATAGCAAGCTGAGTGAGGGAGGGAAATCAAAGCCTGCTGATACCATATGAGCCCTGTATATAGCCAGGTTTAGAGCTACTTCTGCTGATGGCTTTTCATTGATTTATTCCAATAAAATTGCTTTTTACTTAAACTGATTTTTTTGCAACCATAAAATTCTAACTGATGCATGTCTGATTTGCCAGCACTAAGCTAAGCTCTTTTACATATATCAGCTTCTTTAATCATTGCAACAACCCAATGTGGGTAGATATTACCATCTCTACTTCATAGGTAATGAAATTGAGGCTTAGGGAAATTAACTATCTTCCCATTCACAGCTAGAAATGTTCAAGTTGGGATTAGGGTTCAGGTCTTAGTCGCTGTACTGTTTCCTGGACACAGCTGGAGAATGGTAGCATGCTCCTTCTCAAGGTCCCACATGCTATCAGGCATCATCCATTTCTCTCCCTCCCCTCCCCAGCACTTCTAACCTAGTCCCTCCTTTTGCTATTCCCCCCCCCTCCTTTCTTCCCCTCCTGAAACTTGAGTTCAAGTCTCCAGGGAGATAAACATGAGCCCCTCCAACCAGCAAGCGCTGGGAGCCTGGGCTTAGTCATTCCCCTGCCCAAGACATGGGGATTGCTGAGATGACCCCTGTGTAGGCTTTCTGGCTTCTTTGCTATGGAAGTCACAGCCCTCCCCTGGGTGCCAGAGATTGCTCCTTCCTTTTCTGGCCCAGAGCCATTCTCAGAGGCTTCTTTGACAGCACCCAGGGCAACCTGGGCTGATAGGCACCCTGCCTAGATAAGGCATTTCACTGCCTGGGCATTTGTGTGCAGCTGGCTCTGTTTGAAATCCTGCCTCTCTCTGACTTCACTTCCTGAATGTGCTGACAGGCCTCTGAGCCAAGCCAAACAGGTTCCCAATACTGTGCCTGCAGAGCATTCCCCTGTGAGTGCAGCTGGGGAAACAAAACTTTTCTCTAGCCCGTAGAGAGGACCTGCCAGCCCTTATATGACCAAGAAGCAAGCCCTCTGAGACCTTGTTGAATCTTAGTGGGAAATGTTTTCATTTCAGTTAGGGTGGCGTGTGTGTGTGTGTGTGTGTGTGTGTGCATGCACACTGGCTTGGGGTACGGGGTGGGGGGTTCCTGATTATTTCTTCTTAAATGAACAAGTCTACAGTGAAAAATGACTAATTCTTGCTTGCCTACTCCATACAAGGGCTCTACATTAAATGATCCTCCTGGTAACCTTCTGAGGTAGCCACAGCCGGCCTCATTTTCACAAACGAAGGGATTGAAGCTTGGCACTGTTAAGGCACTTGCTCCATGCTCCTCCAGGTATAACTGCAGAGCCCGGATTTAAATTTTTTTTTTTTTCAAAGTTTATTTATTTTTGGGACAGAGAGAGACAGAGCATGAACGGGGGAGGGGCAGAGAGAGAGGGAGACACAGAATCGGAAACAGGCTCCAGGCTCTGAGCCATCAGCCCAGAGCCTGACGCGGGGCTCGAACTCGCAGACTGCGAGATCGTGACCTGGCTGAAGTCGGACGCTTAACCGACTGCGCCACCCAGGCGCCCCTGCAGAGCCCGGATTTAACCCCTAGACACTTGACTCCAAAATTCATGGTCCCCTCTAACTCGTAAAATACTTTGATTCTTCACATAGTTGGAAGGATAGTGAGGAAGAGCGGAAACGGAGAGACTCCAGTGTCTTCCCAGCCCTGTGAAGTGTAGAATAACAGTGTCTGTGGCAGGAAGGTTGTGAGGCTCAATTGGGATATAAATTCATGTGGCATTACTACTCAGGAGTAGGGACACGTGTGTATGGTATAAGCTCTTTAGGGTCAGGAAGACCTGAACTCAGCTTGGGCGTCCACCAGTCACTTTTTCCACGAACACGAACAAGGCCTGAAGCTTCATTTTCTCATCTGCAAAATCCAGCCCTTTCATTTGCCTTGTGAGACCCAGCACAGTGCCTACTACATAGTAGAAATGTGGTAAATGGTACCTACTATGAATATTATACAGGTGTTTTTATTATACTTGTGGAAGATACTGTTGGTTCCTATTGGAGTTGGGAAAAGCTAAACGATGCTACAGAAACAAGCAACTCTCAAATCTCTGTGTCCTAAAACAACAAAGGCTTCGTTCTTGCTCATGTTAAATGTCTATTGTAGATGTGCTGGGCAGGGGGAGGGACGCTGATCTACATTGTCATTATTTAAAGACCCAGGTTAATGGACACTCCGTCTCTGTGCTTCCATAGTTGGCAAGGCTGGGAAAAGGAAGCATGTTGAATCTCTCACTTGCCCTTAAGGCTTCTGCCTGGATATGACAGATGGCACCCCTGCTCACATTTCATTGGCTGACACAAGTTGCACGGCCTCTCACCCACCTTCAAGGAGGTAGATACAAGGAGGTAGGTACAATGTCGCCCTACATTGTACCCAAGAGAAGAGCTGGAAATATTTTTTGTAGGGCATTAATGACCATCCACCAACCCAAAAGCCATCCTCCTTCTCACTTCTTTCTTGCTATCAGAGCCTTGATTTCTTATTTATTTTAAAAATAACTTTGTGTTCACTCTCCCATGTGCTTAGAAAAAGGTGATCCCAAGGGTGAATCATGACTGTAGGCCAATTATGGTAGTCACATTCCCTTGCAGGATATATGCATGTGACCTGCTCCTGACCAACGGGATGTGAAGGGAACTCTACTGGGGTGGAGGTGGGCAGCTTCTAAGAAAGGCTTCTCTTGCTAATAAAAAGAAAGATTAAAAAGAAATTTTTAAAAATATTTACTCATTTTTGAGACACAGAGAAAGAAAGACTTTGAGCTGCGGAGGGGTAGAGAGAGAGGGAGACACAGAATCTGAAGCAGATTCCAGGTTCTGAGCTGTCAGCACGGAACCTGATGCGGGGCTTGAACCCACAAACCGTGAGATCATGACCTGAGCCGAAGTTGGACGCTTAACCAACTGAGCCACCCAGGTGCCCCAAGAGAAAGATTAAAGTAAACATCCTTGCATTGCCAGTGATTATTGTGTTTACCTATGATGCCAGGAACTGCCAGAGCTATTCTGAGGCCACACAAGGAACTTCTTTGACACACCACGAATGGTGACATGAAAAGATAGCCCCCAGGCCCATGATGATGTCAGTGAACGAGGTCATGGAGTCCTGGATTGGTTCATGTCTGGACCTCTTGTTTAAATTGTGTCTTCTGTTACTGGCCCCTGTAAACATCCTAACTGTTAGTGTGGTCAATTATATAACAGCCCAGGTTCCTGCCCACCTTTTTCCAGGACTTACAATAAGGTCAGGGAAAATCCCTCCCTCTGAGCATGAACCTGGATGAATCAACTCTCTGGAAGAGATTAGGCATCAGCTTCTGCTGATGGACTGACAGTCCTGAGATCTAGGAAATACACACATTCTGTCCAGGTAGCCAGTGAGTAGCAATAACCTAAGAAGGCTGTAAATTAATGATCTGGTAATACAATAACGAGGCATCCATCAGGCACTGTTCTTCAGTGGATGTACATGGAAGAAGTTTGCATGGCAAGAAACTGTCAGGGCTTCTCAGGACTGTAAGTGTTCTGGCCCCTCCAGAGAGGAGGGGTTCACAGCAGGGCAAGGAGAGTTCACTACCCGTTGTTGTGGCATGGATGAAATATCCCAGGGGACTATCTGATTACCTTTGCTCAGATGGTGTGCACATCAAAGAACCTTCTGATGACTAATTCAGTTCCTCGGGGTCCTTGATGTGGAAGCAGGGACGTGCTCTGGGTAAGGAACCCAGGATCACCAGGGCATCTGGTTCCTGGAACAACATAGGAGAAGAGTAGGGTTCTTGAAGCCTAATTGAAACCAGCCAGTGGTTGAGGGACCTTGACAAAAGCTCTTAAGACTCACTGAGAGCCTCAGTCACTGTGTCCGTGAGACACGGCTCCTAGCAACGACGTAGCCAGAGCAGTGGTGAAAATGAAATGAGATGGAAGGGACAAAAGTACTTTGGAAATGATAGGAGTGTGAACTGGTACAAATCACATTGTGCATCAAGCTTCCTTTGCTCACTCTGCTCCAGGAAAGTCGACCATCTCTTGACCCCTAGGGTGCCCAGAAATCCTTCCCAAGCTTTCCCTCATGCTGCACCTCCACCTGCTGCCCCTTCTCTTCTGCTCTTCACCTGATGAACTCATCATCTAGGAAGTCTTAATTCCGGTATTTCTGTAAAAAGACCTTCCCCCACCCCCCCAACCCTCCCGCCCCCCTCCCCGGTCCAGTTTGGATAGTTTTTCTCTTTCACGGTGCCCAGTAATTCTTCACTGTGCTTGTCAAAGTGTAGAATCACACATTTAGTGGTGATTTCGATTTCCTGTGTCTCTTACAGAATAAAAACTCCAAAAGGGGAGGCATCCTGTGGATCTCACTCTCCATCGTATTCCTGGTGCCTGGCACAAAATAGAAATTTAGTGCTGCTTGATGAATAAAATGAGTGTCGCATGAATGTAAGGTGTTAATCATGCAATTCCCCAATGTAAGGAAAAACACTGGTCTCTTCATTTGCGTCGAAATGTTTGTACAGTTTGGGTCAGTTAGTCCCACGGAGCTTAGTCAATTATGGGGGACAAGATAAAATCAGGCTTGGGTCCTGCAGTGGTGAGGTCACAAGGCTTTGTCTTTTACATCTGTTTATTTGAGCGTCCTGACACTAAGCAGGTGGCCTCTGGACCATTTTATAAGAGGACTTTCTTTTAGATGTCAAGTCGACCCAGTGAAGAGAAAAGTTTAAGTTCAGGACAAGTAGCAAAGGCGCCGCGTCAACTTCCGGATATCCCTCCGCAGGCCTAGCTTGCCAGGAGGTTGTGTAGGAAGAAATGTGGCATAACGGAGCTGGGCCTCGGTTATCTCCTCCCCATCTCTCCCCCAACCCCAGGGCGGCGTTAAAGACCACGGATCTTCTAAATTAAACTGAATCCTGTCCTTGGTATTATCCTCCTTACCCAGCCTCTCCTCTCCCCCAGTCCATCATCCAAACTGTTACCAGCAAGCATCTTTCTCAAGCTGACAGTCCATTACCCTGCTCTGCTTTCTTCTACATTTCTCTGTCATCTAGAGGGTGACAGCTGAACTCAGCATGGAATGGATATTACTTCACAACCTGACACCTAAACTTTCCTGCTTCAAATCTCCCTTCATTTTGCTTCTCATACGTTCATTTCCAGCTTACAGCTTCCCGAACACGCTGTGTTTTCCAATGCCCCTGTGCCCTTGCACACAAGTTCCTCCTCCAACCTTCCTTTCCTGGTGAGTTCCACTGGCTCAGCTCAGATGTCCCTTCTCCTCTGAAGTCTATCCCTGATAACGGTTCCTCCTTTCCAGATCTGGCACCTCTTTGTGCTTCATCTCTACGCTTCTCCCCACCAGACTGGGAGTTCCTGGAGAACAGGGATGGTGTCTTGCTCATCGTTGAACCCCCATGCTCAGCATAGGGCCTCAATGAGACCCAGGCCTGGGGGAATGCCCTTCTTTGGGATGTCAGAAGTCCACAAGCAAACAACTGGGACCAGAGTCCAGAGTTAGGAGGAAATAATTTCACATTCTGTGGCTAGCCCATATTCTAACATGTTCCCATCTTCCACAACACTCCACTTGACCCATATAGAAGACCCATGGAAGCAAGGGTAGGACAGAGTAAAAGACATTGTCTTTTTCTCTTAGTTCCACCAATGCATATCTTCTCTGACAATAAAAAGACATGGGGAATAGACACTTTAGCATGATCCTTATCTCTATCCAGCAAATACCAAGTACTAACTCAGAGACCCCTGAGATACATTAACGTTACAAACAGAAAGTCCTCTCTTCCATCGCCAGTGAGGTGGTTGCTTTAATAAAGCCATATCTGGAACTATTTTTTTGTGCCTGCTTAATGGTTACGTAGTATCCTTGCCCATTCCCACCTCCATGCCTAATGTTTCAGGCTGACTCATTTTATGTAAGATGCCCACTTGCATTACCAGAGGGGAGAATGGACATTGTGTGGCTGTAAGAACATGCTAACAGTGTAATGATTTTAAGAACACTCATTGAAAACTAGACTTTAGAACATTCACTGAAAATTGGCTGGGCTTGAATTTTCTGGGGGTCTTCAATCCATCTGGAGTTGCATACCTGGAAATGGATGAGGTATATTTCACTAGAAGAAATTGAGATCTGGAATTATTTTGGAGGAGGTTTAAAAAATTTTTTTTCAACGTTTTTTATTTATTTTTGGGACAGAGAGAGACAGAGCATGAACAGGGGAGGGGCAGAGAGAGAGGGAGACACAGAATCCAAAGCAGGCTCCAGGCTCTGAGCTGTCAGCACAGAGTGACACGGGGCTCGAACTCACGGACCGCGAGATCGTGACCTGGCTGAAGTCGGACGCTTAACCGACTGCGCCACCCAGGCGCCCCTTGGAGGAGGTTTTAAGTTCAATTGCTTGTTCACTCATCACACATTTGTTGTTTTATAAACATCTCCTAGTACCAGGCACTGTACTAGTAGTCTGGGGTCCACAGATGAGTGGGATATGGCTCTAGCCAAGAGACACAGAGTTTCACAATAATACTTTGATAAGTCTATCATAGAAGTTTTGATAAAATGTTATGAATGCTCAGTGGGAATATTCGTTCCACCTGAAGATAGAGTTAGCAAGGAATGCTTCATAGAGAAGGTGCTGTGTGCCAAGCCAGGAAGAATGAGTAGGATTCATCAGCTGAACCAGAAGGAAAGGTATTCTGGGTAGATGGATGAGCACAAGCAGAAGCATGGAAGGGTGAAAAGGCATATGGGATTCAGATTCACACAAAGGTAAGTTTCTCATCATGAGTGTGTAGCCCTTAAGTTTAGGAATTACTAAGCATTTTTGAGTCATGGGACTCCATGAAAACCAAATAAAAGCTAATGATTTCTTCCCCCAAGGGAGCGTGTGTATGCATGTACACATATATACGATTTTGTAGGCATTTTCATTGAGTTCATGAACCCTCTGCCCCAATGGACACAAAGCGTTAAGAATCTCTGATGGAAATATACATATATAAAACAGATCAGAAGTGAATTAATGGTTTTAGGTGCCACTAGCTTCATCTTCTCCATTAATAATAACTCACTGAGTGCCAAAATAAAATTAACTTTTGTGTGTCTACAAGTAATTAGCTGATTTTTCTGTCTCCAAAGGTCATTGGTTAATTTCCTCAACCACAATGTTGTTTTTTTTTTTTTACCCCTTTTGTTAGAATGGTTAGAATTTCAGGGATATATATATATATATACACACATATATACATACACACACACACATACATATATATGTACACACATTTAGAATGTTAGTTGAAACAAACAAGTGTGGGGAGAGGCCTGAATTTCAGGCTGCCTTTTTTTTTTTTTTAAACACTCGGAATCTAAATAAAGCTGGGGAGTGGTGTGGCTTTTCTGTGCTGCTCTGTTGTCTGGGCTTAGTCTACCTTTGCAGGTAATTAATTCCCCAGCCTGCTTATTTTTTCTAGTTGGCTCTTGTTTAGCTTCCATAGAGCCCCACCCCAAAGTGCTTTATTGTCCCTCTGCTGACTATTCCTACATATGGTCAAAATCAACTCACCTTCCGGGTTGCTGACATCGGCAAATTCACTCTTTGGCAAACTCGGCTCTGCTCCCAGTAACCCTTTGTTAAAGAAGTGTTATTACAACGGAGTGGATCTGATAGCTTACAAGTCTGTCCAATCTCTTCCACTCCTAGATACACTCCTAAGGAGAAACTCTTTGTCTTTGGATTTACAGCCACAGGCAGGATATTAGCACTCTCAGACCTGTTGGGTACTGGAGCACTGCTAATGAGCAAACAGCCCTGCCTCAATTAGTGGTTTGTGAAATATTCCTGGATATCAAATTGCTTTTGCTGCTTGATAGTCATACTGGCTCTTGGGATGAAGAGCAACCAAGCAAAAATTGTTCCCTTGTTGCATACTGCCTTGTTGATCTCCTAAGTTATACCTGTAGACAGAATTTAAGCTTGCCATTTCCCCGGAGCTAAGGTTTGATTTACACATGTCATCATTGTGTTGGTGTTCATGTTTTCTTGTATGAATCTTTTCCATGTTGTATAGATTACCATCTTTTAAGGCTGATTCTGTAGTAATAACTTAAACAAGCCTGGTTATTTTAGAAACAAATTAAGAAATAAACTGCAGAAGAATCCCAAATGGCAAATGGCTATAGTGGTAATTTGTCTAAGTATAGGTGTTTACTTCAGAGAGACAGAGAGAGTAGGGGAGTGGGGAGGAGGAGAGAGGGAGAGGGAGAGAGGTGGGGGGGAATATTAATGAAACTGGGAGAATGTTTCATCCAGATTGCAAATTCTGTGTTGACTCTTCCTAAATTCTTTGCTTCTTAATTACCCAGTAACTTTAGCTGGCAGTAATGTTAACCCCAGCAACTGAAAAGAAAAGCTTCAGTGTAGAGCTTGGGAAGAAAAAAGTAGTAAAGGGAAAGGAATTCAAGATCTGTTATTGGTATTTGAATACGTTTATTGTGACAAGAATGCTGTTATAAATATTCATAAGCAAAGACCATCTTTTTTATCTAGGGATTGTTAAAGATTCCAAATTGGAAGGATACATCTTTTGTAAAAATCTGCCACTGTTCCTCATTTGAGAATTCGCAGCTACTCTGAAATTTCTGCTAACATCATAAATGGTCACAGCACATGCCACTTGGTATGAACCAGACTTTTAAGTTCTTTGACTTCCCAGTGGGCTGTCTGTTCCCCTCCACCACAACCTCCCTTTCCTCAGCCTTCTGAAGGGCCACACTATCCTTTGTAAGCAACTCTATATAGATTGTTGGGGGAGGGAAGAGTATAAGTTGATAAGAGCTTCAGCTACAGTTATTCTCAAGTCCAGCAGAGAACAGTTTTCACTGCCTGATAGTACGAAGCACTGAGAGTGAATTTAGTTGACACTCTTTGAACTCTTTCGACTCCGTCTAGATAGGTAATCCGTAGGTAATGCAGAAAAGAGGTTGTGGGAGGGGTACTTTTTCAATATTTTATTGTATTTTCTTAAATATCCTTTCTGGAATTTTCAGGAACAAAACATAAAAAAATTATATACTTTATTACAAATGGTAAACTCAGAGTGCTCCAAATCTCTTATTTACAAACAACACTGGGCAGGACACCCAAACAAACAAACATGAAATAACTTACAAAGGCATGAAGCTGTTTATTGACAGTAATCAGCTTTCATCAAATTAAAAAATATATATATGTACATACACAGTTAAGGAAGGCAGGCCAGAAAGAGTTCATCTGCAGGCTCAGCCTCGCGCTCACAAACTCCCTCCCGCCTCCCCTCCCCCAACCCCTCCCCCCCTACTTTGTGTTCTTAAGGAGTACTACAGAAGCAATCTACAGTCTCTATTGCAGTTTGTAACCCCTCCCCCTCCCCCCTTTAATACTGAATGAGATCGAATGTTAGGTCCATGCAGTTCTTGGTCAATGTTAAAGAAAAGTCTAATGTTCTGTTCGCGCGGGGACAGCCCATCCGCAAAGCGGGGCAGCCCGCAGGCAGCCGCTCCCTGGCCCCACGCCAAGGGAGGGCGCGCCAAGTCCTTCCCACTCGTGCACACTGGGGGCGCCGTCAGGACGCCGCCCAGTCCAACTTGGATACCCTTGGCTTTAGTCCTTGGACACTTTTCTCTCTCTCTTTCTCTCTCAACTTGTCAAGTTCTCAAGTCTGTCTCTCTGGGTGAATTTTTTTTTTTCTCTGTTGCCCCTCAGCCCCCAACAGCCTCTCCTCAAAACGTTTGCAACTGCTGCGTTAGCATGAGTTGGCACCCACTGTTAACGTGGTTCATGACTTTCTGTTTAAGCTGTGCCACCTGTTCCCTGAGCATATTGGCCGTGGACGCCAGCTCCGAGTTCTGCGCTTTCAAGGTTTTCACTTTTTCCTCCAGCCGGGCGATCCTCTCCAGCTTCCTTTTCCGGCACTTGGAGGCAGCGATGCGGTTCCTCATGCGCTTCCTCTCCGCCTTGATCCTCTCCTGCGACTCCATGTCGATGGGGGACAGGGGCGGCGTTTCCCCGGGCATCTCGGGCACCGTCTGCGGCTCCTCCTTCAGGGCCTGCAGCCGCGGGTGCTGCACGGGGATCTGCTGGGGCAGGTGGTGCGGCGGCTGCGGGGGCTGCTGTTGCTGCTGGGGCTGCGCGGGAAAGGCCAGGCCGGCCGCGCCGTAGGAGGGCGCCCCACCGCCGCTGCTCAGAGCGCCCGGGTTGAAGTTGCTGAGGTTGGCGTAGACCGGCGGCTCGCTGTGCAGGCTGGCGCTGAAGCCACCGCTGCCGCTGCCGCCCGCCGCCGAAGCCACCGCCGGAGCCACCATGCCCGCCCCGCTGACCGGCTGCGCCGCCGACGTGACGCTGGGCAGCGTGTTCTGGCTGTGCAGTTCGGCCAGGGCGCGCACGAAACCCTCGGCGAAGCCCTCCTGCTCGTCTGTCACGTTCTTGGGGCACAGGAACTGCGTGGGGGTCGGCGTGGTGGTGATGTGCCCGTTGCTGGACTGGATTATCAGGCGCTCCAGCTCGGGCGAGGCCAGCTTGAGCAGCCCCACGTCGGGCGAGGTGAGGAGGTCCGAGTTCTTGGCCCGGAGGTGCGGCTTCAGGCTGCCCACCGGGTCGGCCAGGTTCAGGGTCATGCTCTGTTTCAGGATCTTGGGGTTACTGTAGCCGTAGGCACCGCTCTCAGACTGGAGGAACGAGGCGTTGAGGGCATCGTCGTAGAAGGTCGTTTCCATCTTTGCAGTCATAGAACAGTCCGTCACTTCACGTGGGGTTAGTTTGGGCTGCGCGCAGAAGTTTCGGGGCCGCAACAGCGCGCTGGCGAGCGGAGGACACCCCTCCCGGGGCCCTGGGCAGGGAAAGTTTCTCGAGGGGCGCGCGCACCCGCCGGCTGTCCTCCCCCCTGCGCCCTGCTCACCGGCTCGCTCCCAGGCGCTCAGGGTTCAGATGCCGCCAGCACTCTTAACTTGTCAGCTCGCGCGCGCTGCTCGGCTTTGAAAAGTCGCGGTCGCTCACGGAGCGCTCTTGGCGCAGCCGTCCCTGGGAGCCCGCAGACGAACACGCTTCCCGGCGACAGCGGCCCTGCCGGCGGCGGCAGTCAGCGTCGATCCCGCGGTGGCCGGCCGGCAGCGGGTGTCCGCCGCCCGGACTCCGACGACTGTCCCCTCCTCCGCTGCGAGGGGGAGGGGGCGCCGGGCAGCCGCGGCTCGCGCTCGCCCAAGTTCAGCAACCGGTGCGAGTGAAACTGAGCGCACGTCCCTCCTTGGTCTCCTCTCTCCGCCGCCTTCCTGTCTTCGCCGCCGCGGCAGCTTCGGGCGCAGGAAAGCTTTGCAAAAGTTCGCTCCGGGACTCGGGCCACTTGTCCCCTGTCCCCCTGGTCAGGAAAGTTCTTTGCCGCTGCAGCGGCTCTCTGGACTTCCCCGGACAGACTGTCGCCGCTCTCTGCGCTGTCACCAGCTCCGGGGAAGCGGGGCTCTCCTCCTGGGGGCGGCTGGAGAAGGGGCTCTCCGGACGCTCCCCAAAACACCAGCCCGGGAGCCACAGGCGCTAGCTCTGGGCAGTTGGTGAGAAAATGGAAAAGAAAATAAGATTTGCAGCTCGGACTCTGCTGCCGTCTTGCCTGCCTGCCTGTGTCTGTCCGTCTCCCTGAGTCCGCGCACCTCCACTCCCGCCTCGCTGCTTCAGCCACACTCAGTGCAACTCTGAGCCCTTATCCAGCCCGAGCTCAACACTTATCTGCTACCAGTCAACCCCTAAAAATAGCCCATGATGTCACCCCAAGGCCTTCCCATTGGCTCGCGTCGCTCTCAAGGGGGCGGGCCCGCCCGTCGCCATGGAGACCCCACCCTAGAAGATTCTTCTCTGGACCCGCGGAGGCTCACGGGATGAGGTAATGCTCCGCTGCCCTCCTACAGTTGGGCCCTTCTTTCTCCTCCTCTCCCCCTCCCCCTCCAGCGCGACTCGCGCCCGGCTCTTCCCTCTCCCCTCCCCGGCGCGTCTTTCCCGGCCCGCCCGGTGCATTGTGGGCTGACGTCTTGGGGTTTGACTGTCTAGTGACGGTGGCTGCCGCGAGCCGGGCGGACGCGGGCTCTCGCCGCCTCTGACCGAAGCGGGCTCAAGTTCAGGGCTCGGGCGGGAAGGCAGGAGATGCAGGCACCCGGAAGGCTCTGGAACCCGGCCAGGTGTCTGCGGCCAAGGGCGCGGGGTGGAGGGAGGTGTTTCCCCACTTGGGGGGCTCGTTGTCCCCCACGGGCACTTGGGCACTTCGCCTCGGTGCAGGGCTGGAGGCCGAGCGCCAGGCTCTGTGCCCCCCCGCACTTCCGGGGGGCGGGAGCACCGCCCTTAAGGTGGCTCTGTTAAGTCCCCTGTGGGGGCGAGTGAAAGTGGGCTTAAGTTGAGGGGCGGTCTCGAGACAGTGGGCCCCCCACGTTGAGGACGCTCCGAAGTTTGTCTCCCGGTCAAGTTCACAAGCGACGGACAGCGCTGCTGTCTGGCTGCGCCTAGAAACCAAGTGATTTGTATTTCTCCAAACTGGGCGCTCAGCTAAGTCGGCGTTGCACCCCCTAATGCCCTCTCCAAACCATGGGAAAAGGGGTGCGATGGTTCACAGTTTTGCTTCGATGGCGAAGTTTTTTTTATAGGGGGTGGAACTGGGGGGCAATTCAACTTCCAGTTGTAAACGAGCGTATAGGGAATCTGAAACTTGGGGAACCCCGGTGATCGTCTACTACCCGCCCCCGCACAACATGCCAGCACACTTTAGACACACTTTACACACACACACACACACCCTCCGGTCCTGATTTGCTTACAGGAAAACGAGAACGTGAGACACTCAGCAAAAGTCACGCAACGAGTGAGCGAGTCAGGGATAGGACCAGGATTTAAAATCTCGCCGCTCCCGGCCGGGTGGTGGGCCCATATCCTGGGTAGCCTCTAGGAAGCGCTAGACACATGTAAGTGGTTCCTTTTCCGCGGTTGTTATTCTATTCTCCCCCTACCCCGCACCCCTTCGGGACAAAAGTGTATGGCGGAAAGAATACTGAACTCGGGAATCGTGGGTTCTCTCGTGGCCAGAGCTGCCAGAGTGTGACGTGAACAAATCGCCGAACTTCTCTGGGATCCTTCAGATCTGCAAGTGGGGCCGGTGAGACCCACCTCACAGGGCTGAGATAGTGCAGCATCATCGCCTCCAGGCCGGGAGGCGGTCGCCTAACAGCCCCCTTCCCTGCCCTGCCTCAGGGTTTCCCAGAGCCTCGATGGAATGCCAGGATAGGAGTGTGAGTTGGCAGGAGCAGGTGTACTCCTGTGAGGAGCAGTGAGGGGAGGAAGCCGGGACGAAAGGAGCAGAAGTCAGCACTTTCCCGTGCCTCCTGTTGAGGACTGGGGCAAGAAGTTGGAACTGCAGCAATTTACATACTTAGCTTCTAATTCTGGCTTTTCAGCTTCTGAACTTAGGGGAATTCAGCCTTGGGTGTATAGCCCAGAGCTTTAGGGTATTTGTGGCTCTGAGAGTTCAGATTCAATGGCCCGACAGCAGCTAATGTCAGGGAAGTCTTTCCTTCACTCCTCTCATTTTCTCAGGCAGCAGAGGAAAACCCAGCGGCTCCTGTGAGCACTGGGCATGGAGGTGGGGGGGGAGGGGTATTAGGGATACAGTGATGACAATTCCAGTTACTTTTCTCAGGGAGGAGACGTTCTCTATTCTGTGGCCCTGAGTCATTTTCTTTTGTAATCAGGGAGCTGGTGTTCTCAATGATTTTGTATGTCAACGGGAGCAAAAATAAATTTCACGTATTAAACACCTACCACCAGCCAGGCATTCACCTGAGGAATTGAAATATGCTGTTTCTTCTTACAACCGTGTCGAGCTGCATATATTATTATTTGGATTTAACATATGAGGAACTAGGCTCAGAGAGGTTGAGTATCTATCTGGCTCAGGTCACACAGACAACAGGAAATCGACCTCAGGTCTGTGTTACATTCCCTTGTATCTGCTCCACTCTGGGAGACTTTCTTGTACTAGCTGTGGGGGAAATGGCACTTGGATGGTGTGGAAGAAGAAATGACCGCGCCTGACTCTGTCTCTCTGTCTCTGTCTCTGTATCTTTTGCCTAAGGGTTCTGTGTGTTTCTCTCTGCCTTATGTGGTTTAGCAGGCTTCTTTTCTCCTTATGTTGAGAAGTAGCCTATTTCATCCAAAAAGTAACAGATTTGTTCATGTTAACGCCCCTGCTTGAAAGCTTTCATGGCTTCCTCTTGTGACCAGGAAAGAGTTCAGAGAAGCGTTTGCCTGAGAGAAGGGGTCTTTCACAGTCCCATCCTGCTCTCCTGCCTCATCTGTCACTGCCAGTATCAGTCAGGAAAGGCTGGGCTCTGCTCCCCTAACAAACAAGCCTGACATCTCAGTGACTTACCCCAGGGAA
Organism: Prionailurus viverrinus; assembly: GCF_022837055.1. NCBI lineage: Eukaryota > Metazoa > Chordata > Mammalia > Carnivora > Felidae > Prionailurus > Prionailurus viverrinus. Next base: position 166,653,559 of record NC_062568.1, on the reverse strand, counting down.
GTTTATTTCTTGCTCATGCTACATGCCCCACTCTGGGTCTGCAGGGGAGTTCTGCTCATGGTGGACACTTGAGGACTTCTTGACCCGTGCTTCTCATTGCTATCTTGGCTGGGGGAGAGAAGGCAGCAAACCAACCATTCGCTGGCTCTCGAAGCGTCCACCTGGAAGTGAGACCTGCTGCGCTTCTGCTCGGCTGTCATTGGCCGAAGCAAGTCACGTGGCGAGGTCCAACTTGACTCCAGCCAAGTGTCTGGAAGGGAGAGAGCCGGGAATATTTGCGGAACAAACACCAATGACTCTAGCAGTCTCCTTTCTGTTCACCGAATGTTTGGCTTACTGTCTCCCTCTACCCTGCCCACCCCAGGCAGAATTTCCTCATTTTCCCCCGTAAGGGGGGACAATCCTAAAGATTCATCTAGTCGCAGTATGTCAAGCTCACTTTCCAGGTTCTGGGTGATTCGTAGTCGACTCTGTATCAGCTCCAGATGTGACTCTTTTTTTCTAAACGCGAGGCGTCTACCCTGCGCATCCTCAGTACGTAACAGTAGGAGCTAGGAGAGCTGCAACCGGCACACGGTTTGGAAAGCAAAGGAATGGGAAACCACGGTAGACGCCAGGCAGTCCGCTGAGCAGACATGTTCAGCACCCCGATTAGACCAGCACCCCGATTAGACCCTGATTCTGCCCGCTGCGTGTAGCTGCCCTACCCATGGCTCTCCATGACCCGGGGCTTTGCTCTCTGAGAAAGTCTTCCTTTTCTACATCTAAAGCAGCCCTAAAAGCTTTAAAATTCGCTTTTAAACATTAGGGGAGGTACAGAGTGATATTAAGTCTCGAATCCGGTCTCCTTTAATGCAGGCGGATGCACTTTTGGCAGCACAACTCTCACAAAAATGCAGCCTTCTTATCTGTGTGATTCCAGGCGTTCCATGAGCTAACAGCCACAGCCAGTTCTTTCCTAGACACGCTTCCACGTTTTGCTGTATTTCTTTGCTTTCTTGCTCTCATGCCTGCTCTCTCTCTCTCTCTCTCTCTCTCATTCACTTCCCCCTACTTCTCCTCCACTCTCTCCTGACTTGGTTTTGTGTGCTTTGGGTTTACTGGGCTTTGGTGGGAGAGTGACACTTTCCCTCCCTTTTCCAGAGCCAGTTCATCCAATTGAAAGCATGTGCTGGGTAACATCTTAATTTATCCAGAGGTTATAACAATAGGTTTGAGGCCATACCCTTGACTTGATCCATACTTCAAGGCTGATTTTAACTGGTATTTATTTATTTATTTATTTATTTATTTATTTATTTATTTATTTTTGGCCAAAAACATGTCTTAATTTTATATTTTACTGCTTGAGACTGAAAAACAATAGCCTCTTCTAACCCTATAAATACCTCTGAATTTACAGATTGTCCCGGCTTTCTTTCATTTCTGTTTACAAGCTGGGCAAATCTTCGGTGAGCTCGCTCATTTCTTTTTTGTAGTAAGTTTCCAAACGTATCCAACAGCCACCAACACAGGCTGCTAACATTTTGTTTTACAATTTTACAATCTCTTGCTTAATTTATTAGGTTCATGATATGCCTTCTCCATTATTACAGGTGATATGTCCACCAAATGGATCACCATCCTGTTAGCTTCTGATAACAGTGTTCTTAGTTACTGCCTTCTAAATGAATGTTTACTTTTGTTCTTGTTGTTGTTACATTACCGCATGTCTCAGTGCTAATTTTTTTAAGTTTATTTTTTTTAATTTGAGAGAGAGAAAGGGGGGGAGGGGCAGAGAGAGATGGGGAGACAGAATCCCAAGCAGGCTCCCTGCTGTCAGTGCACAGCCCAGTGCAGGGCTGGAACCTGTGAACTGGGAGATCACGACCTGAGCCGAGATCAAGAGTTGGACACTTAACATACTGAGCCACCCAGTCGCCCCTATATGCTAATTTTTATATCATTAAGGATAGGCCATGTTTGCGACCATAACAAACAATTCTAAAGTCTCAGTGGCTTAACAAAAACACTTTATTTCTTGCTCATACTACATGTTCAAGGTCAGAGGGGCTCTGCTCAATGTACTCATTCAGAGACTGAGTCTGAAGAAGGTTTCATCTTGATAAATGCTTTACATAATCATCCCAATCACCTCAACAGGGAAAGGAAACGTGACGAATTCACATTGGCAGTGAAGTTTCCTCCCAGAAATGACGCGCATTACTTGTATGTACATATTATTGGTCAAGAACAAGTCACACGATCATGTATTGCTTAAAGGGTGCAAGAAAATGCGATCCTACTATGTGTTGGAAGTCAAGAGCTGGAAATGCACACCTCTGCACAGGCTGGGTTATGCTGTGGTAGCAATACAAAAATCTTACTGGATGACAACCAAAACATATTTTTCATTCATACTGCATGCCGATTATGGGTTGGCTGTGTCTCTGCCTCACACAATATCATCATTCCTCTAGGACCCTTTCGGAAACATTGCTGATTGTCATGGCAAAGAGAAAAGAGCGTGGTGCTTAAAGCTTCTGCTGAGAGCAGTTCTCATTGTCAAGCCTGATGTCAGTGGGACCAGGCAGCAAGTGTTTGCAAATAGTAATACAGTCCACCGTGCCCTGAACTACACAGGGTCTCAGCTGCCCTAAACATTGTCAATTCCTCTGGTGTTTTTTTTCTTTCCATTTAATTTTATCCTTAATCAAAATGCCACCTGGCAAACTCCTACTTACCCTTCAAGACCCCGCTCAAATTATTGCTCTCTCTGAAGCTTTCTGCTACCCTATCTCCCACCCTATCCTCAAATAGTTATTATTTTCTTTTTTTTTAATTTTTTAATGTTTATTTGTTTTTGAGACATAGAGACAGAGTGTGAGCAGAGGAGGGGCAGAGAGAGAGGGAGATAGAATCTGAAGCAGGCTCCAGGCTCCGAGCTGTCAGCACAGAGCCCAACGCAGGGCTCGAACCATGACCTGAGCCGAAGTCAGATGCTTAACCAACTGAACCACCCAGACACCCCAGTTATTATTTTCTCTAGCTCTCACCATACTTGGCACATACCTAAAGCGGAGGATGTTTATGACGTGTTCTCGTAGATGTCTGCTTGTATCCCTGACTCCAAATCCAGGAACTGTGTCAAATTTATTTTGTTTAATGTTTATTATTATTATTTTTTCTAATTCATTTTTTTATCTCCAATGCTTAGTGCCGTGCCTGGCACATGGAAGGTTAGAAGGTGCTCAATAAATGCTTGTTGATGGATTCTTTTTTAAATAGCCTTTTCTATAGTGGAATTAAGGGGGCATTTTAATAGTCAATACTTTGTTTTAACACATAAAAATTGGAACTCCCTTGCTGAAGCCTCCTTGAGTGTATCTTATTGCATTTGGGAGAAAACCCAGCATTATTTACCTTGCCTATAACATCTCACCTGATCTGGCCTATGTTACCTCACCAACTATATTATAGCCATGCTGGGTTTGACCATATATGTCAGGGTAGCCTAGGTTAAAGTACAATTATAAAATTCCAAATCTTGGTGACTTAAGCCAAAAAAATTTATTTCTTATTCCTGCTCCATATCTGTCAAGGGTTGGCAGGGACTCTCTGATCACATTGCCTTCTCTGGGACCCAGCCTAATGTAGCACCTACTTTCAGGAACATTACAGATCTCGTGGTAGAGGGAAAGCAAACTTTGAAGGGTCTTGGCCAGGCAGTTAAGTACCTTTGCCAGAGAATGTAACAAATCACTTCTCACAATTCATTGGTTAGAACTAGTCTCATGGCCCCACCCAGCCACCAGGAGACCAGGAAGTGCAATCCTGTTTGCCTGGAAGGCAGAGAACTGTAAGCATTTGGTGACCAGCCCTGAAGACTCCCACACTGGACTTCTCTAGTTCCTCAAGCAAGATAAACTGTTTCTTGCCTCAGAACCTTTATATCAGCCTTCCCCCTTCTTTGCTATTCCTTGGTCAATTTCTATTTCCTTTAGATGTTTGCTTAAATAACACTTGAAAAGGCTTCCTTTCCTACTGCATCCTTCCCCCATCTAAATTCGATTCCCCTCTTATACCTCATAAGACTGTTTTTTTATTTTTGGTTTTCTGCGTTGTTTTGTTTTTTGTTTTTTAAATAGCGGTTGGGAACTCCGGAGTGTAATAAATAACACCCCTTTCTTTCCCTCTTGAGTTCAGAACCAGCAGGACGTTAGAGATAGGAATCAGATGAATGGACATCACAGTGTCATTGTGATATAGGATAGCTTGTAGGGCATGCAGCCACAAGGCCACAATGGGTTTCCTCATGCTTTACCTGGAATTAAACTTACCTGTTGGTCTCTGGCAAAGGTGGGAACTTGCAAGCCACTTCCGAACATACAGTGAGTGTGTACATCCTATGGACAAATGGGTCCTGAAAAGAGAGTGCAATGGTTGGGGTGGGCATGCTGGATCTTTCTACAGACTCCAGCCATCAGACAACCCACACCTTCCCCATGGGGAGGAAATAAGGGATGGGGAAAGTGGATGAGAAATTACTTTAGCAAATGTCCCCTCCTGGAAAGCTGAAGCCAAGGAAATGGAAATTTCTTTGTCTCAGTCGAATTTACCTTAGCTTATTATTCCATATTTCCCTTATTAATTGTTATTTTGAGATCTGTTTTGCCCACCAGAGGCAGGATCAGTACATCCTTTGGTCTTCACTGTATCCACAGGATTTAGTACAGTTCCTGGCACATAGAGGGTGCTCATTAAATCTTGGTTACACATCAGAGCCCCTGTGGAAGTCCTTCTTTTGGATCAACTCTCTATAAAATTTATTCCTGTTTGCTTGAGACTGCTTTCCAATCTTGGAATTTTCCATATCTTCCTCATCCTCCACCTGCTTTTTTTCTTTTTCTTCCCCAGGTTGTCAGCTTGGATATGTACATTCACATCACAACTGGAGTAAAGAGGCAGAAATGAAAATAAAAACTGAAATACAAGTAAGTGAACTACTGAGTCATTGGAGAGTATGCATGGACTAGGTTTTGGTCAAGGAATGGCTCCTGGGTGGCTCAGTTGGTTGAGCCTCTGACTTTGGCTCTTGGTCCATGGGTTTGAGCTCTTTGTTGGGCTCTGTGCTGACAGCTCAGAGCCTGGAGCCTGCTTCAGATTCTGTGTCTCCTCTCTCTGCCTCTTCCCTGTATATGCACATCCTCTCTCAGAAATAAATAAACATTAAGAAAATAGGTTTTTGGAGCACCTGGGTGGCTCAGTCGGTTTAGCATCCGACCTCAGCTCAGGTTATGACCTCATGGTTCGTGAGTTTGAGCCCCACACTGGGTGCTCTGCTGTCAGTGCAGAACCCGCTTTGGAACATTTGTCCCCCTCACTCTTTGCCCCTCTCCCACTTGTGTTCTCTCTCTCTCTCTCTCTCTCTCTCTCTCTCTCTCTCTCTCTCTCAAAAATAAACAAAATGGAAAAAATAAGTTTTGGTCAAAGAGGCATGGGTAATTGGGGTGCACATCATCACCCTTATGGTGATGTCTCTTCGGCACTCAAAACTTCTACACAACTTCCGAGATCATAAAGTGGAAGTCCTCTTCGAGGCCTGCCCCCTTTCCCAGTATGGGAATCCCTTTGGCATCATCGTCACTACTTATGTACTTCCGGTGATATTCAGAGCTGGGGAGAGGTAATCCTGCTGAATGCTGCTGGCTGGACCTCATTGGGAACATTGTCGACATGAAATTGTGGAACGCAGTTTTGGCCAGCCAGATCTCAGAGGAGGTCAGTCAAATGGCGAGAAGCTGGAAACCACGTCCCACGGAGAAGGAACTTGGGGGGAAAGGAAGCGACGGTGAGAGCATAGACAGAAGGCTTCAAATAGCTATGCAGGTGTTCCACAGGAGAGTTGGCCTGTTCGGTAGGTTTTGAGGTCACAGCGAGGGTAATGTTTAGAGGTTAGAAAGGAAAGCACGGCAGTATTTAAGGAACAAATTTCTGAAGTCGTGGTTATTTACCAATGGGAAAGTTGCCTTAAATGTAGAATTGAAGGCCATTCATTCAATTCATATTTGTTGTCTTCTATGTGGCAGACAGTATGCTGCCTTAGTTTATGATCATTCCTAGTGAGCTCGTAGTAACTCGTGGTAATTGTCACTTTATTTTGAAGGTTCCTAAAAACCATCTTTAAATATTCTCTTTTAGAATTTTTCTGGGGATGGTGACCAACGTTCGTGGTTTATCAATTCTGGAATTGACCCTTTTTTATTCCCAAAATTTGAAAATCTGAGGTCATGTTTTCTCATGTGCAATGTTAGTTCGATGGACGTTCTTATATCAAGACAACGAGCATTTTCAGTATTCGTAAACCAAAGTTCCCTGTACCTGGGACCACTTGAGACTGGATACTCTCTGAGCTCTAATGTATAACAAATATTTGTGGCAGAAAAACTGCAAAGTGTCCACCAAACCCCTTTTCCTTCTATGTGTACCACTGAACTACATTTCCTGGCCTCCTTTGTAATTAGGTGTGGCCATGTGGCCGAGTTTTAGCCAATACAGAGGGGATAAATGTAATGTGTGATAGCTACAGGCCTGTCTCCTAAAACCATCTCTCCCGATCTCCTGGTGAAGTGTAAGGGACATAAGGAAGGACAGAGCCACAGATGAAAGGAGCCTGGGTCTCTGAATGATCACACGGAAGATTGTCCACTGACCAGAAAATTTGCATCCAACTTTGCCTGAATGGGAAATCAACTTTTTGTGTTGAACTGCCAAGGCTTGGGAGCATATATGTTAACATGGCTAGTGTCTTCTTATTCCAACTGGTGCTGCAGAATACTGTCAGGGAATACATGTGGAACTGAGGTTAGGGATTTTGTTCTACCCTTTCCTGTTTGAAGCGAATTAATGGGGGAGACCGAAGTAAAGGACCTAGCACTTAATTCCATACTGATGCTTCCTATTGGTAATGCTTTTTTCTTCCCCATATAATTTGTAAACTTCATGAAGCATGTGGCCATGTGTTATATCCTCTTCTATATTTAATCTTTCACTGGATGTTTGTTGAGAAGTGCCAGGTGTCTTTCCAAAGAAATACAGGTAGCACATTTTGTTAACTTTGTTACTCATTTATTCAACTACTTTGGATCATTTACTATGGGTTGGCCACTGGTAAACAGTGGGGACCAAAAGCTACAGTAGCTGCCTACAAGTTGGGGTATAGCCAAGGAAAATAGACAATAAGGAGGCAAGACTAGTCGGGTATGATGACACTATGAGAAAGAAGGCTGGGACGTTCTGGATGCACAGAGAAGGGACATCTGACAAGGGTAGTGGCCAGAGAATTGTGCTCTAAGGAGGTGATGAATAAATTGAAACTTGAAGGATGAGTAGGAGTAGCCAGAAGAAGAGTTGGTGGAGAAAAGTTGTTCTAGGACAAGGGAATGAATGAACAAATGTCTGTCTATAGGGCAAGATTATGGTGCATACTTGGAGGGACCACAAGGCAAACTGGAAAGGAAGAATGGAGAGGATGAGCACGATAGGAGGAACCTGTAGTAATTGTGGGCACACACTTAATGAATGCATGCAGAAGGCCTTGCAGTAAATGTGTACACATTTATGTAGGAGGAAATACGGCTGATTAACCATCAAGGTATCAACAGTTGTGATATTTGGGTAATTTCCATTTTCCTCCTCATGTTTTTATTTTTGTTTTAAAATTTTCTGCAATCAACATGTATTACACGTAATAAATAAGAAATAAATGTTTTTTTCTTATTAGTTGTGACTGCACCTGCTGTCCCTCATTGGATCCTCACGGTAGTTCCTCTGAGCAAATGGAGGCCTGGAGGTGATACCCGGTGAAGCTGGGATTAGCTTTCCTGAGGTCCCATTCAGCCTGCTTTCTCTCCCTTGCACCTGCCTTCCCTGCAGTTTTCTAAGTAGTGATGATGGCTTTTCTTGGAACTGCTGACATTAGTGTCATGTTGCATGTTTCTGTGTATGTAGTTGGCAATGTGGAGAAAATGGGTCAACGTTCTCATGATCCTGACCTACCTAAGAGGCTCCCCACATAAAAAGGATGTCCTCGACCTATGGGACTACATCATTAGACTTGCTTTTTGTGATACATCATTAGATGTCCTTTGCCTAGTGATTTGTCATTAAGGGGAGAGGGCTACTGATAATTTTTTAAAAGGATGTTAGGGAAGAGATTGTTTCCCATTATTCTTTCAACCCACATCCTGATTGACCGGCATGCTGCTTGGCCAAACCAGTGGGTGATGAATATCTACAATGAACACCCAAACACTTGAAAGTCTTAAAACACTGTCTTAACGTTCTCTAAATTGGTACACAAATCACCTCCCAGATCTCAGAGTCTTAAAACAAATGAGTTTATTCCATGCGCATGTTACACTTCCTTCCTGATTTAGGCCTGGGCTCTTTCTTTGAAACAGGCTGATGTAGGAGCTCCCTGTCTGAAATATTGCTGCTGTGTGCCACAGGGAAGAGAGCGAGGTAACACCAGGAGATAGCTCTTAAAAGTTTTGCTCACCTGTCACTTCCACTCACCTCTGATTGGCCAGAGGGTGTCCCAGGGCTTGACAGGGAGCAGCAGCAAAGATTTTGACAAACGCCTCAGCTCTGTGAGTGTCAGTTTCTTTATCTACAAGGTGGAAATAGGTAAAATATATTATGGTACATTTAAACCATGGAATATCATGTAGCTAATTTAAAAAATGAGTAATTGCCCTTAAAAAGATGAGTTGACCTGAAGAAAAAAATCCATGAAACCACATTACACGAAGAAAGCAAGTTGTAGAGTAAGGTATGTAGCATGGTCTTGTTTTTGCATAAATTACAAAAACTCTATATCTGAGTATATTTATTTGCATGAGAATATTAGTAAGAACAGCTAATGCTTAATGAGTGCCTACGTCATATGCGCATCCCTGTGCCAAGTGCTCTTTACACACATTTGCTCATTTAATCCTTCGAAAATCCAGAAAAAGGAGTAGAAAGTCACCTATCAAATGGTTATTGTCAGCTACCTTCCTTGAGGGTGGGAGTAAAGAGATTGCACTTCATTTTTAAAATATATTATTTCTGTAAATTTTTACTTGTCACAATAGGTGGATTAATCAGCTTTTGTCATGAAACCACCACAAAATCAGAGTGCTGTACAAGGTTAAGTATAGTTTTCCTGCGTATGGGTCTGCAGGTCAGTTGAGGTGGCATACACTTCCTAAAGTCCCTTTCAGTGGCCTCTTCTCTCCATTGCACGTGCCTCGCCTGGAGTTTTCTGAGTAGCGATGGTGGCTTTTTCTGGAACTGCTGATTTTAGTGCCCAGCTGCGTGTGTTCGTGTGCACCCTGAAGAAATAGGGTTGGGGTCAAATGCAGTTCCACTTTATGTGTCTCATTCTGGAACCCATCCTGGAGAGGCAGGATCTATCAGGGAACTGTTCTTCTCGTGGCAGAGGTTGGGGCAAAAAGAACCACAGGAAACTTTTCAAGGTCTAGGCTTAGAGCCACTATACTATCGTTTTTGCCCACTTTCTATTAGCTGAAGCGAGTCACGTGGCCAAGTCCAGTATCAGTGGAGCTGGGAGGTCATGGAGGTTGTGGAAGGAGATAACGAATGTTTGCGGTACAGTCGTCTACTACAATCAGCATTCATTGCTTTGTTAGTTATTAAAAATAACAATAAAGTGAGGGAAAGAATACTTAGCTGGGAAAGTTTAAATTGTGCTCAATGTATTACCAAATTGCATTAAACATTTCTTAAAAATACACACTCCATATTTACAATTATAATGGGCATAGTCCATATGAACATGGACATTTAATTAACCAGTGTACTCATTGCCTGGAAGGGCAGGGAGGCATTTACACCAGCTTGGCGTGTGCAGCCCGTGGTGTGACAGTCTAAGCATAGTTCAGAGACTTTAATGGCCCTCTGTGTGCATTCCGGCTATTGTATGGTCATCTGCAGTCTGAGGAACTTAAATCGTGAAATCACAGATTCTTAGAGCAGGAAGAGTTCTGGTGCCCATGGCAGGCAGGTGCCTTCTAACTTACATGGATAGCTGCTCTTGCCAGTGATAGTTATTCTCGATCGGGTGTGTCTTACATTACTGGAAAGTAGTTTTGGAAATCAAAATTCCTTCATTTGGCTAGTGGGGACAGTGAGCTCCCCAGCTGTCACTTACCTGAGTGACACATTAAATTAGTGGCTAAGATGAGATGTAAACACAGGTGTCTAGATTAGGCCCAGGGCTTTTTGCTTTTCTCTCTAGGTAACGTAAACATCAAGCGTATGTTTGATCATTTGGGAGTATTCACTAGGCCCTGAAAGTTCCATTACTCCCTTTAAAAAACATACTGTCTTCTTTTTCTACTGCTCCCTCTGTCTTAAGAGAACTTGAGCACTTCTTTGACCAACTACCTCTGAGGCCTGCGAAGAAAACAGCAGTTGGTACAGACACTGAAATAAAGAGCACCATGTTAAGTTCCTGAAAACACTGCCCAGGAATCACGCCTATTTTCATTTCCTTTCTATTCGAGGTAATTTAGAAAATGTCTGCTGATCTAGCTCAGGGGAATCAACTGCACAAGGAAAATGTTTTATTAAGGGCCTTGTTAGGATTAAGAGCTGTGTTCCTCAAATTTCAGCGATTTACCCATCACTTTTTCCATTTTGCTATATTCATTTACAGTCTTAATACTTTTCTCTTAAAGAGGTTTACTTTCTTAAAACTTAAAGATGTTTTTATAGGAGATGATGCATTTCAGTTGTAAACTGATAACAAATATCACTTGCCATAAGCATTTAGATCTTTGTAAAATCATGTAAAAATAAATATATAGTCTTTAAAATAAACAGATTTGTCCTTATACCACTGAAAGTATTCTCTTATTCTACAGGAGGTAGGCATTCTCCACTAATCTATTGGAAACTATGGGCTTTGGAATCAAGGAGACTTGGGTTCAAATCTCAGTACATTCCTTTCCAAGTAGTATAATCTCAGGCAATTTCCTTAAATTTTTGAACATCAATTTTTCACATATAAAGTGGAACAAAAACAGTTGTCTCATAGCATGTATGTCTCTGTGTGTATGCTTGATGTGTGTATGTGTATTTGATGTGTGTATGTGTGTTCAAAAAGCGTTGAATATCATTCCTGGCTTATAGTAGGAGTTCAAAAAACGTAGCTACCTTCTTCTTTCCCTCTTTTTTTTTTTTTCAAAGTGGCTTTCATGGACTATATTGTTGGATAGATGAAGGATCTGTTGGTAGTATTAATTGTTCCTTGAATAACTTACTGATCAATTGCTTACCATATTGCTAGGAAATGTGCTAAGTGTGGGTACAGTGAAAACTGGGTAAATGGACTTGAAGACTTTTGGATTCAAGTATGTTTCATCACCTTTGGATGAGTCACTTAACATCTCTGAGCCTCAGTTTCCTCATCTGCCATTTAGGCTTACTTCAAAGAACTTACATAAGGAATGCCATAATAACAGATGGGAAAGCCTTTGATGCATTGATACAGGCATTTCTGCTATAATGTGACATGTATATTCCCGAAAAGCTTTGTGTTCTGCAGAGTTGTGCGTTAAAAATAACAGAACTTTTTGCAAAAATAAGGTTGAGGCGACCAGTGAAAATCTGTATTATATTATAGCCACAATGCTAAGATAAAACTGTAAATATCCTAATAGAAATAATAATGCTTTCAAAAAGACCTGTTAAATTTTGACTAAAGAAATCTATACATGCACACACACTATAGCAAATATGACTTGACCTTAAAACTGGTGAAAGCTAGGGGCGCCTGGGTGGCTCAGTCTGTTTAGCGTCTGCCTCCAGCTCAGGTCATGATCTCGCAGTCTGTGAGTTCGAGCCCCGCATAGGGCTCTATGCTGACAGCTCAGAGCCTGGGGCCTGCTTCAGATTCTGTGTCTCCTTCTTTCTCTGCCCCTTCCCCTCTTGCGCTCTGTTTCTCTCTCTCTCTCCTCTCTCTCTCCCTCCCTCTCAAAAATAAATAAGCATAAAAAAAACCCGGTGAAGGTTGTTTGATGGAAGGCATAGGGAGAGAGAGGAGGCTGCTGAATTATGGAGGTGTGGGCAGATGCTTAAAGACAGGGGTACACCGTGCAATTAGCTCTTTTAAGAAAGAGGACGTAGGAGAACAGCCCAGCGGGAGGATGGAGGGTGAAAGGGCATTACACCCAGTACCCTGGGTTCTGTATGCCTCTGAGGCAATTGTATGTCCCCGTGTGGTACGGTTTCTGCTCCGCTGCCGTTCCTTAGTGGAGCAAAATGCTAACATCCTGGGAAAGACCAGCGTGAAATAAGGTGGCTTGCATGTATGTTACACTGCTCTTGTTGCTCTGGTGGTCAGTCTTAGCTTCTCTTCAAGTTGCATGTGTCACAGTATCATGTAGTAGAGCACGGCTGCCCACATACACTGCTGTGGAGGGCGAGGAGTGCAGTTCTTTACGAAGAGCCTGCCCCAGTCCCAGGCTTCGTGAGCTGAACAAGCAGAGACTTCCAGAGGTAGAATACGTCCATCCAGGCACTCTCCCCCTGTGCCTCCTTCCCTCCCTTCACGGTCTGACCAGTCCGCTTCCCCTCCTCTCCTTGGTTCCAGGCTTGCTCTTCCTCACTAGCCTGTGACTCCTTGAGAGAGAGCTCTGTCATCGTCACTGCTGTGACCTGAGGGCCCGCACAGGGGCCCTGAAGCTGAATGATTGCATTACAGCTGAACCCCTTTTCATAGGGCAGGGAAGGGCCCTGGACCCACTGAAGGGGTTCCTGAGCTCCCCGGAGTGCATCGGAACCAATGGACCACTTTGATATGAGGATGTAGGCACTCTGCCAGGACAGGGACAGTGTCTCATTCAGCTCTACGTCCAGCACCTCTATGGCTTGCAAGGGAGGTGGGGACTCCTCAGTGCGTCCTGGCCCTACTTTACCCATGGAAGAGCATGAAGGGGCGAGTGACTTATCTTCCTCCTCAGCACCCCTCCTTCCCTTGCTCCCTCACCCCTCCCTTCTTTTCATTCTTTCCACAAATATTGATTGAGGCCCTATCCCACACCACACAGTATACAAAGTCCTAGGAATGAACCGGTGGGCAAAAAAGACATGGAGTTCGCCCTCATGGTACGTCTATATCGCCTAGAGGTGGAGCACTTAACCTCCGGAGCCAGATCGTCTGGTAGCTGATAGCTGGCTCTGTCCTTTACGCACTGTGTGAACTCGGTCAGATTCCTCTCTGAATCCCAGTTTCCTCATCTGTAAAACAAGCTCGTAACAGAACCTTTCAGAGGGTTGTTACGAATATTAAACGAATTGATGAGTACCTGCCCCAGTAAGTGCCCAATAAACATGAACTGTAATACCAGTATTAGAGTTGCTCTGTATAGATGCTGAATAAATATGAAATCACAATAAGCAGGAAGTGTTATGAGTGGAAAAAAAAAAAAACAAGGTGGGAATTGCATATAACCTGGAGCTATGTTTTCCCTGGGGTGTAGCTAGTAGAATATGTGAACGTTACCTAACAGGGAAGTTGGGGGACAATTGAACTACTGTCCTAGAAGTTCTCTATGTATTTCTGGGTTTAAAGAAGAAAAATGATGGGGAGCCTGGGTGGTTCAGTCGGTTGAGCGACTGACTTCAGCTCAGGTCATGATCTCGCGGTTGGTGAGTTCGAGCCCCGCGTCAGACTCTGTGCTGACAGCTCAGAGCCTGGAGCCTGCTTCGGATTCTGTGTCTCCCTCTCTCTCTGCCCTTCCCCCACTCATGCTCTGTCTCTCTCTGTCTCGGGAATAAACAAACATTAAAAAATAATTAAAAAAAAAAGATAAACGGGGCTTAAAGTGGATGATCAGAAAGGGCCTCTCTAAAGAGGGGCTACAATATAAAGGGTGTAAAAACTGACACTGGGAGAGGAGGGGGTTTGGGAAGGGCATTCTGGGCAGAGGAAAGGCAGGGAAGAGCCATCACCGATGATTAGGTATCGAGGACTTTCTTCTACGGGCTCTGCACTAGGTCAATTTTGTTAAAAGATCTTCTGTTCTCCATCGGTCAGTTAAAGTGTCTACTGTATGGGGAGCTCTCAGTTGTGGCTTTTAATCACTGGAGCCAGGACACTGGTCTCATCCATATCCCAAAGATTCTAGAACTCTATGTCTTTTCAGACTCTGACTGTGGCTCCCTCTACACCGCCTTGTCTGTTGGGCAGTTGTTTTAGTTCTCAGGTTACACTTGAGTAAAAATACAGAAAGGAAACATAATGAACATGTGTTTCTAGGTGCCACATTCCAAGTTCCAGTGCTCACTTTGGCACAAAAATTGGGGTGATACGGAGAAGATTAACTTGGCCCCCTGCACAAGATGACACAAATTTGGGAAGCGTTCCATATTATAAATAGATAGATAGATAGATAGATAGATAAATTCACTCCCAATTCCTAAGTTTTAATCAGCATGTGTTACTAGCCACATACAGCTTAGGTAACCTTGGCCATGTCATCTCATTTGCCTATTCATTCATGAATCCTCATTCAGTGAATACCTATTGAGCAAGAGGTATGTGTTAGTATGGGCTAGATGGGTCACCCGGGGCCTCAGCTTCTCCACCAATAGCATGAAGGCCTGGGCCAGACCACTGGTTTTCAACTACAGTGTTGACGCCCAACCTCCACTTTATTAAATAAATTAGAGTGGATTCAAGGTTATTCCTTCATAGCTTCAGCGTACTCCCCGGTGTACCGAAAAGCTTTCTCTAGGGGGAGAGAAAACAGTGGCGTGACAGCTAGCAGCTGGAAATGTTTATTATTATTACCCAGAAATTGTTTTCTCTGCCTAGACTGTTAGGATAGTGAGCCTCACCTGTCCCCAGGACTCCATGGAAAGGGTTGAATGAAATAGAGAACTGGGTGTTCTCTGAGGCTCTTCCTAGTTTTGACATTCTCTGAGTCCTGTGATTCTTCCTCTTTTTTTCTTTGGCTCTTTCATTTAACACCATTTCATATGCATGTTTCCAAGAAGCCATGTGCTTCTCTCCCATGTTAGACTCAGGGACTGTACTTCAGTTTTGCTTGGTAGTTTCCCCATAAATCCCTCCCTCTTGATTCACTCTACAGACCTTTTCAGAACCTTCATTTCAGTGAACCCTAATTGTGTGTGTGTGTGTGTGTGTGTGTGTGTGTGTGTGTGTGTCCCTACTCAAGGTCTTTATCCCTGGTAGCAATAGGCACTTAGTAACTGTTGGACAAATTAGTGAATTCTCAATGATTATCAGGACCCTCACCGCACACTTATATACTTGTAATAACCTTTGGATTATTTGACATCTTGTGAGGGTATTAATTCTTAACATGGAATATCATTAATATAGATACAAAGATATAAGCAGGCTTTGTGCTTTATTAGCAACTGCCAGATTGCCTGGGTGCTTTTGTTTTCTGCAAATTGCTGATAATACTTGTGGTGATTATTGATAACATTATCTTAAATGATCAAGTCAAGGAGTACTTTCTCTCCATTTTTTTTCTAGGTGTCCATATGCTTCTCATTCTAAACCCCGGCAGTTTCCCTAAAGCCGGTCAGATCAGTGCTGCACACGCTTTGACTTTAGCCAGAGAAAAAGAATGGGGCTGTGCCAGCTGTAGGTACCCGCAATGTTTGTGTCGACCCTTTTGCCAGTTCAACGCCAGCCTGCTTTGGGGTTTTCCGTGACGATGGCGATGATGATAGAGATAACTATAGCAACGCTGTGAAAATATTATTAACTCCATATTAGAGATGAGGAAACTAAGGCTCAGAGAGGTGACACGGCTTACCTTTGGTCACCCAGCTAGGAATTAGCAAAGACAGGATGGACTTCTGGTTCCATCTGACTCAAAGCCTGTCTCTTTCCACTAAACCGTACTCCACCACACTCCCCAAGTGGAAGTTCGAGGTCAGGAGCCTCATGGGACCAGCAGGTCTGTCAAGTTCTGCAGGACTGAGCTGTTTATCATTGCAGAGGACACTCATCACTGCACTAATTACATTAATTGCTGCCCACTCTGGGGCTAGGTGGGTGGCTTAACAATACCTAGCAACGTGGTAATGATGCCTGGGCCTGCCTTTCTGCGTGAAAACATCTGACTGCTTTTTTTCCCCCCCTCTTTTAAACTCCTTCCCATGGTGGCCAAAGATAGTAATTATAGGTTCTATTGGTTGGGAGTTAGTGACTCTCTACCTTGTAGGGGAAAGGTCAAGACTCCGAACTTTGGCCTCCATCAACATCAGCTGTGTGCTTGACATTTTATTTAAGGAATCCTTTATAATCCTCGTGACAGCTCGGAAGTAGGTATTATATTATCCTTGTTTTGTTTATAGGGGAACCCAGTCACCCCTTTGAGATCACATAGCCGGGAAGGGCTGGAAACAGGCTTAGAACTCAGGACTGTTGGAGGACAGATTTAGCTTCCACACATTTCCCTACATCAGAGCACCTCTCAACAGGAGATTTTTTCCCTCCCTTTGCTTGGAATTGAATTACCAGTATATTTGAGTCTGCATGTCCAGAGAAGCAAGGCACCGGGGATTGTTTTGAGGAGTCCTCTGTTGCTCCGTGATGAATATTTGACATTTCAACCTTCCAACTATCACCCTTTCCCTGAGCGTCTTGAGGAAATGTTAACAGAGTGTTTCAGTTGACTTTTTAAGAAGTAATTTGAAGACTACATCTGTGTACTTCTTGGGAATGGACAAGATGGCTTTGGCAGTTTATTATAATTGGGCAAATGACTTAACTTCCTCAGAGATCCAGATAACAGAGGTTAATTTGGGAAGTAATCGACTTTGGAATGTTGTGTATGCATGCACTTTATGGGTGTGTCCATATCTATATGTATATGTATACATGTCGATAAATGTACGTGTGTGTGTGTGTGTGTGTGTGTGTGTGTGTGTGTGTTCATCAAGAAGTATGATGAACTCCCATACTGGCTGTGTGACCTTGGAGAAATTACTTATGTTTTCCAGGCCTCAGATTCCTCCTCTGAGTACAGGCTCATTATTCCTACCACGAATGATTGTTAGAAGATGAGGTGGGGTATATGAACACCTAGTACAGAGATTAGCACATAGGAAGTATCCATTTCCCTTTTGCCTATCCCAGAGTCTGACATTCAATAATTGGTGACTGAGTTCTTGTTTGATATGTAAAGTATTGGAGTACTGGTGGGCTTAGATGACTTGGTTCTTTTCTTACCTACCATCTATCTGTAAATGAAGCTTAAAAATATGTTTTACTGAAGTTCAAAACCATTGTGTTGTGTAATGACACAGAGTCGTGGTTAAGATATGAGGGGCTAGACCAGCGTTTGCGTCTTGGCTTTACCAACTCCCAGCTGTTGTGAATTGGGCAAGTCACTTAACCTCTCTGGGCATTAGTTTTTTCGTTTCTAAAAAGAGGGATCATAACAGTTCTGACCTTGTGGGGCTGTTGTAAGTCAGGGAAGTTTTTGAGGGCAGGGACTATGTCTACAATCTTCTCTGCACCCAGCCAGAATGAGGTTTGGAAAGAGCTGGCTTTGGACTTAGACGTCCTGTCGACTCTGATTCCAGCATTCCCATACTGGCTGTGTGACCTTGGAGAAATTACTTATGTTTTCCGGGCCTCAGATTCCTCCTCTGAGTACAAGCTCATTATTCCTACCTCGAATGATTGTTAGAAGATGAGGTGGGATATATGAACACCTAGTACAGAGATTAGCACATAGGAGGTATCCATTTCCCTTTTGCCTATCCCAGAGTCTGACATTCAATAATTGGTGACTGAGTTCTTGTTTGGTATGTAAAACATCCTTTTCTCTCACACTCCATTTTCTAAATTTTTTTTTAATGTTTATTTATTTTTGAAGGAGAGAGAGACAGAGCATGAGCAGGGGAGGGGCAGAGAGAGTAGGGAGACACAGAATTCAAAGCAGGCTCCAGGCTCTGAGCTGTCAGCACAGAGTCCGATGTGGGGCTTGAACTCACGAGCCATGAGATCATGACCTGAGCTGAAGTCGGACGCTTAACCGACTGAGCCACCCAGGGGCCCCCTGTCACACTCCATTTTTATTTTTGCCTTTCCAGCCTTTTTATTTCTTCCCCTCACCTTCCCTTCACTTCCTTTTCTTTGTCTTTTTTAATCTGCTCCAATCTACTGTGACTCAAGGCCTCCATCCAGGATTATCTGTCCCCTGGACGATTACAGCAGCCTTCTCCCTGGCCTCCTTGCGTCCATCCGGCCCGCTGCTGTTTATCCTTCCATAACCTGCACGGACGTTGCTATCCTTCTGTGCCACCCCCTCCAGTGACTTCTCATCACACCCAGAGCAGTCTGAGGTTCTCACCATGGCCTGTCCCGGAAAATTCTTCGGACCTGTCTTCCTCATGCCCTGTCTCAATTCCCCCTGCTCCAGCCTCGAAGGTCTCCTAGCCTTACTGGAACTTTTCAAGCACATTCTACCTTTGGCTCTTTTATACCTGCAGTGCCCTCCTCTGCCAAGTATCTGTAGATTTCACTCTTACTTCATCTGGCTTCTGCCCACATGTCCCCTTATCAGAAAGGCCCTCTTTGATGATCTGCATGAAATGGCACCCCCAGCCTCTCCCACTTTCCCACTGCATTTTCCTTCTCACTTCCCAGTGAGATATTATATATTTATTTACTTTTTATGGTCTCTCCCCCCCCCAGTAGAATGAGAGCTTTGTACAAATAGATTTTGTTTTGTTTATTTCCCCCCGTTTCTATTTTTTAAATTGTATTATAGTTGACATATGATGTCATATCAGTTTCAGGTGCATAACATAGTGAATCTACAATTATATACATTATGAAATGTCCGGGGTGCCTGGGTGGCTCAGTCAGTTAAGCATCTGACTCTTGGTTTCGACTCAGGTCATGATCTCACGGTTCGTGAGTTCGAGCCCCACACCGGGCTCCTTGCTGACAGTGCAGAGCCTGCTTGGCTCTCTCTCTCTCTCCCTCTCTCTCTGCCCCAACCTCCCTCTCAAAATAAATAAATGAACTTAAAAAAAAAAAAAAAGGAAATGTTCACTACAATAAGCGTAGTTACCACCTGTCACCCACCCTACAATGTTATTACAATAGGATGGTTTTCTGCTGTGTCCCCGGAGCCCGAAATACAGTAAGTGCTCAGTAAAGAGTTTCTGGGTACACGAATGCGTGTGACCTCTCCCTGAAATGTCAGGGAAGAGCCTGCATCAATGCTACAGGTGATGCCAGGCCTGGATGGCTCATTGACTAGCGTTTATCTTCCCTAGACTAAAGTGATCAGCATCGAGGAGGAGGAATTAGGGGCCCACTCCCTTCACCCATGTGCCCCCAGGACCAATGCCCTTTCATGTGTGGCAGTGGCGTGCCTGTGTTCACACTTGCACTTCATGCCATACTTGCTGGGCTGTCTGGAATTCCCATGGCAGCTTCACAATATGATTAATCTTGCTCATACAGATGCATACCGATCCCAGACAAGGATCACTCAAGGTTTAAATCTGTCACTGCCACAACAGATGGGAAGTTAGAGGTAGGAGACCGGCTTGTTCCCAGACTATGAAAGCAAACACACAAAATCTGCTAACCGAACCACTCTCCTCCACTGGTCTCTCCCTTCCTTTCCTCCCCCCTGTCCTGATTCTGTTCCTGTCACACAGTGTGGCAGCTTAGTGAAGTGACAACCTGCACTGAGAGCTCAGGGCTCCAGACCCAACACCCACAGTGAGATCACTGGGAGATCTCAATCAGGTTACGCCACCTCCCTGAGCCTCAGTTCCCTCTTCTCTAAGATGGGCCTTGAGAACGTACTCAAGAATACTTGTGGAGTGGGAGACGACTAAATGTGACCCCAGGGAGAGTGGCTAGCTCATGGTGAGCACCACAGATGCTAGTGCCTTCCACACTGGCTCACTTACATGACCGTGGGCTTTGGGTCACGTTGCCTTCGCTTTGGTCAACCTTTAGAATGGGCAACCCAGCTGAAAATACAGGCAAGGCCTTTCAGATGCAGTACCTTGTAAGGTTTACTCTTTGCATGGTGAGGTTTCTGAAGACTCTGGGTGGGTGGGTGGGACATCACAGCCGTGAGAGCCACCGTTGCTGCTCATATTAGTTTCCTAGGGCTGCTGTAACAAATGCCACAGCATTGGGTGGCTTCAAACAAAAGACATTTATTCTCACACAAAAAAGGTGTCTCCGTGTCTCAGATCTCCCACTCCTCTCTGTTATAAGGACAGTAGTCATAGGATTTAGGGCCCATCCTAAATCCAGAATGACCTCATCTTGAGATCCTTTTTTTTTTTATTAAAAAAAAAAACACCCACAATTAATTTTTTTTTTTTTTATTTTAGAGGGAGAGAGAAAGAGCACAAGCAGGGGAGAGGGGCAGAGGGAGAGAGAGAGAATCCTAAGCAGGCTCCATGCTCAGTGCAGGGCACTATCTCACGACCCTGGGATCCTGACCTGAGCCAAAATCAAAAGCAGGACGCTTAACCGACTGAGCCACACAGGTGCCCCTTGAGATCTTTAATTATATCTGCAAAGACCCTATTTCCAAGTACCGAGGGTTGGATATATCTTTTTGGAGGATACAATTCAACCGATTACACTGCCCCCCCGCCAAGAATATCAGATTAGGCAAAGGGACAGAACACCAGAGTTTCAAGTAAAGAGTAAAACAAACTATTGGAAGGCGGGTAGGGATTGATTCATTCATTCTTTGACCCAGACACACCTGCTGAGTCTCTGCTGAGCTGGATGCTGGGAAGTAGGAATTATGAAGCACAGTCCCTGCCTTCAAGGAGTTTACAGACTGGTAGCGGCCGACAGAGGAACAGGCACTTCCAGCTCAGAATGGTCGGGCTATTCGGGAGGTTGGGCCCCGATGCTGTGAGGCTTAGCAGGTCTGGCTCCTGAGACTTCTGGAGGAAGGGTTGCCACACCTGAGGCCTGAGGGAGGAGGGAGGAGGGAAGAGTTCTGGGAAGAAGGAACAGAGGAGAGAAAGCCTGGCTTCTGTGGGTTCTGCACAAAGTAGGGGCTGGTGGGCTGGAGAGGCAGGCAAGGGATCAGATTGTATAGGGTGCTTTGAAAAATAAAAATTAGAGGGCGCAGGGGTGGCTCAGTCGGTTAAGCGTCTGACTCTTGGTTTTGGCTCAGGTTATGATCTCACGGTTTCCTGAGTTCAAGCCCCGAGTTGGGCTCTGCACTGCCAGCACAGAGCCTGCTTGAGATCCTGCCCCTCCACCACTCACGCTGTCTCTGTCTCTCTCAAAATAAATAAATAAACTTAAAAAAAATTTTTTTAAGGGATGCCTGGGTGGCTCAGCCTGTTAAGCATCTGACTTCGGCTCAGGTCACGATCTCACAGTTCGTGGGTTCGAGCCCCTCATTGGGCTGTGCGCTGACAGCTCAGAGCCTGGAGCCTGCTTCCGATTCTGTGTCTCCCTGTCTCTCTACTCCTCCCCATTCATGCTCTCTCTCTCTCTTTCTCTCTCTCTCTCTCAAATATAAATCAGCATTCAGAGAAATTTTAAAAAATTAAAAACATTTTTCAATAAAAATTAGAAAAAGGCTTTAGTGAAAAGTGATGTGCCAATAGATTTGAAAATTGTATTTATTATGTTGTATCTTTTTAAAAGAACTATAGCATAAACGCAGATCACAAGTACAGCTTGAATAAGTGAGCAGCTCCATGTCACTTAGGTGTATGGATTGTCAGGGTTGGGCCAGGATAGAGGAGAGTCTGTGATGGGCCCAGGGCTCAGAATTCCATTTTTGTCCGATGGGTAAACGGCCCCCATAATGGGAAGAACCTGGGATCTGGAGAAGGCAGGCTCAGTTTTGAGCCCCATATCTGGTATTTCCTTGATTGCAGGCAAATGGCTATGCTTCTGTTATCCTCAGTTTTACCATTTGTAGAATGGGCTTAACAGCATCTGCCTCACCAAGATGGTGTAAAGATTGAAATGAGACAAAGCTGGGGAAAGTGTCATGCAAGATAGTTGCTAATGGGATCCTCAGATTCTAACCTGTCTCAGGTCTGGACTGCTTCACTTGACCTTCCTTTTCCAGTTTGTCAGATAAAAGAGAAGGAGAGGAGGGGGCGAATTTCTATGTTTGCAGGGCCTTTTTGTTTGTTTCCCATTCCAAAATAACATACCCTAATCTGGACTGTCACTCTTGTGCCATTCTTCGTCCCTGTCCTTCCTGCTCACTGCTGGCCATCCCATCTAACCAGGCTCAAACGAGGCAGGGAAGGAGGGCAGGGGTTGGGGAAGAGGTTTGAGGGTGGAGATGAATTCGATTCTCTTCTCCCAGCCTTCAGTGAGGACTTGCTATCCCCAGCTGTGTGCTGGGCACTGGGGATTGTGAGTGGCTTGTGGCGGGAGATGTAGGAGGGAAGCATGGCATTCACACTCGGATGGTGGGCTGGCTCATTTGCGGAGGCAAAACGCAAAGAGGTCCCATGACAGAGCAAAGCCAGCTAAGGTCAAAGCCTTCCTGTTAAGAGGCAAAAAGCCCCCAAAGGAATTGAGAAACAGATGAGGCCAGTTTATTGGGTAAAACACCATAAAGAAAGTGAGCTCAGTGCTAGACTCCCCTCTCTCCTCCCATATCAGATTCTTGGCATTTTTACAACAACTATCTTTAAGCGTTCTCGACCATTCTTTTACAGACATTGTCTTATATGATCCTTGCTAGAAGCCCCAAGGCTAAGTATTGTAATTACCATCTTTTGCGACTGGCGCTTCCAAGGACTTGCTCCCAATCTGACCACTGTTAAAGGAAGGAACCAACTTTGGACCCACGTTCATCAGGCTCCAGAGCTCCCGCTGTCTCCCCTCAGCTCCCCTGTTTTGCTGAATGTATGTGGAGGGGAGCCCCGTGTTTCATCAGGGTGCATCACATCGCGTGCGTTTTTAGTATTTGTGTGCACATGTCAAAAAACCGGCATGCTGATGTGCCTTCCCAGTGAGTCGTCCTCACTGCCTTTTGAGAGGCTAAATCGATTTTTGCTGGCAAGGCCCGGCTCAAGGAGAACAGGAAAGGAAGCATACAAGCCTCTGTGTGGGAAGCCGGTCACACGGGCGAGGGTTGGTCCTTGAACAAACGATTGGGAAATGGCTCTGTTTAGCCCTGGTGGAACTTTACTTCACTGGGGGCTCCTGGGTTTTTCCATGACTATTTTATTTCCAAAGCACAATTCATTCTCTATTCTTGAAAAAAAAAAAAAAAAAGGAAGTAATATTTTTTTAGCACCCACTTGGTGCCAGGCATGGTGCTGGGTGCTTTACATCTGTAACATCACTTAAATCCCTGCAAACCCTGCCAAGGGGGCACCGTGGGCACCATTGTTCGGCCCAGGAGACAGATTCAGGAAGGTGCAGCTGTTTGCTCAAGATCACCCTGCTGGTGTGGAGCAAGCTGGGGCTCCTGCCCAGCGCTGTCCAAACAGCAGGCCATGTTGGCATTTTATTTTATTTTATTTTATTTTATTTTATTTTATTTTATTTTATTTTATTTTATTTTATTTTATCTTATTATTTTATTTTATTTCATTTTATTTCATTTTATTTCATTTTCATTTTCATTTTATTTTTAAGTTTCTTGTGTTACTTTACTTTTATTTTATTATTTTATTATTTTACTTTACATTTCTTTTATTTTTTTTATTTATTTATTTTTTTAATTTTTTTTTTTTCAACGTTTTCCATTTATTTTTGGGACAGAGAGAGACAGAGCATGAACGGGGGAGGGGCAGAGAGAGAGGGAGACACAGAATCGGAAATAGGCTCCAGGCTCTGAGCCATCAGCCCAGAGCCCAACTCGGGGCTCGAACTCACGGACCGCGAGATGGTGACCTGGCTCAAGTCGGACGCTCAACCGACTGCGCCACCCAGGCGCCCCTTATTTTTTATTTTATTATTTTACTTTACGTTTATTTTATTTTTTATTTTATTATTTTACTTTGTGTTTATTTTATTTTTAATTTTATTATTTTACTTTACTTTTTATTATTTATTTTATTTTATTGTTTATTTCTTTTGGGAGAGAGAGAGCGCGCGTGCGAGGGTGCACATATGCCTAAGCAGCCCAAGCAGGGGAGGGACCAAGAGAGAGGGAGCTGTCAGCACAGAGCCCGATGTGGGGCTCAATCCCACCAACCTGTGAGATCATGACCTGAGCGAAAATCAAGAGTCAGGCACTTAACCCACTGAGCCACCCAGGCGCCCCCACGCTGGCATTTTAAAGTTATCGGTAAGACATTTCATTTTTCAATTAAGTTGTAAATTATCTTTACTAATTCATGACCCAGGATGCTGGCATACTGACTCCACCCCTGCTCTTTTAGAAAAAGAAATGCTTTATCTTTTCATTCCTGAGTAACTGAAGTGTTTTGACCCAGAGATAAAAATCTTCGAGTCAGGTCACTTGAGGGTAGAACGTGGCTACTCTCACTCATTTGGCTTTTTTTTTTTTTTTCTTCTTTTTTTCCTAAGGCATCTGGCCTCCTTTGAAGATCTTTCTCTGTTATCACCACAGTACTTGGCTCCTGAGGTGGCGCTGGCCATGAAGGTACGGGCTGGACCTATAGTGTGGATGAGCCTATGGTCAGAGAAGCCTCTGTGCTCAGCATCCAGAGGGGCCTCTGAGATTTCAGACGGGCTCAAATAGTCTCCAAGACCAAAGGCCCTGGCTCCCTACTTGCACAGTGTCACCACAGCAGGTAGAAAGAAGTCCTCGGTGCCATTGGAGAACATTTGGCCTCTGAGACGAGCAGTGGGGCCACCAGCCCTTTTAAGGGCTGACGATTTTGAATAACTGAATGGTCTCGGGTTTTGCACTGGGCAGACAGATTGACCAAACCTTCAGAAGTGGAATGAATGATAAAGTTCTTTTCAAAACTCTCTCTTTTTTTTTAAGTTTATTTATTTATTTGGAGAGAGAGAGAAAGAGAGAAAGCCCAAGCAGGGGAGGGGCAGAGAGAGAGAGAGAGAGAGAGAGAGAGAGAGAGAGAGAATCCCAAGCAGACTCTGCACTGTCAGTGCAGAGCCCGACGGACCTGGGGCTCAAACTCACCAGCCATGAGATCATGACCTGAATCAAAACCGAGAGCCTGACACTTAACCAACTGAACCACCCAAAACTCTTTTAAGGTTCATAAAAGCAGGGGACAAACAGGCGGAGAGGCTGGGGGAGAGTGGGCTCTTAACATAGCTGTGGTGGAGAAAGCCTAGGCTCTGGCTGTGTGACCTTGGGTACATTCCACTTCCCCTCTGAGCCCCAGTTTTCTCTTGTGGTGTTTGGCAGTGGCAATGCTCTTTCTTCCTTGCTCCTGTCCCCAGATGGTGGTCGTGACGATTAAATGGGAATATGTTTCTGCTGTTGGAGCAGGGTCCCAACACAGAGAAGGTACTTGGGCAAAAGTCAGGAGGCTTGGATCGTACTTCAGAGTCTTCTCTGAACTCTGTGTCTCCTTTCCCTGGGCCTCCCTTTCTGCAAAAGGAGGGGATTAGAGTAGGTATTTTTTTTTTCCCTCTGTGGTCTCTTTTGACCGTAACATGCCATGAGCCTATCTCTCTAAGTGGAGGGCATGTGGCAATTTTAAGGGATGAATGGATCTTGTAATATTTGGCCATTCAGCCATTCAACAGATATTTAATAATGGCTTACCATATGTCAGGTGATGGGGACAGAGGGACAAAGCAGAGGTAGTGCCTGCCCTCTCAGACCTTCCAGTCTGGTGTAGATGCCTCGGTTGAACTCCCTCATCTCAGATAGTTAAAGGGACGGGCGCCCAGGGAAACACTGTTAGCTGAAAGAACGATGCCAGTCATGTAATAGCTGCTCAAATACTCATTGAACATCTTGCATAAATAAGTCAATGCAAGCACCTTAAGGAAGCTCTTGGGGTGACCTTAGAGTTGGGGAACAGTTTCTAGGAGTCAGGAAAGGTCGTGGGAGCTCTGGCCAAGGGTGTGTGTAATTGCTAAAGAGTTTGTTTATTGAGACACCTGAGAATGAGGGATCTGCTCCTACCTGCCCGATTCTCAAGGGGGCCATTACTGGGAACAAGGAACAATGACTGCTTCCCATGCCTTGTGTTTTCCCCAGAGGAGGAGCCGGTACCGATGCCGGAACCACAGGGGAGGAGAGAAGAGTGGCCAGAGAAAGGTGCCAGTGTTTGTATGACACTTGGGCCAAGTCCAGAGGACCATGAAAAATTATGGAGTCTCATCTGTGTCCCATCACGAGAGAAAAGGGGGCCCATTTGGGGTGCAAGGGTCACATGAGGGTTGGCCCCGGGATCATGGCCAAGAGGCTGCCTGAGGAGGCGGAAAGAAGTCGGGCTTAGGAGTTGGAGACTGATTTGGGTTTGAAGGCTGTGGGACCCTGGGCAAATCACTTAACCTCTCTGAACCAGCTTCCTAATCTTTTAAATAGGCATCACAAAGTTGACCTAAGAGGTTATGAGGTATATAATACGTCTCAGGCAACTATAGTCAGGACCTGGGACTAACTGTACTCTTGATGATTGGTGTTTATAAATATTACATTATCAGGACTCGGGTCCTGATTCTGTGCCATATTGAAAACCAGTGCTAGGAACAACTTCGAGGAGAAATATTAGAAGGTTGTATTATCTTTAATATAAGTGACATGTTGACTCAAGACTGAGTGGATTTACAGGGACTTAGCTCTAGCTTAACTCATCTCCTAACCAGCTGTCTGACCTTAGATAGACAGTTTTGCCCTCTTTGAGACCTGGTTTTCTCCTCGGTGAAATGGGAATAATTTTCATGCTCAACTTTTTCTCATCCATCCATTCAACATTTATTTAATGCCTGTTATAAGCCACACTATGCTTGGTGCTGAGGACAGAGGAACAAAGCATAGTCCCTGTCCCTAAGGAGCTCACCATCTAGTGGGACAGACCATTAAACAAATATTTCCAATAGAGTATAGACAAGGCTGGCCCTGTCTGAATGGATAAGGAAGGCTTCCTGGAGAAGGTGCCATCCAAAGCTGAGAGCCGAAGGATAGTAGCATTTAGCCAAATAAAAGTAGGAAAGGAAGCGGAGAGTTAGGAAAGGCACTCCAGGAAGAAGGAACTGCATGTGCAAAGGCGAGGAGGCAAATGGGTGCAGCAGATGTGATAATGTGGCTGGCTGAATATGCCTTGCTGCAGTGTGGACTTTGTGTGAAGGCAGTGGGAGACCACTGAGAGATTTTTAAGTGAGGGAGGTGGAATAACATGGTCACATTTGCGTTTTTAAAAAGAACACTCAAGGTTATATGTGCATATGTCAAGTTCCATTATGGAGAGCAGTTGTGGTAAGTTGATCCTTCCTGATCTCCTTCCTCCTCCTTTCCCTGCCCACATAAAGTGAAATAACCCACATGAGCATGTCTGCTGTAGTGTGTGGCACATAGTAGGTGTTCAGTTAGCATATATTATTCCCCTTTTTAAAGCAGTCCTTGAAAAAGAAATCCCCTGGCATGGAATGCATGTTGGGACAAAAATGCTGAGGGTGCGGCTGTTTGTATTTTCTGGCTGCCGTTTCAGTATAGCTGATAGGATTTAGGTCAAAGGAAGTTCCCCAGACAGCTCAGTCTCAGCCAGTCATCTGGGGTTTCAGGGAGGGCAGGTGAAGGTCATAGTATCTCTCCTATTGCCGGAGGCCATTTCTCCTCAGGGTCCTAATCTTGAAAACCTACCAGACCTGGGCAATCCTGTTAATTTGTTCAAGATAGCTTCCTCGTCTGTAAAATGGGTACGAAGTTACCTGTGCCACGCCACACAAGATGTTGTCAAGAGGATCAGAAGAAAATGTGAACCACAACAAAATAACGCAATAGATTCCATTGACTGATACCTACCTTAGGCTGGGTCTTGTTCTTATGAAGCCAGTATTATCATTAGCCCTATTTTACAGGTAAAGAAACCCAAGTTCAGAGAAATTATGCAAATCACCCAGGGTAAAGTAAGTGGCTGTAGCCAGAGCCCTGGCATTTTAACTACAACACCATGACATCCACGACCTACTGCCCCTTGAAAACTACCAACTGTGCCCTGAGCTCTTAAGCATGATTCAGGCACCCCAGAAACGCACGCAGAAAGGCGGAAGAAGGAAGGAAAGGGGCAGTGTTTGAAGTCTGAGAGTCTTTCCTCAGGCCTCCCACCTTCACCCCCAGCCAATTTCGGGTCCTCTCCCAGATGCATTCCAGGAAATGGTTCCCTGCCCGCAGCTAAAGTGACCTGTTACTTGCCTGAAGCCTCCCCGGTCTGGGACCGGGTGAGGGCAGGAACTGTCTCCGGGTCATGGTGTTCTCCCCAGGGCCTAGTACAGTGACTAGCACTCAGTAACTATTTGTGAATAGATTCCTTCTGTCACTTCCCCGGCTTTACTGCTCAAGCCTTCCTCTTGGCCAAGAGGTCTAAAGCAAAGGAGCTGAGGCTTTGGGAAGAAGGCCTTATAGATCCTTGGGCATATGCTGATGCAGGGCCACCCAGAGGTCAGTGTGCCAGCCTTGGGTCAAGCCTGACATCAGCCCCCCCACACCCTCTGACAGCAGGAGGGACCCAGAGGGCTAGGGTAGCCCACCACATCCTGCCCACCCTCTCCATGGGACTTGATGCTGGAGGGCTGGCACAGAGCACAGGGTCCAGGTGTCC
Organism: Prionailurus viverrinus; assembly: GCF_022837055.1. NCBI lineage: Eukaryota > Metazoa > Chordata > Mammalia > Carnivora > Felidae > Prionailurus > Prionailurus viverrinus. Next base: position 166,624,822 of record NC_062568.1, on the reverse strand, counting down.
CATGAGGAACCCTAAGGGCCTGCGCAGTGGACCCGGACGTCCAAGCCTCTGTACGTGCTGGGTGGCTAGAGCTGGGCTCCCCTGGCTGACGGTTGGTCAACACATCGCATGAGAACCAGAACAGTCCTCAGGCACATTGAGCAACCAGCTTCCCTTGCTCGCCCCCGGCAGGAGCTGGGCCAGGGAAAGTGAAGAAAGCTGTTCTGAGCCTCCCCCGGGTGGGCGTGGGCGGGGCCCTGCCGGGATAGGGGCGGCTGGACCGGTTTCAATTGCTCCGGGACCGGATGCAGCCCGGTGACGACTCGGGCGGAGACAGGAGAAATGCGCGCCCAGGGCGCACCTGTAGGTTTTCCAGGGCGACGCTAGCTTTGGCAATGATACGGCTAGGGGCTCTGGGTCAGCGGTCACCGGGAGTGCGACTTCCGGCTGCTAAATCAGGCGAGCGGGAGGGGCAGCGGCGAATCAGCTGACAGGTACAACTGGAGGAGGCTTTGGGCCTCCCGTTTGCCTGGAAAGGAACAGGAGGGAAGGGGTGGCTCCCAGAAACGTCCGGGTGACCGAGCTGCTCCACTGACGTCGCAAGCGCGCATTTTGTGCCTTACCCCTGGGCCACCCCCGCAGCACGTTTGGGTGGGACGAGCCTGGCCAGAGTTGTGTTTGCTTCCCGGCTGTCCCACCTACAGGCTTTTTGTGTTCTGGGGCCAGTTGACTCCGCTTTTCGGAGCCGAAGTTTCCCCAGGTGAAACATGGGAACACCAAGCTCAAAGCGTGGTGTGAGAGGTCCGTGAGATGACACAGAACAGTGCCCAGCGAGTCGTGGGTGCTCAGACGGCGGGGTCCCCTCTCCCTTCCTTGCTCAGGATCCAGCTCCCACTGCCCGCCCGACCCGAGGTCGCGCCACACAGGAGATCCTAGACAGTGGGGTCTCGGTGGCGGGAGGTCTGGCTTGGCCATCACTCATTTGAGCCTCTGTCTGCCGAACTACCCAGTGGGACGGGGCATGTGGGCTGATTCCGAAGGCCGCCTTTGGGTCGTGTTCCTGGGATCCATTTCAACGAGCTCTTTCATTCGCGTGTTGATTTATTCACAGATTCCTATCAGAAGGCCTCCCCCGGCGACGGTCCCAGCCCGCCAGCGTTTCGTCCGTACACAGCCAGCCTCCACCGGCTGCTTTCTGTGTAAATACAGCCAGGCCTTCCGCCTGCAGGTCGCCGCGGGTCCCGCGGGCAGAGCCGGCGGGCGGGCGGGGGGCGGCTCCTGTGCCACCGCGCGGCGCGGGCCTGGCAGGTCGGGGAGTCGGCGCGCCCCGCACTGGCGCAGGGAGGGGCGCTGGGGGCCGCCAGGCGGAGCCGAGGGCAGAAGCCCCGGGGCGTAGACCTTCGGAGTCCCCGCCCATTAGCGTCCGCATCCACTGACAAATACCAACCCTGCCGGGGGGAGGGGGGGGTTCTCCCCATTTTAAAGACGGGAGACTGAGGCTCAGCACGTTTAAATGGCTTGACCAGGGTCCACAGGCGGAAAACGGCCGAACAAGAAACCCTAGCCGAACACATCTGGTTGCAAAACCCAGTCTTTTCTCTACCCCATCTGTCATCCGTGAGCTCCTAAAGGTCTTAACGGTAAAGAATAGAAAATAACCACAACGAACCCGATCAACAGCCGAGTGGGAGTTGAAAGGGTCTTCCAGAGCTTCCTTGGGGGTCTCACAGGGGGACTTGAACCGCAGGATGGCCACAGATTGTTTTTCCTGGGTGAGAATTTTACTCCTTTTCAAATTAAAAAAAAAAAAAAAAAGGATTCTTAGTAAAACAAGTAATGATGGCTAAGAATATAAAGCTCTTGTAATCATTTTAGCTGAAAACAGGGGACTTCAAAGAAATTTCAGGCTGTTTACACGCCGTTCATCTTTCGATCTATTGGGCAGAAGCATTGTTGACACTATTTACATAGACGGGCAAACTGAGGCCTGAAGCCACTGAACGCGAGAAGCAAAGCGGGGGCGGGGAACCGCGACTTCCGGACTCCCAGCCCGCCGCCCGCCGGGTGCTTTCTGCTGCGGGCGGGAGTCCTATTTTGCAAATAGGTTTCCTCGGACAACTGCTGCTGATCTTTGTCACTCAGCCAGCCAAGTGGGGGCGATTCTGAGTAATGCAGGCTACCAGCATGGCTGGGGCTGAAAGCGAAAGGGACACGCAGGTGAGGGGCCGGGAGGGCGGGTGGACGACCCAGGCGCCGGCGCAGGCGGGGCCACCGCCAGGGGCCCCGCAGTGGGAGCACCCTGGATCCTCCCTGCCATAGCGCTTCTCGGCCATCTGTCCCCTCAGGGGCACAGGACCCAGGACTGCCCCAGACACCTGGGACCAGAGGCCCTCTCCTTGTGTGTGGGGACAGTGTGTCGGTTGAGTCTGGACTTAAATCCGATCCTGGTATTGGCTAATTATCAGGCCTTGAGAAAATTACTTAAGAGCTCACTCTCAGTTTCTGTATCCGTAAAATGGGGGTAAGCAACACTTACTACGTCATGTAATTGCTATAAAAAGTAAATGTGTGCCTATCCGTGAAAGCCTAGAATATTAAAAACAAAAACAATTAAATGCTATGTTTTGCTCTTAATGTTAGGCGGGCCCAGGTAGGAATTTAAGTTAGGCCAATTAAGAACTCAATGACCTGGCAGGTGTACGTTCTTCAGGTACCCCACCTGGAAAAGGGAGCTTTATTACACTGTACATCACAGGGTGGGGGTAAGCACAGATGAGCTCCCCAGTATCTGGCAAGTCCACAAGTGTTTACGTTTGCAACTTTTGTTGTTTGCCAGCCATGTCTTCAGCACTTTGCACTTATTAGCTTATTTAATGCTACAATTACAGTATGAGAGAGGTATCACTGTTATCCCGTTTCACAAGTAGGAAGCCAAGGCACAGAGAGGTTGAGTTACTTACCTAAGGTTACGCAGCTACAAAGTAGGATTTGCATCCACAAAATCTGGCTCCACATTCCATGTTCTTAACCCCTACTGAATGTACCAGGCGTTATGCCAGGCCTTGGGGATGCATCCGGGAAGAACATCGAGCACTCACCTCCTTAACAAGAGCAGGGGCTTCTTTCTGAGTTTACTGGCCTTCCTTATGTCTGCTTAAGCACTGCATGCACTTTATTATACTTTATGGGCATGTTGTATTCATCTGGTATACAGGAGGTACTCAACATTGTTTGTTTCCCCCTTCCTGTATATTTGGACCAGTTAAAAGTACTTACATGGAGCGTGGACACGAGGTGTGTTAGGCGTTAGAGCACTTGGTGTCCGTAGGTGCTTTGCACACCTGAGTTCCTCCTTTCCTGTACTTAGTGATCTTCCAGTTACATAGGCCGAAACAGCACACCCTTAAGGTTTAGACCTTTTAATAATAATAATTGCTTCTGCCTCTGAGAGTTACTGTCTGTGCTGTGGGGTTCCCAGAACTGAGGGTGAATTTACTGTATTTATCACTTAATCATTTCCCAGAGAGCTTATGACTCTGACACCTTTAGTCAAAGCTGTAGAATTCTCCCTTTCCAACCCTCCCTCTGTGGGGTCCCTGTGATAACTCTTGCTGTAAGTGGCTGAAGCTATTAAATATAGAATGTAGATCTTCCTGCAATGCAAGTGTAAGCTGTCCTTACATTCATCGCTTAAATGTTATGATCACTTCAAGCTTGGCTTTTGCATTTGAAGCCTTGAGTTAAATGTGGAAAGAGAGAGAGAGAGAGAGAGAGAGAGAGAGAGAGAGAGAGAGAGAAACCCGTAACGGTTAGAAATAAAAGTGTGCAGTGGGTAGGTTTCCAGAGTAATAAAAAGCAGCTTTAAATTTTAAAAGATTTTAAGCCTGGTTTGATTCCAGACAGCATACCCTAAGTTCCCATCATTCATCATGGGTGCATTCTAAAGGGTCAAAACCACCTTTAGACAATTCGGGGAACTCGATTGATGACATAGTATTAAATCTTGAGTTTCTTCTTGTAAATGAGATGACCTGTGGAGAGCATTCAGCTCATGGTAGGCGCTCAGGGGAAGCTGTTGAAATCCGGGACTGGGTTGCAGTTAGAGACCTTATCCTCGACTGACATTTATTGCATACCTACTATGTGCCAGTTGCTTGGAAGTCCGTTGTTTCAAGTGAACCTGACAATAAGCCTGGGAGGAAAATAAGCTGTGGAAGAAGTTGACAGTCCAAGAAGTTCATTCACTTGCCTAAGTCGCCAGAAAATAAGGGGCAGAGTCTGAGCTGGAATTTGGGTCTGACTCCAAGTTCAGTGTCTGAGTCATGGCAGGAGTCTGCTTTTTCCTGTGTGCCTAGCTGTCGGTCATTTTAGAACTGGAGGCTAGAGTCAGAGGGGACTTTAAGATCGGCTCAGCCCGGGATTCTCTGCCTCTTTTATAACCCAGGTCACCCTAGATAAACACAGAAACCTCACATCCTTCTAATGAGTTTCTGATTCAAAATCATTGATATATCATGATTCAAAAAAAAAAAAAAAATCAGAGCCAAAGGACACAGTTTTCAGCATTCTGTCTTTAAGCAGAATAAGCCTCCTTGGAGCTTCTGGTTCCAGCTCCTCACCTCAGTCCCCAGCAGAGAGCTGTGGATCTGACCCCCACCCCCAGCACATTTACTTCCCGGGAATTGGGACTTGCTCATGACATGGCCAGCACTTGGACTTGGGGCTGTCTGACTCCAAGTGCAGTGTCTTTCCTCCAAGTATATCTGCTTACCTCTCAGTTTGGTCTCTCATCCTGACCTATCACAGAGTCCACAGTTCCGGCCGACTTTATCACCTGTATTTCCAGAAAGCGTCATTCTTCCAGGCCTTTGCTCGGACTGTTCCTCTGCCTGGAAGCCCTCACTCCCCACCCTCTCCTGTTTGCTGGGTGAACTCCTATTCCCTAAGATTCCGCTGAAATGCAGCTCTCTCAAGGAAGTCGTTTGGACTTTCACCTACCTCCGAATAAAGGGAATTGATTCCTCTTCCCTGCCTGCCTGTGTAGAAGCATCTCCTGGTATTTGTTAATATTTAAGAGTTGCTTGCAAGCCTCTCTCCCTCTCTCTGCGGCTCTGGTTCTCTCTTAGCACTTTTGGCCTCTCTGGGCATCCACCACCACTACTACCAAAATTACGGTGTTTGGGGATGAACCACATCTTTATATATGTTTTTCAGCAGAAGGCCTGGCATACAGCAAGCATTCAGTAAATGTGTATGAAATACATTATACACATACACACACAGGTCACTATCAGGGTTTTATTTATTTATTTATTTATTTTTTTATTGTAATAGTCTTAAGACTTCACCCAGGCTATAAGCTCTTATGTACAATTGACCTCTGTTGAAGTAATAGGGAGCCACTGCAGGTTTTGGGGGTAGAGAGTTCCTTGATCCATAGAAACTTGCTCATGGGATTGAAGCTGTAACTCTCCCAGTTTCCACACCTTTGCTTTTATAATCTTTCCCTGGGAAGGTTTTATTTTATAAACAAGAGGGGCAGGAGAAAACTTTTTTTTTCATTCATTCTTTGTTTATTCCAAAAATCTTGGCTTTTGTTGTCCTGGTGCTACTTGGAATCATGGATATGATGAGCAAGGTAGAAAAAAAAAATCTCCTCTCATGACATTCACATGCTCCTGGAGGAGAAAGACAAATAAGTAAATAGCAAATATATCAGTTCAACTGGTAATAAATGTTATGAAGAAAGATCAAGACCACAAAAGACACATGGAGTGGGGGATGGGCAGATTGTTTTAGACGGGGAGGTCAAGAAAGGCTCTTTGAAGAAGAAACACTTGACAGAACCCAGAATGAAGGGGGGGACGGAGCCAGAAAAGGTTTGTAGGAAGTATATTGCAAGCAGAAGGGGCAGCAAGTGTAAAGGCCCTGGGGTAGAAACAACTGGGTACCTTGAGGAACAATAGCATGGCTGAAGTGACAGCATGGACAGTGGCTGGGGTAGGTATTGGTTTGTTTTCAATGGCAGCTGTTGGAGTCAGATGATAATTTAGTAGGTGAGATAAGATTAGCCTTGGCAGTTTGTTCTGAGTTCAACCCCGCTGTGGGTGAGTAAGTGAATGAATGGAACATGGCTGATTAGCCAAGAAATTGGACCAAACACTTTGGTCATATTTTTATAACTTTTAGTCAGAAACAAATGAAGGTTTGTGGGGCAAAATATAAGAACAATATGATTTTAAAAATGAGTTTAAATGATCAAAGTGGAGCAAAGGATGAGTTTCTGAGTGTAAAATAGGTGGCATTTAGTGTTTTTCTTTATTTAAAAAATTGTTTAATGTTTATTTATTTTTGAGAGAGAAACGGAGCACAGGTGGGGAGGGGCAGAGAGAGAGAGGGAGACACAGAATCTGAAGCAGGCTCCAGGCTCTGAGCTGTCAGCACAGAGCCTGGTGCAGGGCTTGAGCTCATGAACCATTGAGATCATGACCTGAGCCAAAGATCTGATGCTTCACCGACTGAGCCACCCAGGTGCCCCTTGTGTTTGTGCTTTAAAAAGGAATCTGCCTTCATGACTTGGGAGTTCGACCCCCACGTTGGGCTCTGTGCTGACAGCTCAGAGCCTGGAGCCTGCTTCAGATTCTGTGCCTCCCTCTCTCTCTGCCCCAACCCACTTGCATTCTGTCTCTGTCTCTCTCAAAAATAAATAAACATTGGGGCGCCTGGGTGGCGCAGTCGGTTAAGTGTCCGACTTCAGCCAGGTCACGATCTCGCGGTCCGTGAGTTCAAGCCCCGCGTCGGGCTCTGGGCTGATGGCTCAGAGCCTGGAGCCTGTTTCCGATTCTGTGTCTCCCTCTCTCTCTGCCCCTCCCCCGTTCATGCTCTGTCTCTCTCTGTCCCAAAAATAAATAAACATTGAAAAAAAAATTAAAAAAAAAAAAGAAAAATAAAAAAATAAAAAGGATCCGCCTAATCCATCCCATGGTTATTTTAACTGAAATGTAAAAGTTACTTTCACCGTAAATTTGGGGATGGCACTAAGATGCCAGCTGTAGAGGGTGGGTGGCTTCAGCTTGACCCTGCTGGGGGACTCTGGAGTGTGGGTTACATCCCAGAGTTATCCCCAGCCTAGGCCAGGGAGCTATGGCACCTGATGTTTTTCCCAGGAATAGCTGTGGCACTGGCCATTGAAGGCACACAGAGGTGGGTGCACCCCACCCCCACCCAGGAAACAATAAAAACGAATCCCAAGGGAATGTGGTTGGAACAGTGACATTATCTGATACAATAAGGATAGAATAAAAGAGGATGATCTGGAAGTTCTTTTGTCTCAGGGCTGCCTCCTGCATGTAACGTTCATCCTATAGTGATTATGGGATCCAGGACAGTTAAGGGACAACCAGGGGCCCAAGCCCCCGGGCCCTCAGGCACAGTTTGCAAACTTTGGCTTTGTTTTTACTCAGTCTGGAGGGGAGATAAATACACACTTTATTCCAAAAGGACAGGGAAGCAATGTGAAGGCCGAAGGACTGAGATTCAGATTCCATCTTCATTTTCAACTGCGTGGAGTGTTGTGTGAGCTTCAGCATGTTAATTAACCTCTCTGAGCCTTGATATTTCCCTTCTAGAACATTTAATAATTCCCAGGCCCAGACTTTTACCATCATGTTGCCTTGTCTTGTGGGTCCCCACTGATGCCTATTATGTCTCTGAAACCACGAAAATGCCAACTTCTGTTTTTCAGGAACCAAATGAACTCTGGCTTAGGACAGAGTGCCTAACTGATATTCTTGCTCTGTAAATCATTCGGCCTTTACTCTTCTTGCTTTATTTCTTACATTTTCTTGGGGGGTTGGTCTGGTTTATTCCCAACGTACTTGTCACATGCTAGGCTGAATTATGGCGGGTTGCGTGAGGTCCTTTCTCGGTTAGGCTGTGATATCCTCAAGAAGAGGCCGTGTGGCGGGCCGTTCTAGGCCCTGGTATGAGGCTCATATGCTGTTGGAGGCACAGAGGAGAGAGCACAGACACTGGGCTGCACAGATCTTGTTCGAATTCCTCTCCGCTACCTCCTTGTGGTAGAACTCTGGACAAATCATTGAACTGCACTTTGAGACTCAGTTTCTTCATCTGACAAACAACCAAATACGGGTGCGTATATTTTATGGCCCTTGGGAAGACTGGCTACAAAACGTGTAAAACGGTACCTGGCACATAATGGCCTTACTGAGTAACTGCTGACTGACTAAAGGCTCTGCCCTACATCACATGCGACCACCGACAGCATGTTCTTTCCCCTGCACAGCAGGAACGGGAGTGTTCACAGGAGGGATATACCAAAGGGTGTACCCCTGGCTACATACCTTTTGCTGTGAAGAGGAGCAACATTTTATCTCTAACATAGTGCAGAATTACAGGGTGACAGTGAAAATGACTGACTTACTACAAACAATTTTAAAAAATTATTTACTTTTTCAAGTTTGTAACAGATAACATATCCCCTTATTACCTGCACCCGGGGAGGACTGCTCCTACCTCCCATTCTTGGTTCATCACTGGCTTACAAAATTAAGAGAAAGAGAGGGTGGGGGTGATTGGGGGAGAAGATATGCTCTAATTACAGGGCAGTGGGATGACTGCCCCACAGAGTTGGGTCCACGGCTCTGTACAAGAACGGAGGTCAAAGCCACCCACTCACCTGCGCTCCCCGGTGTTAGGGACCGAGGTGTGGGAATGTTGCCAGGGAAGGCTCACAGACGAGACTTTAGGTTGGCCTCTTCTAAAGAGAAGAGGAGGAAGGACTGTCACTGTAAGTGACAGAGCCTGCCAAGGCGCAGACTTTTCACCCTGCATGCAGTATTCTGGGAACTTCAAGTGGGAGGGTTTGGTTGGGGCAGAACCAACAGGACCCAGCACTTGTATTTAAAAACCTCCCAGGGAAAGACTTCCAAGTCCCATTTTCTTGTAGGTTCTGGAGAAGATTCCAGCCTGTTGCTCTATTGTTCTGTGAGTGCAGAGCTTGATGGAACCCTGTCTTGGCCCCTAGCCATGAGGCTATTTCTCAGGGAAAGCCCTTGGACCAAGAAGTCTGTTTTTTCTTTTCTTTGGAAACTGTGGTGCTCTTTGTGAAAACAAAGGAATTTGGATTCTGTTCAGGAAAAATGTAACCTACAAACAAATAGCCTTGGAAAATCTGTGCCTCACCCTCAGTGCCTGGGTCAGGCATGGAGAGAGCTCCACCCTCCGCTGCTTTCTAGCTGGAAGCCACCACCGTTTCCTCTTCTGTGTGTTGTCTCTGGCTGGCCGAAGGGCAATGCCTCCTCTCCTTGCCTCTCCCTTCCCGCTGCGCAGGGCCCAAGTCCTTGCAAGTGCTCTTGCTCTGTCTGGCATATTCCTCCCCTCCCTGTCTGCAAGCCCTCAATTGTCCTTGATGACTCCGCTCCAACATCTCCCCCTTGGTTCTGATTTTCCCAGATGGCTAGGGGCTCCTCTGCTGCGTTGCTCTGGATAATTTAAAATTTAAGTATTCTTCCCCGCACCCCTCTGCCCCCTGCCACTTTTTAAGATAGTAATCCCTGGGATTCTTTTCTTTTCTTTTCTTTTCTTTTCTTTTCTTTTCTTTTCTTTTCTTTTCTTTAACTATAGCAGTAATCATTGTTGCTAACTTAAACTCTTGTCACGTACCAGGCATTATGGTACATAATGTTACTTACCCCCAGTGCAGTGTGCTTAGGACAGAAACTGGTACATAGTAAGTTCTCAATAAATGTGACTTATTATCATCCTCATTATTTATCTTAATTCTCTTAGCACTCACGACAAATACAATTTGTCATGCACATTATAATAATCAGGTTACTTTTCTGTGAGCTGTTTAGGGGTAGCGACTGTGTCTTCTTCATGTGGTATCTCCAAGCATGTGGATATACAAAGGGTATTTGGTGAGTGAATATTTAGCCATTGAAACTGATGGCTGAGTGCAGAGATTTATATCATGAGTATCCAAATCAATTTAAAGTAGCTGTGGCCTAGAGAAGTTAGGATGGATAATTGGAGACTTTGGGCTTAATTTCTGTTCCAACTATCTACTAGCTTTATGACTGGGTAAATTAACAATGTCTTCTGAACCCCAAACACCTGTTTTTCAAAATGGGCTGGGGCGCCTGGGTGGCTCAGTCGGTTGAGCGTCCGACTTCGGCTCAGGCCATGATCTCGAGGTCTGTGAGTTTGAGCCCCACATCAGGCTCTGTGCTGACAGCTCAGAGTCTGGAGCCTGCTTCAGATTCTGTGTCTCCCTCTCTCTCTGCCACTTCCCCACTCATGCTCTGTTTCTCTCTTCTCTCTCTCTGTCAAAAATAAACAAACATTTAAAAAAATTTTTTAAAAATGGGGATAATAGCCCCTAACTTGCCTTCTTTACAGATGAACATCATCTTGAGCATCAAGTGAGCATTTGTGAACTGTAAAGTATTTTACACATGTGCTGCAGTCTTATTAGAATCATTTTGGATCCCATGGCCATCACCACAATACTTGGGAGAACATAAGCCCAAAGTAGCTCTAGTTGAACAACTATGATATTCAACATGATATTTTTGTTTTTTGCAGTGTCTAGAAATGTAATCCCTTGATGTTTGGGATACCACTATCTCTTCTCTACAAAGGTGCATCCAAGGTATTAGTCTCAAGCTTTTCAAAGGTTTTTAAAAGGTCCTTTATTTTACCATGTGAGTACTTTAAAGTGTCTGGCCTAAATTTCACAGTTAAATTTCCTCTCAAGAAATGATCTTCAAGAATTATAATCAAACATTGCTGCTATTTATTGGAGCTAGATATTAGGGAGTATAAGGAGGGATGAAAAGAAGTATAAGAAATGGTCTTACTCTCAGGGTGCCTGGGTGGCTCAGTCGGTTAGGTGTCCAACTTCGGCTCAGGTCGTGATCTCATGGTTTGTGGTTTCGAGGCCCATGTCGGGTTTTGTGCTGACAGCTCAGAGCCTGGAGCCTGCTTTGGATTCTGTGTCTTCCCCTCTCTCTGCCCTTCCCCTGCTTGTGCATTCTCTCTCTCTCTCTCAAAAATAAACATTAAAAATAATTTTTTAAAAAAGAAATGGTCTTACTCTCAAGGAGCTTACAGTCTCATTTGGGAGTTAAGATTGAGTCCTTGACTCAGCAAAGTATATGATCTGAGAAAGGAGAGACCCCCTGTGTGTAGGTGGTTTGTGAAGCTTTCAAGGAGACATCAGGCCCTACGTTAAACATAAAGGAAGGTTAATATTTAGACTGCAATCCTGGGAACATAATTCATAACCAAGTTCAGGGCCATTGACTAGTGCTGCTAACACTTTCCTTTTCATCTTTAGTTGTTGGTGAATTTGGAGAAAGATATGAGAAAACTTTAGAAATATACTCACTGACAAATGTCTGAATCCAAAGAGCTGAATCCAAAATATTTTGTGGCCGATGCTTTTATGATGAGAAAATAAAAACTCCCTACTTAAAAAAAAATTCAGTCATGATGTACATGTTTAAAAGATGTTTATAGAAAATTGTAATACTCTAGCATGAGAATAGTGATGACAACACCATGTGGTCCTGGATCAGTGATGCTAGCACACACTGCTAAGTATGAAATAATAGTAATAATAACTCAAAGATGAAACATTTACATAATACACATTGTAAATAACTTAGGGGAAAAAAGAGAATACTACAGAATACTAGATCTGAAAATGTATGTAGTGCAGTCAAAGCCATAGTCAGAGGTAAACTCATAGCTTTCATTCTTTCACTTAAAAATAATGATAGATGAAATGAAAGCAGTGAAATGTCTAACCTAAGACTTTAGAAAGTGGGCAGCAAAGCAAAACCAAGAAAAACAGGACAATTAAAAAAAGGCAAAGGTGATAAATAAATTAGAAAATCAACAAAATAGGGGTGCCTGGGTGGCTCAGTTGGTTAAGCATCTGACTTTGGCTCAGGTCATGATCTTATAGTTTGTGGGTTTGAGCCCCACACTGGGCTCTGTGCTGACAACTCAGAGCCTGGAGCCTGATTCGGATTCTGTGTCACCCTCTCTCTCTGCCCCTCCCCTGCTCACATTCTCTCTCTCTCTCTCTCTCTCTCTCTCTCTCTCTCAAAAATAAATAAACATAAAAAAATTAAAAAAAAGAAAATCAAGAAAATAGTAGAATTCATAAATATATTCATGAGTTGGTTCTTTGAAGGGGGAAATAAAATAGGCATACTTATAGAAAATCTACCTAAAAACAAGAGAAAAAATAACTGACATCTGAAAAGTTTCTATAGTTTGTAAAGCACTTTCCTATGCCTTATTGCTCTTGGTCCCCAAACTAATTCTGCGTGCTATATATTTGTGTCCCTATTTTGCTAGTGATCAAATTGACGATCAAAGAAGTGAGATTACTCTTTAGGGTCACACAACTTGTGAATGAGAAACCCATGATTTGAACCCTCTCCTAACTTTGTTGAATATTCTTCCAATGCACTCATAGCATCCTCTCAGGATAAATATAAGAAAGGAAGAGTGAAACATTTAATCTGTCTGTATTAGTTTCTGCAGCTGCTGTAACAAATTACCAGAAACTGGGTGGGTTAGAGGGGCACCTGGGTGGCTCAGTCAGTTAAGCATCTGACTCTTGGTTTCAGCTCAGGTCATGATCTCACGGTTTCATGAGTTTGAGCCCCACATCAGGCTCTGCGTTGGCAGTGCAGATTCTGCTTGAGATTCTGTCTCTCCCTCTCTCTCTTCCCTTCCTCTACTTGTGCTATCTCTGTCTCTTTCTAAATAAATAAATAAAATTTAAAAAAGAAAGAAACTGGGTGAGTTAGAACAGCAGGAATTTATTCCATCAGTTCTGGAGGATGTACGAGATCAAGGTGTCAGCAGTACCACGCTCTTTCTGAAGGTTCTAAGGGGTATCACCCACTGTCTCTTCCCAGCTTCTGGTGGTGATCAGCAATCCTTGGTTTTCCTTGGCTTTCAGCTTCAGTACTCCAGTCTCTTCCTACATCTTCACGTGGTGTTCTCCCCCAGCGTCTTTACATTGTCTTCCCTCTGTGCATAGGTCTCCTCTGTTTTCTCTTCTTATAAGATGTAGGGGTTTGTTTTCCAAATCTACAATTTTCCTTTCAGTATGATATCATCTTAACTTGTTTAATTGTATCTGCAGTGACCCTGTTTGCAAATAAAGTCGCATTCTGAGATTCTAGGTGAACATGAATTTGGGGAGGCCACTATACAACACAGTATAATGTCCTTGTTTCTTATGATTATATTTTTAAGAATCTTTCTTGTGTTCCATTCACATAGCAAAGCTGTGCATACGTGCATCCAGACGCCCTTGGCAGCCAGCAATAATCTACTGACAGCTTAAAATGTGCCAGATACTTAAGTAGATGGCCCAGAACACTAAAAGAAAAAAGTATGTGAGATCTTATGCTATGTTTATAGGATTTTACTAAGCTAGGGGCAGGTGGGAATGATAGTCCTGTTCTAGCCAGACCCATCAGAGAACTGTTCATATTCAGGTACTTTATGAAGAAGGAGAAGCGGGACAAATTCTGAGGACTCTGACCTGAATCCTACATCTTATCAGTCTGGCTACAGTTGGAGAAACTGTCAGAATGCCTAAGAAAATCCCAGGTGTGCACAGGTGAGGTGGCAGGAAGGAAAAAGCATGATAATGCACTGTTTCTACATGAAGGGCTACTACAGGATTCTGGGCTTGTTTTTGTGTCTGTGCTAGAAGGACCACAACCGATGGGTGGAAGGCACAAAGATTTCTATTTAAAGTCAGTTTACAGAAAACTAGGATCATCTAAAGATGTAACTGGGACTGGATGACACCGGTACCTGCTTAGGAGGGCCTGGATGGAGACTAGGAGAGGAGGGAGTTCTTAATGGATCTTATCACTTGCCAAACATTCCAAAGAAGATAGTACATAGAGATCTGTGTTTAACAACTGTAGAAGCACATACTTTAATGTTGTTTTGCACAAATGTACACTGTTTACTAATAGACACACAATGGTTTGCATAAAATTAAGTTATTTTATGCTGGGGCCCAGCAGCAAAAGGGTGGAAAAAAACATGGGCTCATAGTAGAATGGGAGAGATATAACATAAAACAGAGACAATGGGCTATAATAATATAAGAATCAGCCTCAATGAATAATTGAAGAGTGGATGACTGAGTGATCTTCTTCAGAGACTTGTTGTTGCTGTTGTCATAGCATTGACTTTATAGTAGGGTGAGCAAGTGTCCTAGTTTGCTGGGACCCGAGAGGTTGCATGGGCCTTTCAGCGCTGAAACCAGGGAAGGCCCAAGCATACTGTGATGAGTTGGTCATGCTTTTTTATAGGCTTTTTAAAGAGGAAGGAGGATATAAAACCAGATACAGTAGGAGAAGTTATGGGAGCAGAGAGAGGGGGCACTCATCATCTTTGAGGGGGAAACCAGGCAAGCCCCAAAGCTTCATTAGAACAGGGATGGTGTCTGTCTTGGTCACCGATGTATTCCTGGCACCCAAAACAATTGATATTAGTCAAGTACATGAATTAATTAACACAGCTCAGAAAACATTTGAGCTGAGCCTTGAAGGCTAATGCAGCACGTTGACCGTAAGAGAATGGAGTGTGTGGTACAAGTTTCCAAAAATAGAAAACTTGGGTATAGTAATTGGTAAATATGATGTTTAATGGAACTTTTTCCTATGGCTATTAATATAGTTCTTGGGGAAAGCCCTTGAAACACTAAGCCTATCATATTTCCTCTATTCTTTTTTTCCCATCCTGCAGACCCTCCTCTGCCTTCCTTTTCTGCTTCCTTCCCTTTTCTCTGTTGAAAGACGCAGTACCCTGAGGAAAGGATGCCTCTAGAAGCTTTTTCACGGCAAGACTTATTGGCAAATAAACCATCCAGGAAAACATTATGTTTGGAAATACACTGAGGTGCAGGTGGAGTGGGGAAGATGCGATTTGGCCCAAGGACAACCAGTCAGGATGGTTGGCGTGGTGTGGGAGAAGGAAGAGGGGAAGGGGCATCATGGCGGAGAAGGCGCTTGGGGCCACACGGTGAAAGGCCCGGTCGCGGAAACACAGTGCACCATTGTACTCCTCTGCCTTGGGTCACACAGATGTTTCCTACTGGATTCTTGCTTACAGAGGACAAAGTGCGAACATTACCTCTATGAGGAAAAGAGAAATTGATTGAGCAACCACTGTGTGCCAGACACTGTTGGGTGCGTTTTATATGCATGATCCATATACGTGCATTTTGAAAGAAGGAATTATTAACCCCATTACACACACACACACACACACACACACACACACACACACACACACAAAGAGCCAGAGGCTTGCTGAGATTCAGTGATTTGCACAAGATGTTAACTGGGACTTGGTGGCCAGATTTGGACTCAGGTCTGTCTGGCTTCATAGCAATGGTTTCCAACTTCCTGTCTTCTTCTTACATCTCAGTTAATGAAAGCAGACCTTTCCCACCTCGTCCCTCTTACCTCCTGCCTCTTTCAACACTAGTGGACCCTTCCTCACCAAATGCACCCAGTATTTCCTTCCACCGGGCTCTGAGCACCCTGTTCTCCTTGGAAACAAGTCAGGATCTTGGTATCTCTGTGACATTAATGTATTATTTCAAGCTGGACAGACCCCTAAGACTCTGTGATAGTCTTCAACTTTCACACTTCTCAGGAGTATTTCTAGCAAGTGTTTTTGTGCTATGAAAACGCACTTCTTAAAGGGCACGCAATTACCCACAATAAGAAGCTGTGGGAACCTTGTGGACCCAAGCAGCCAAAACCTCTCTCTCTTAGTGCTCATAGCCATGATTTATTAACAAAACAGAGAGAAGAAGGAGAACACCTAGATTCCAGTCAAGACTCTGCCATTTATTAGCTGTGTGACTGAAGTTCCTTTACTTCTTTGGGCCTTGGTTATTTTATCTGTAAAATGGGTGAATTATACTTGCTTTGCTTGCCTCACAAAGTTATGCTGAGAGATTATCTTGAGGAAAGTTTTCATATATCAGAAAATGTGAGACAAAGGAATGGTGTTAGCTTTAAATTTTTTGTGGAACCAAGTGGGCATAAATAAAACACGAAGTATTATTTTTGTTTCTTGGTGGTTAGTCAGTTCATGTAAAAGAAATCTGAACTCAATCTAGCTTAAGCCAAATTTTATTTATTTGCTCAGATAAATCAAGGGTAGGGGGAGAGCCAGCCTCAGGAATGGGTAGATCTCTGTCTCCAGTGGTTCCAGAACACCCCTCTGTCTTCGAGCTCTCTGACTTATTGCCTATTTGCCTTATTCTCTCCTGATGTTCATTAACTTCTAGAATAATCACCAAAGCTTCAGGCTTGTTTTCCAACTTTTGTAAAGTCTTTTTAAATTTGTAAAATATAATATATACAGAAAAATACATGATGATATATGTACCATTTAGGCTTCTATTTTTTTCAGCTTGTTATCAGAGAGGGAAGAATTTTTTCGTAGATCGTGAGGTAGAAAGTCCCATGGAAGCCCCGTGATGGGCCTGATGTAGGTCATGTGTATGCCTCGGATAAATCACTGTAGCCGAGTGTGAGTGTTACCATTGGACCACCTCAGTCCTCGGGCTCTCCCCATGTGGCCAAGGAGCACAGAAAGCACAGACGTGGCCAACAACTGGAATTTAAGCAATAAAAGATATGGCAAGAGGATATTTCTGCTGGCTTCCGGTTCCTCTAGGATGCTCCAGTTCTGGGAGTGCAGGCCTACCTGGAAGTATAAGGTGGAAATCTTGCACTGATTACACTTGAGATGTCTTCTACTCCTTACTTAAGAGAGGTTGGCAAGAGGTGTAATGTACAGAATAGGCACCTACTTACTTTGTCAAACTTAGTATTGAGAATGGAGTGAAATGAAATGGCTCATAGATGAACTCTGACCGTGCTCATATGCATGTCACCATAGCAGGGAAGGCAGAAATTGAGTAAATATCTGTGCAAAAGAGAAATACAGAGCACCCAGAAGCACAGAAGAGAGACCAAAGGATGTGCTGATATAAGTTCAGTGAAGCATCGTGGGTGTGAGAAAGGCCTTCTGGGTAGAGGGTCTAGCACGTGCAATAGTCCTGGGGTTGGAAAGAGCACACTGGAGGAAGCAAAAGAGGGCCATTGTGTCTTGGTAGAGAGAATGGCTCAAGATGAGGGAGACAAGGGCCAAATCAGGCATCTCGAGAGATACGAAATGCTAGTCCCACAGTGAGCACTTACCAAACCAATGCCCTCTCTTCATCTTTGGCCAGATTTGGCCTATGATCTTTATAGGAGGCCTGTGGCCCAAACCCCAACCCCCCCTCCCCCCAACCCCTTTCTGGTATGGCATCTTCCGTACGAGCAAAACAAGCATTGGGGGGAGCCTCAGCAACTGGGAAATAGTTGTGGGCCCATTCCCCCTTTCAAAAGAGCTAAGCCCTGCTGTTCATGATACTTATTGTTGATGTTAATTGTCATCTTTGACACCTCTGCTGCCACAGAGCATGCCGACCTTCAAAGCTCCCAGGAGCCATAATTACCCTCGCAGTTCCTCTATGAAAGAGGTAAATCAGGGGTGAGTACAGGATGAGAAGCCATAAAGCCCTGAAAATCAGACTCCTTCTCTATGGCCTGGAGCAGAAAAAGGAACAGGCACCAGAAAGCCCCTTCTGGCTCCCAACTGTAAAAAGGGAAGGGGTAGGGACAGAATCGTGGCCTCCTAGGTGTGCTGAGATGTTTAATTAGAAGGTACAAGGAGGTGTGCTTTCGTGAGGGAAAGAGCTGCTGAGCACTACTTTTCCAGACTTCAGATTCCCCTGGAGGCAGACGGAACATCCAGGTTCAGACACGGGGGCTGGGATGAGGCAAGGGAATGGAGATAGTGAACACTTCCCACGAGAGGGCACTTGACCGGCTTAGAGTAGGCCAGGCAAGGCCAAACCACTGGCCATCATGAGGCATGCAGGACCAAACCCTGATTTCATTCGGGTCCGATCTCCCTGTGCTGCAGTGGAGTATGGGGCCAGGGTCTGTAAGGTCCTTGGTGGCTCAGAAAATCCTCCCCGGGGTTTTGCTTGGGCTCAAATACGGCTTTTAGTTTGGTTCTATGCCCTCCTGCTCTGGCCCTCCCTCAAACGCTTCTCTGTAGCATTCACTGTGTCGGGTCCTGTGTTGGCAATAGGGATATGATGATGGACAAACATGGCCCCAGCCTCATGATTTGGTGGGGCAGTGGAGGCACCAGTAGACAATTCGAATTCGGGGTGATGAGCCGTGGGAAGGAAGTGTGGGGAATTTGGGATCCTGGAGGAAGGGCACCTGTTCTTTTTTACTCCCTGGAATGTGTCTGGCACAGAACAGGATATTAAGATGTTGGAACACTGACTGCCTGAGGTGGATGGTTCCTTCCTGTCCCCTCCTCTCCATGCCTGAATGCTGTTGGGGACAGTTCACAACAAGAGGGGGAAAAGTTCTGCCAACCAGAATGTCCTCTTCCTTGGCCAGAGCCAGTTACTCATTGTCCAGGCCTGTCTCTTGGGCCCTGTTTTCCCAGCCTTTGCAAACCAGCACTCTTGGATCCATTTCATGACTTTTGTGTCTCTTAGGGATCATGTCTTTTCTTCTTACTTACCAAGGCATCTTCAGGCTATCTTCATTCAGTGTGCTTCTTCTGGGCCAGGCATCCACAGGTGTCTGGGAGTGCAGAGTTGAACATAGCCTGTACCCTTGGGGCGTTCCCTGGCTGGGGGGACTTGAACGCTTCACCTAGGGTAAAAAGGTTGGTCAAAAGCAAGTCCAGGGTCTTGCAGATTCATGGAGAAGCAGCACCTGAGCAGAGCAGGGAGGCTTTGAGGGGAGTGGTGCCCAGGTTTGGTCTTAAAAGATGCACAGGGATTCTCCATGCGGAGGTACAGAAGGAAGGAATTCAACGAAGAGGGATTTTTACCCATTCATGGTTCCTGGTGCCTCTGAGGAACCACACAGATACATACATGAGTTCTCTGGGATTGCCCCTACGCGTGGGAATAGCTTGCATGCTCTGCTGTGTGTGTGGCCAGGTTCCTCTTTCGTGAGCATCTCTTTCCTCCTTGACTAGTGCTACAGTTCCTCGTTTCCTTGTCATCTTTGAGCATCTTTCATGAACCTCTTCCATTTTGACAATGTCCTTCAGAAAGTAGCAGCTTGCGGTGCCTGGGGGGCTCAGTCAGTTCAGTGTCTGACTCTTGATTTCGGCTCAGGTCATGATCTCGTGGTTTCATGAGATCAAGCCCCACATTGGGCTCTGCACCGACAGTGCACAGCCTGCTTGGGATTCTCTCTCTCCCTCTCTCTCTGCCCCTCCTCCCTTGTGTGCTCTCTCCCTCTCAAAATAAGTAAATAAACTTAAAAAAGAATAAAAGGAAGGAGCAGCTGGTGTTCTTAAGAACACAGTCTTTGTGATGACACTAGGCCTAAGTGTGTTACCACCTACTAGCTGGGAGACAGATCTTAGGCAAGAGTCTCTGAGACCTGGTTTCCTTGTGTGTAAAGCAAGAGGGTCATAATGGTCCATCTGTCTGCTGGGGGTTTTACATCCGTTCGTGAAGGCAAAGAGCTGACGCAGAGCCTGACACGAGGCAAGTGCTCAATAAACATCCGCCATGACCACGTTCAAAGTGTGCGGCCCAGAACTGCATACGAGCTGACTGGGGGCGGCGGGGAGCCTAGCCAGAGCTGGACGGTTGCCTCCTGCCTGACACTGGCCTATTCATGCAGCCGAGGATCACGGTGGCCCTTTTGGCAGTGCGGCCCTTGCTGACTCACCCCAGGTTGCCTGGTCCCTGGAAGGCTCCGGCCTCATTTTCAAGGGCTCTGCTGCTAAGTCACGTCTCCCCAGCCATTTGCTGGAGCCATTGGCGTTAAGGAGTCTTGTCCAGGGCCTGACATTTAGGCTTGTGAAATTCTAGCATGGGTACATTTCGCCCATCCATCAAGCCTGTCTTGAGTCCGGTGCTGCCTCCCAACATTTGCTTGCCTGTTTCCTCGCAGGATTTCCTCACGGCTCAATTCATCCAACAGACTATGGCTAGAGGAGATTTTGGAAACGTTGTTTTCCTCTGACTCCTCTCCTGGTCGAAATCCTTTAAACTCCTCAGCCTGGCATGTGAGACCCTTCATGATGTAACACCATCCCACTTTGGGGGCTTTTCTTGTCTGAATAGGGATGGTAAGCATTTCTGTATCATAGGATTTTTGTGAGGATTAAATGAGTTCATGCTGGAAAATCACTTAGAACAGGGCTCTCAAGAATTGGGAGCGAGTCTGGGATCTGATACTACCTGCAAACAGGTCAGTCTGGCACAATGGCATGGCTGCTAGGTCAGGGAGCTAGTGGCAGTCAGATTTCCAGTGTTTTCTCATGCCCCTTCCCTAACCCCGGCTCCCATGGGGTGCCGTGAAGAAGGCCAGCTGATACCTGAGATCTGGGGGCTGCATTAAGGAGAGGAGCGCTGAGCTCAAGGAACCAGAATCTTTTTTAATGAACTCCAAGGGAAACTGATCTCTGGTATAGAGAAGAACATTGTATCTTGCATGTCTGCTCGGAAAGAACATCCTTGAAGGACGGTCTGGAACAAAGGCCGTCAGTGTGCGGCAAAATGTGCAGAAATACAGGAGACCCATGGAGAATCGTCTCCCAACAAGGGCCACGTGCGTTGTAAGTGCTTTGTAAGTGTCAGCCACGAGGAGGATGATGGTGGTGCTGGTGTGGATGCTTAGCTTCATTCAGGATGGTGGCTCTTCTCACGGACCCTTCAACATAACTTCTGCCCTTGGTGCCTTTATGTGTGCGTTTCCTCATACCTCCCCAGCCTCTGCATCCTGCTCTGACGTCTCCAACACATCTCTCCTGAGCCTCCCCTCTCCCCACTCTGACAGTGTCATTTGTCCCCTGTCAGCACTTAGCAATGACTGTTTGCCTCCCTTCGAGACCTTTGTGAATCTCTTCGCTTCACGTGGGATTCTTGCTTAACTCTCTTAACTTAAACTCCACTTCGCCCTTTGTTCATCAGTTTAGAGGATGCTTCCTCCTGAATGTTTTCCTGATCGCTCTTGTCCCCAGCCTGCATTAGGAGCTTCCATTTGCTCTTGTGGCATCAGTGGTGACCTCTAAGTGGCATGTCATGCACCTTGAGTCTTGGAAATTCTGGAAGACCCTTAGGTGTTTAGCATCCGCCATGGAGCCCTGCACACAGAAGCATTTAATTAACATTTACATAGGAATGAATGATTGCATGAACATATGAATACCCATATCACAGATTTATGCAAATTTAACAAACAAGTCTAACCATGCTGGAAGCTCCTGGAAAGTGTCCAGTGGTCAGAGACACTCCAGCGTGTGCCTAATATCTGTGGGTGGATGTGTCAATTTCACCTTGCTTTAAAGGATGTCTATGAGGCCAAGTGGACCCCGGGTTTGAGAACACATAACATACATTGTCAAAGATATTATTCATCCTGACTTTATACAAGGGAAAATTCTAGTAAGCCTCCTCAAAAGCAATTTAAAAACCATAAACTTCATGTTCCTCTAACTTAGTAAATATCAAACTCATTTCATCCTTAATAGTCTACAAAATCAACACTCGTTTAAACTAATGGTCTGTTTATAGCATTCGTGGCAAGTTTCAGATTGCAAATGCATTTTTACAGTGGCGTTTGAAGGTTGCTATTGGAAAGAATGACAGAACAGTCACCGTGAAACCTGGGGCTGAGCCTGAGGCTAGCTCCCAGTTTTTCCGTAACGTGATAAAATTGTACCAAAGAATGGCAAACTTAGAAACTCAAACCAGGGGATGTGAGCCCTTAGGATACTTTCAGAGGCAGAGATCACAGTGATTAAGACCTAACCCTCTGGGGGCAGAAGCACCTGCATTTGAATTCTTCTTCTCTTGATCACAGACCGAGCCTTAGTTTCTTGCCTTGTAAAGCCAGGAAAATATGATACACAGCAGAGGATCGTCATGAAAATCAAATGTGGTAACATACATTAAAAAAAAAACAACTTAGCATAGTATATGTGGCACATAGTGAGCTCATAGGTAGCTGTTGTCATTATTACTAAGTTTATATTGCTGGATTTGTATCCCACCTCAGGCGCTAACAAGCTATGTGCTGGCATCTCAAGCTGAGGGAGGACTTCCCTACCTTCCCTGAGTCTCAGTGTCCTCATGTGTAAGGAAGACGATAGTAATGCCGGGATCACAGGGTTGATGGGATAATAAATTGGCAGATGATACGGAATCTGCTTCAGGAAGGTAGGGTGAGCCCTCAGTAACTGTGAGATAGAAAACTAATGATTATAATAATAATTACTCTTCCCTGAATCTCTTTTTTTTCTCCCCTCCATTGTAAATCTGGGGATGCTGGTGTTGCTACATGGTTTCAAGAATGGGAAATCCTATTTACGAAGCACCTAACCTGACGGCGGGCACTTGTGGGTACTCAAGAGATGGGGGCTATTGTTTCTAGCCCCTCTTCCTGCCTCTGCCTGGTTTCCAGCTCTGGATCAACGAATGCAGCAATTGCAGTTTTCGGGGCCTCTCTCACAGCCCAGGGTGGGGGGGGGGCGAGGGGCAAACGAGGGCTTCATCAACTGGAAACCGCAACCTGGAAGTGAACTTTCCTAATCAGTGCTGCAGGATTCCAACAGCTGGTTCTACTTTGAAATCAATTGGAACCCCCTGGGCCCCTTGCTCTTTCTCTGTGAGGAGCAAATGCCATCCCAGAGCTGGGATTTAGAAATTTGCCACACCATATCAGAAACAGATCCCGCCTCTGGCAAGGTCAGGGTTGCTCAGGCCCAGGCCCCAGCTCTGGAGCCCCCTCTGGAGCCTGCCAGGTGGCCTTGGAGGCTGAGGCTCTGGCCGAAGGTCAAGGCCGTCCCAGTCCGTTGGTATTGCCAACCAGCACCGTCGTCCTGTCCTGTCTGCCTTTAGGAACAGCCACCCAAACCGCCCAGATTTCCATTTCAAAGAGTGAGTCAAGCTCGGATGTGGAGAGCACGTTCAATAACAATTTTTAGGATGTGAGTGTTAGAGAGCAGCAGCAAGAATGCATTTGATTTGGAAAGGGAACTGCTTCCTTAAATGCCTGCCTTGTAATTCCTTCCAGCTGGCCCCGTTCTGGTGGGCCCTTGAGGGTCTTTAGGGCCCCCAGAGTGGCCAGCGCTCACCCTGGGTGCTGCAGATACCGGAGGATGTTGGCTGAATGGCTGTTTCACCGCTGCCTGAGGCTGGATGTGTCATCAGGGGAAGGATCGGCAGGCTGCGTGGAGTCCTAACTCTGAGTTTACCAGCAGTGTGACCTCAGGAAAATCCCTTGCCTTCTCTGAGCTTCTGTTTCCTCATTTGAAGAACGAGGGCTAGGCTACATGCTCCTGAAGCTGCCTTGCAGTGCTTTCATTTTCCGGTCCCAAATGATCATAGATGCTATCGTTGCTCAGTGAATGAAAAATAGCACCTGCCGTTAATTAAGCGGTCACATTAAGTACTTTAATGTATCCATGAATGAATTGCATGAATGAATGCAACGTCTATTATCTCTTTTGGAAAAGAGAGTAAAAAGGGAGGTAAAGTGCTGTTTTAAGCAGCTATTATGTATTAGACACTATCTCGGATGCCTTAAAACCTCTTGTCCTCTTTTCAAATTGGTGGGTTTTATTACCACAATTTATAGATCCTTAAAGAGGCAAAGGAACTTGCCACGTAAGTGTAGCCAAGGATTTCAACCCAGTTTTGCTGCTTGAAAGGGTCTATGGATCTATTTTCCTCCTGGATTTTGAGACTGCTTCCTAAGTTGCTGACAAACAGGAAGTGCTCAGGCCTGAGGAGGTTCCGAGTAAAGTCTGGGTAAACCAATGAAGAGGGTTTTAGAGACCTGCTTAGAGAAAGGCAGAGCCCTGCTCGGGGTGCACAGTGGGTGAGGGAGGCGGGGACTTGGTAGAGCCCGAGCTCATGAGTCCCCAGCCTTGGGGCAGCTGTGTCTAGGGGGCATCTCTTACAGTGCACCACAGGAGCATGTCTGGGCGCACTCTGACCCTTTTCTTCAGCGGAGGATTCAGTGACATGGATGGCAAAAAGGCACCTGGGTGCAGCTTCAGAGAAGCGGGAGGGAGTGGCAAAAAGGCAGGTAGAGCAGAGGAGGAGAATTCCTTCCTCCAGGATGCAGAAGACCGGGGCTTGGGATTCTGGAAATAGTAGTGTCTCCTTGGGCAGGGCACCCGCCCACTCCTGTTTTGGTGGGTAAACCTGGCACCGGCCTCCAAAGCCTCTGGCGGGGGGGAGGCCCATGCCCATTTTATAAACTGGTAGATGGACACACACATGCCCTCATCCCCCATCCCCTTTCCTCCCCACCGGCAAGGCCTCCAGAAACACAATGAACTTCACGGAACGTTCTGATGCTAGTCCCAGGGAGTATGTATTTCCTGGTGAGAGCAGAACAGAAAACCCCCAATTCCTTGCTCCCACTTAGAAGACTTTTCTAGCTACAAGCATCTGAAATTTGACTAGTCATGCTTTCCTTTATTCGACAAATATCTGCCATGCTCCTCCTTTGATCCTGGCCCTTCTCAACACGAGAACATATAAAATAGTGAACAAAATAGAATTTCTCACTGCCTGTGTGGCACTCAGAGTCTCATTGGAGGGCAGAGTGGAGACAGGGAGAATGTTAGTTTCCTATAGATACCATGACAAAATGCCAGAAACTGAGTGTCTTAAAATAACAGAAATTTATCCTTTCATGGTTCTGGAGGCCAGAAGCCTGAAATCAAGGTGTTGATGGAGTTGGGTTCTTCTGGAGGATCTGAGGGGGAATCTGTTCCAGGCCTCTCTCCCCACTTCTGTAGTTCCTGCAATCCTTAGTATTCCTTTTTTTTTTTTTTTTTTTTTTTACAAATACATCATTCCAATCCATATCTCTGTCTTCATATCATCTCCTCTGTGTGTCTTCTCTCCTCTTATTAGGACACTTGCCACTGTATTTAAAGCCCACTTTGATCAAGGATGGTTTCATTTCAAGATCCTTTCTATATCAACGAAGGTCTTTTTCCAAAGAAGGTCATATTTATCAGGTGCCAGGTGGGGATATCTTTTGGGGGGCCCCATGCAACCCATTGCAGGAGGCAAGAATAAAAGTAAATAAACGAACAATTACATAATTGCACATTGTGGTTAGTGGTGAGACAGGAAAAGAAACCTGAAAAGTTGTGGAATGGAGTTGGTACACCTGTTGAATACTTACCGCTCTGAACTTCACGTTCTTTATCTGAACAATGGAGAATTTTCATGGCTAACATCACAAAGTTGATGTAAGGATTCAATTTCTTGAGAGTTAAATATATAATTGTTGATGGAAAAAATTATGGAAATGATCCGGCTAATTGTTATATATAGGATTTCTTTTTCCACTGGCCTCGAATTTTCTTCTTCCTCCTCATTCATTCATTCGTTCCATATATTGAGACCCTTTATTCTGTGCTAGACTTTTTTTTCTAGGTGCTCTCTGGAGATACTGCAGGGACCAAAATCAACAAAAATTTGGTTCCCTCATTGAGCTTACATTTTCATCATTGTGATGGTTAATTTTGTCAACTTGACTGGGTCACAGAATGCCTAATAATGTGGTCAGATGTTATTTGGGGTTTGTCTGTGAGGGTGTTTTTGGATAAGATTAACATTTCAAACAATATTTAATGGATTGCCTGGGTGGCTTAGTTGGTTGACCATCCAACTTCAGCTCAGGTCATGATCTCACAATTCGTGAATTCAAACCCCACATGGAGCTCACTGCTGTCAGCACAGAGCCCACTTTGGATCCTCTCTCCCCCTCTTTCTCTGCCCCTATCCTGCTCTCTCTCTCAACATTTTAAAAAATGGTTTATTTATTTCTGAGAGAACCTGACATGGGGCTCAAACCCATGAACCATGGGATCATGACCTCAGCCAAAATCAAGAGTCAGATGCTCAACTGACTGAACCACCCAGGTGCCCCAAGATTAACATTTAAATCAGTGGACTGAATAAAGCAGATTGCTCTTCCTAATGTGGGTGGACCTCATCCAATCAGGTGAAGGTCTGAATAGAACAAAAAGATTGACTCTCCCCTGAGTAAGAGAAAATTCTACTTTGAACTGAGACATGGGCAGTTTTCCTGCCATATGACTCAGACTGAAACATCAGCTAGTCCTGAGTCTCCAGCCTGCTAGCATTCAGACTTGAATTAGCATCACTGGCTATCCTCATTCATAGGCCTTTGGACTCAGATTGGAACTAACCATTGGCTCTCCTTGGTCTCCAGCTTGCTGGCTATAGGTCTTGGGAATTGTCAGGCTTTATGGTCATGTGAACTAATTTCTTGTAATCTCCCTCTCTCTTTCTCTGATTCTGTTTCTTAGGAGAACCCTGACAAATACAGCCATAATCATCATAATCTCCTTTGTATTTTTCTGGCACCCACTTCATCTGTTATCTGTTTTTTATCCACAAAGCAGCATTGTGAAAGAGGCAGAGCAGGTGCTGTGAAAATCCCCATTTTACATGGGAGGAAACTGAGCCCTAGTGAGGCCCTTTAACTGCTACAGCATAGGGCTTATCCCCCCAAAAGAGAAACATCTTTGTATACGGGTAGCCAGAGGACATGTAGGAAGCTGTATGGAAAGGTTGTACTCAAGTCAGGTTTCCTTAACAAGGGAGCCATATTTTAATTATTATTATTATTATTATTATTATTATTTTTGTGTGTGTGATCAGGGTGGAAAAACTCTCCTCTTTGATTTTCAATATAGCATTGGTCATCAATGAGAAGCCTCTTAAGATTCCCTTAGGGAGAAATAGGAGACTGCTAAAATGTGGGCTAGGCAGGTCTTGTGAAATAATAGACACGCAACATCTCTCAGGAAAGTTCCAACTGGACTTGAAAAAGAAGTCTAGATGAGTCATGGGAACTCAGGTTTAAAATGCGTTCAGAATTTATCAATTTCAGCCCCTTCCTTACACAGAAAGAACACCGAAGCCCAGAAAAGTCAGCCATCTTCCCAAGGTCCACAGATTGAAAGAAGTATATTGACATTATTGGGACTCCAGTCCAGCCTGCTGTTTATTACATAACGCTCTGTAGTGAGCGTGAAGACTGTCCTCCCGTCCAACCAGCTCCTGGGGTCATTTCATGGCAACCTTGTGGCGTGAGACTGGAAAAGCGGTGGCAGGGGTGTTCATATTTGTTTTCTCTATGGTCTTTGCTCACTTGTGATCCTTTGATACCCAGGTTACCGCTCGTGGTGCCCTTCCCCATTTGTAAGCAATGTTTTTGGAGTCAGACAGACCTGGGTTTCAGTCTCAGCTCTGTTGCTCACTAGCGGCAGAAACCTGAGCAAGTTACATAGCAACTCCAACCTCTGTTTTTTTCACCCACTAAATAGTGAGATAAGGCATGCAAAGCACTCACCACAGTGCCTGACATAGTACTTGCTCAGTAAATGTTACCAATTATCATTCAGGTGAAATCTGGTGTCAAGGGAGGTAGCGAACACACACTAGGTCTTCAAGGCTCAGTTCGAGGTTGCCCCCCTCTCCCCCCACCCCGCTTACCCCAGCTAGCAGCGAGTGCGTTCTCCTCCAAATACTAAAGTAATTTAGTTGGGCCTTTCCTGGCACTTGTTGCACATGTTGTCTTGTATTGTCCCTGTATCATCATGGGAAGGGAAGTCTTTCTTCTCAAGCTCAGGTTTGTTTATGTTTGTTTTCTTTTCTATCTGTAAAACAGGACGTGAGGAAAGGGGACATACGTACCTCACAGGAGTTGTGAGAGATTTAAGTATGATAGCGTTGGACGAACTGAGCAAAACGAGGCAGGTTCTCATTCATTCATTCATTCATTCGTGCATTCATTCACATGTTTCTTCAGGAAAAGCTCCGTGTGCCTGACATGGTGCATGGCACCAACAAGACCCTGTCTCCTGGGACTTCACGGTTAAAGAGGAAATTTCAATATACGAGACAATGATTATTGTTACTTTAATAATTCTCATCATCAGATTTCCTGGGATAGATGTAAGGTCTGGCATGGCAGGGGCCTTCATGAATGTGACTGAAACATATTGGGTCGGGTCAGAAATGGCATGCATGAAGATGCAGGGAATCATTATGCCTCTCCTCTGTTTAAGGTTCTTTAATGGCTCCTAGGACAGAATCCTAGCTTCCAAGCAGGCATCTTCTTCATGTAACTAATGCCTCATTGCTCAGCCCTCTGTAAATCTCACTTCATGCTGCAGCCACACCAAACTCCACTCAGATCCCTCATACCGTCCTTCCTTTCCTTGTGCTGTTCCCTCTGCAGAAGATGCAATTCCTTCTTTCCTCTCTCCTTTACAAACTCTTGCCTGTCCTGTAAGACCCCACCTCTTCTCAGGGGCTCCTTAGGGACGGTCAGGCACCTGAGTGCTTAGTGGCCTCCCGCCACTAAAATGGTAAATGTTAGCACCTGTATTTTTGTCTGTGCCCCTAAGAGATGGGGCCCTCTTTATGCCAGCAACTCTGTGTTCCTGACACCCAGCTGAGAACCTGGGACAGAGAAGGGGTCAGTGCATGTGGATGAAGTGAATGAATGAATACATGTCAGTCATTCTTAGCCACCTTCTCAAGACTTGAGCTGAATACGCTAATCAAGTGTCCAGTCAAAGTGGGTTGGGAAGCAAAAATTGCATTTCTGCCACTTGCAAAGATGGGGAGTTTGGTTTTCACCCAAGGTCTTTTGGGGCTACCTCAATCTATTGCCAGTATAAATACAGGTGTAGAGTCTAAGGATGCCAAGGGTAGCTGGAGCCTGCCAGCAGAAGGAGATTTTGAGGCTCCTTTTCTTCCCAAGGGCTCAGAAGTGATTCTCACTGCTGTTAAAATCAGGAAAGGGGAGGAATGCCCCATTTCACCAAATGTTTGTGACCCTAAGCTAATGGCTCGATTCACCGGTTGTCCAAGAAGTGCCTCCTTTCAATTAGTTTTCTCCTAGGATCCTCATGGTATAATCCAAGAATTCATGCTGTTGGGGTCCGAAGGACTGGACTGGGATCCTGGTTCTACTTGCTGGTCGCATGACTTGGGGACCCCTCTTAGCCTTGGTTCCTCCTCGGTAGGGTACCCACCTCACATTGTGGTGGACCAGACCCAAAAGGATGATGTCTATACCACATAGCCCACTGTCCAGTGGCTTCCCTATCTTCCTTCCTTATCACAGAAACTCACCCTGAGCATGCTTCCAATCAGTACCATCGATGAGCCGTGTTTGAGCTTGGGAAGATGTTTCCTAAAGTCTAGTATCGAGAACAGTGGCCCCTAAAGCTCATAGAATGGGATAATTACTCTTGACCAGGCTGTCCCTACATGTTTGCATGTATAATTCTTTTCACTAGCCCTGTGGGGAGATACTGTCATCATCCAGTATGGTCATTCTCAATTCTCAGATGAAGAGACTGAGGGCCAGAGAAAGGCCACACAGATGAAAACCAGATATTCTGGCTCCAGAGCCCTGTAGGACTGACAGAGCTAGGCTACCATTCACAACTCAGCCAACTGGAGATTTTGGTGAATAGCAGTGACTAGTGAAGGCAAACCAAGCCACTATAATCCCAGTCTACAGCAAAGAGACCTGTTTTTCTAGGAAGTTTGTAGAGGTCGCATTATCGACAAGTATATTTTGGAATGCTGAAGACACTTCTAGGTACCTTTCTCACATTGTCTTTTTTTTTTTAAGTCTTTAATTTCTTTTTTTAATATTTATTTTATTTTATTTTTTATTTTTTATTTTTTTTCGAGAGAGAGGCAGAGTGCAAGCAGGGGAGGGGCAGAAAGAGAAGGAGACGCAGAATCCGAAGCAGGCTCCAGGCTCTGAGCTGTCATCATGGAACCCCATACAGGGCTCGAACCCATGAACTGTGAGATCATGACCTGACCTGAAATCGGATGCTTAACCAACTGAGCCACCCAAACACCCCTCTCTCATTGTCTTTACCACCCTTCAGGTCCCTTTGAGTCCAGGGATCTGAGGTCAGAAACCCCAATATAACCTAACCTTCTTATGAAAAAGAAATCAGAGTGATTTTTTAAAAAATGGCAGCTATAATCAAAATACTAATTACCACATTTAGTGCCTTGCTTGAGTTTAATAAGTAATAAATTTTATCAAAAACAACATCTTAAAATTTACCAATAACTTTTCCTGTTATGAATCATTTGATGCTAATAATAATAATGGCAGTAGTAGTAATAACCATGACTCATCAAGAGATACTTTATTAAGCCATTTTTAAGTATTATTTACTTTTCATAACAATGAAAGCTGTATAGTATTTTCTCTGGCTTACAGATGAGGAAGCGGGTTCATTCATTACCTCATTTGATTTTTGTCTTAATCCTTCGAGATTGGTTCTTTTATGATCACAGATGAGGAAACTGAAGGTCAGGAGGCTAAGAGACTTGCCCAAGGTCACACAGCAAATTAGAGGCAGAGTTGGGTCACAAACCCCAATTTTTCTGGCTCAAAAGTCTGGGTTTTGAATCACCGTGGTGTAGTTCTCGAAATCACCCATAATGTAGGCAGAGATCATCCCCATTTTGCAACGCGGAAGGAGGTAATGGGAGGGGAAATGGTTTACCTGATATTCTCCCAGCTTCCCTGTGCCCTCTGGAGATCATAATGCTTACTAGTTGCACATAAGGGCTATGGAGTGGCTTGCACTTAGCACGGTGCCAGAACCTGGTAAGCCATCAGTAAATGATAACTGTTGTCATTTACAGTGTGGGACTTCGACAGCCCACGGCCGTGGGCGCAAACCTGGTACCTATGTCCTGGACTTGCCTGCATTCTGTTTTGTGCTGGCTTGAGCTGGGATCACAGGACTTTTCTATCATTTCCATTTCATTCTCGCTGATGACACACCACCCCGATCAAGGCCATCTGAAACTCTGCAAGGAAAAGCTCCCTTTGTGGGAGGTCCTTCTGAATGGATGTGGCCTGCAGGAGACCCTTGGAGCAGAGACTGGTCCCTGACTCACACTGAGCTGTCCCTCATCCGGCTGAGGCTGGCCCAGGAGCCACCCACCTCTCTCGAACCCTGCGTTGTCTTCTTGGCACAGACCTCCGGCTGCAGACTTTGGACTCCAGGCTGCAGAATTACTCACTCACTGATTCCTCCTTTGGCATCTGCCAGAATCCAGGAAGAGGGCTTTGTAGTCTGTCTTTCTCACTGAGCTTTTTCCCTGCCTCCTTTATTGGTTGATGTGCTGGAGCCAAGGCTGAATTTCTGTCCCATTTCCTCCAAGGACCAGTATCTGGCAAGAATCATCTCTGCACTTGAGAGGCTGGGGAGAAGTCAAACACCAGTTCTGGCTCTTTGCCTCTCCAGGCAGAGTTAGTCACTTGGTTACTGCTGGCTGAAATTGATCAGAGATGTCATGGGGAGGAAATGCGCTTCTTATGAGTTAGCAGAGCATGGTTTTCAAAAAGAGCGGGCGGGGTGTGTGTGTGTGTGTGTGTGTGTGTGCATTTTTATTGTGCAGAGAAAGTTTAATGGCAAACTGATTTCCTCTTCTGAGAGATCTGACTCCAATCCCCTAGATGCTGCCATTAGCACTTCCATTCTCAGTGCGTGTAAGTCATGGGAAGCCTGGACACAGGTGTGGCATTGGGGAGGAGGAAAATTAGATGTTCTACACACAGTGTTTCATTTTATCTCCAGTACAGCCTATTGTCACTATCCCCGTTTTCAAGGGTAAAAATGACAAATTTGGAGTGGCGTCTGAATTTGCCCCCGCCTGTCCAAGTTCACAGTTAGTAACTGGCAGAGCAGACATATGGACATACATCTGTCCAGTGCCAAAGCCACAGTGGGGAAGTGGTTCTTCTCTCTTCCTCTTTCTCTCCCCCCCTTTTCTTTTTTCCCCCCACTTGTCACCTCCCCCACCCCCACTCTTCAAGGAGTCAGAAATTTTCCAAAGAATTAAATAACACAATACACTACCTTGCATACATTAGGTGCTCAATGAAAGAACATTAAATCTGAATTGCTATGCCTTGGCTTTTAAGAGTGTTTGCATTTTCAAAAAGGCCTCCTGGAAAAGACAATACCTAACAGCAACAACTGAAGGGTGAGTTTCTAGCACAGGAGATCTTCAGTGGGACATTTCTTTCCTTTCTCCCTCCCTCCCTTTGTTCCTCCCTCCTGCCTCTCTTCTTTCCTTCCTCTCAGGTTCTCTCCGTCTTGCTAAACAAACCCTGGCACTAACTTAAGTGCTCGATAAATATTTACTGATGTAATCCTCATTACCACTGTATGCATGTAAGTACTATTATTATCAGCAGCATCCCATTAGCTAATAAGTAAATGGGGCACACAGAGAGTGGCTTAGTTTTCTGCCTAGGAACACACAGCTCAGAATCAGCAGAGCAAGAGTTTGAAGGAGGGCGGTCAGTTTCTCTAACCACCGCCAGTGCGCTCTTCTGCCTGTTGAGGCAGGAATGGCTTCCCAGAGGGACTTCTATCCTTTCCATCCACCTGACATTGTACAATTTCCAAGGCATCTTCACGGGTCTCCCACCATATAACCTAACCACCATCTGTGAAGTAGAGACTGTGGTCCCTTTTAGCAACAGAGGAAATGCAAGCTCTGAAAATGTAAGTGACTTGCTCAAGGTCACACCCCTGGTCAGGTGGCAGAGCTTGAAAGCCAGACCCACTTGTGGCCCACTTATTTCTATGAGTGAGGCTGGTGCCGAGGAATTAGAGCTGAGCGGGGCAAAGACAAAGCTTTGAGCAGGAAAAAAGGATGCTCAGTGTGTTCATTTTTTCTTGAGAGGGGAAATGTGTGTGTGTGTGTGTGTGTGTGTGTATGTAATAGTCATAAAAGTATTCCTCAGACCTTGAGGTTTTAATAAAATGTGAAAAACATTTTACCAGCACCCTCCCTTTCCTCCTGGATTTTAGGCTCTGCATAATTTAAGGAAATGTAATCCATATGTTTGATTATTCATACTTCCATCATCAAAAAATATTGTTGATTCTTTGAGGAGCTTTTGATGTTCTGGAAGCCAATCTTTTTCTTTTTCTTTTCTTTTTCCTTTTTTTTTTTTTTGAGGGCAGTGCAGAAGAGAGCATTTTTTAAAACATTCTCCTTTTTCCTACAATTTTATTTCCCTTGAAAAAAACACTTTATGGCATTTGAATGGGAGATGAACAAGTGGTCACTAGAATATTCCACTCTTTCCTACAGATTTTTAATACAGTGATGAGTCCAGGAATGCAGTTCTTGGTTTCAGGGCTCTGATGTGCAGGGAGGGAGTTAATATTTATGGGAAGCCTACCCATGAAGCCACTCTATGTATAAGGTGGCCCCTGAAAGGAGGTGCCATTGGCGCTGTTTCATAGAAGAGGGGAGTGAAGCTCTGAGGCCAATGAGTTGTCCAGCTGGGGTGCAGGTCCAGCATTGCCTGATCCTAAAGCTGCAGCACTCACACTTCTCAGCTCCTTCGTGAAGATACGAGGGTGTATTGCCATCCAGTCAACACATTATCCAATTTCATTCTCGTCATCGTCCCTATATCTCTATCCAACATCTGCACCCAAACCACCCCTTCCCAGGAGCCCTTGCTCACCCCTCCTGGCAGTAGGAGCTAAGAGTTGGAATTCAGTGTCCCTGTTCACCATCTACTGTGCGCTGATCGCAGAACAAGGTTAAGGGAGTGACAGAGATGAACCAGACCATTCCCTCTCTCTGGAGCACTGAATCAAGATGTGCTGCGCCATACACACCCCTGCCAGGGCATGACACCTCTGTAGCCTACATGCCATTCTTCAAAGATACCCTCCCCGGTCTGGCCCCCCATCTAAAGAAATCTTCAGCTACCTTCCATCACATCAATCTAGTGTAACCTGCAACACGACGCTTTTTACAGGATTCTATTTTTCTTGTTTCTCTATTTTCTTTTTCTAGTTTATTATCTTTCCCCTTCTCTCCCCTTCCCTCCAAGAGTAGAGCAGTCCCTGGCATACAGAAAGCACCTAAGAAATATTTGTTGAAGGAACGCATGTTTTATTCATCAACGTATCCCTAGGCTTTGAAACAGACTAGGTATTTGATAATAATACTATCTAGTATTTGTTGAGCACTTATGTTCCAAATGTTCTTTGAAGGATTTTACAAGTATCATCTCACTTAGCCTTATGAGAAACCTCTGAGGTAGTTCTGGTTATTATTCCCATTTACAAGTGAGGAAGTCAAGGCACAGAAAGGCCAAGATCCACAGCTAGCAAGAAGTGAGGCTGTTTCAAACGCAGGTGATCTTAACCCTAGAGCTGGAGGTCTTAAGCATGGTTCTAAATGCTCCATGGGTATATGAATGTTTGGGAGAACCACATCTAGGTAGGACGTGGCATTCTGAAGGCAGGGTGAAAACAGTGAGGCACGTATGGAGAAGAGAATCAATGCCTCGTAGCTGCCGAATCAAACGTTTTGGAGAACTTGACAATTATGCTTCATTTTAGACTGGAGCAGGTGGGAACAGGTGCATTTCAGAGTCTAGAGTCCAGAGCGTAGAGGAAAGGGAAGATTAGGCAGAGAAGAGGGCATGGGGTGAGAAGGAGAGGGAAATAAGTCTGGAAAGGGAGGAGAGGGGCAGAAAATGGAGGGCTTGGAATGTTAGGCCAGCAGATGTGGTCTTGATGGTGTGAGAATGGTTTCCCCTGGAAGATTCCCATACAGGGACATGCCCCGATCAGAGTTCCTGTTCTAGGCTGCATTTGGCCTTGCCTTTAAGCTGCACCAGCTTCAGGGCAGACTGCATTTCACATTGCATATCATCTTCCTAGTAATCCTGGGAGGTCCAAATTACTATTCCCATTTTACAGATGGCACTGTGGATGCTCAGAGAGTTGGATTTTCCCGAATTTATCAGCTGCTAAATGGCAGCCCTAGGCCCCTAATTCCTGTCTGCCCGGGCTGTATCCATTACCAGGAAATCATCCCCACAACCCCATAGAGAAAGGAATGGTGCCAACATACCTACCTCGACTTCCCAAGGGTAAGAAAGAGAATTTCCTGGTTACTTCTCCCTTCTCAACATTTGTGGCATTAGCGAGAGAGAGCCTTGTGGGGGAGGGGGGGACGGCAAGAGAGACGGCAAATTGTTTCTGGATGGAATTTTCCAGACAGGGCCTCAGTCAGAGAACAAATGGGCCTTCTGAATTTTCACTATAATTGTTATTGACCTTTAGTGAGATGAGCAAAATTACTCTCCCGTGCCCCTCCACCCCCACCCCCTTTTTACAAAACTGTTTTCCCTGACTTTTCAAAAATGAAGTTTGGCCAGCCCGGCCCTGACTGCAGACTGTGGGAAAACAATACATCTCCTTATGGCCCCGAACGGAGCGTTTGCAATTAATCCATTGATCTCAGTAGAAAACCCTATTGTATCAGGGCCCGCCAGGAGAAAGCTGCATCCTGCCCCTCTCCCGCCCCGCACAGAATGTTCATTGAAGTCAGCCCCCAAATTGATGGCAGGATGTGGCCCTAAAAGCCTCCAAATTAAAGGGGTCCAGAAAATAATGTTGGCTGGGCAGCGGAAGCTGGGGCGGAGGAGGTGGGGAGAATGGGGGAAGGGGATGGTTTCCTTTGGAATCTGCATGTCCAGAGCTTGGCAAACGGCAAAGGATTTCTAGTTGCCCTTGACTCTCAGTTCTCCTTCGTTTGTTCTGCAAATTCAGAGCCTTAGCTATCTAGTTTGCTGATAGTTGGGCTTTTTGTCCAAGCTGCTGCCTCTGATGAATTGACAGTAATGATACTTACTAGAATCTTTTGGGCATTGCACAATAGGGATCCCCCACCTTCCCCTGTTTTACCTCATTCACTTCTCAAACAGTCCTGGATGATGGTGAGGACTATCTCTTGTTGTTGAGTGGGTCCTACCTGTCAGGTGTTTTCCACATTCATTTTCATTTAACCCTCCAGGCCCTGGAGGTAAGCAGAGCTAGCCAGCTGGCCAGTAACCTGGGATGCTGTAACCCAGGCCATCAACCTTCAAGAGACATTAAGCATTAAGCGCCACTGGAAACGCAAGATGTATATTTTCCAGAGCTTCTCTGAGGCAGAATATGTGGATGGAAGAAAGAGTCAGATAAGCTGCCTGGGCTGAAGACTGAGCCCAGAGATGCCTGAACTGTCTTCCCTGGAGAGTGGGTGACATGATGAACTGTCTTTCCTGGAGGGTGGGCGACATGATGAACTGTCTTCCCTGGAGGGTGGGCGACATGATGGCGGAGCTTTGTTTTGCTCAGTGGAGTATGTGGTGGTGGGGGGGGGCATCTTCGGACTTCACATTACACATGCTTGTGAGGTTGTGCACTGCTTACACATACTGTGTGTGTATGTACAGAGAGGAGCCCTGCTACGTACACCGTGGTGTAGACAACCTACACGGTAGACCTGCCATAGTCTTCCTTTTCAGCTCTTGTTTCATCCAGTATGTTCTCTCTCTTCTAAGTAAAGATTAAACAAATATTCAAAGAAGTTTTGTAAAACTTCAGAGTGTCAATCGGGTCCTGTAGGTGGGGACTACTCTTCTTTTATAGATGAAAAAATGGAGGCACACAAAATGGAATGACATGTTTGAAGACCCACAGCTATTAAGTAGTTGATTCTGAACCAACAAGAATGTAAGCTCTAGGAAAACTGGAATTTTCTTGGTCTTATTCAGAGATAGACTACCTCCAAAATCCTTAGAGCTATATGCCACCTGTATCTAATATGGTGCCTGGCACGCAGACAGTGCTCAATGAAATTTGCTGCATAAATGAGTAAGTTGCTTTTTGTTCTTTTCCAGGATACATGGGGCCCTGAATCCTCTCTGCCAGGCTGGTTGCCTTCCTGCTATTTGTCTGGTCCTTCCGTTTTTTTAATAATCCTTCTACAAGGATCTTCCGATAAATCCCCTGTAAAATTCAGTTACAGGAGGAAAGTGGGTTTCTTCTGACAAGTGAAAAAGGTATGCTTCCTTTCATCAGAAAACAAGAGCTATAAAATGCCCCAAGATTCCCATTTTTTTTTTCTGTCTTGGCTTCAAAACTTTTGAATTAAATTTGGTGCTCAATTTCATATTATTCTTGGGTTAGATTCAGAGTACTGTGGGTTTTTTTTTTTTTCATGCATTCTGTGATTTTAGTTCTCTCTCTCTCTCTCTCTCTCTCTCTCTCTCTACCTGGTTCAATTTTACAGGTGTCTTTTTGGATGTAGATTATAGGCTAATAATGTAGATTATAGGCTAATAATGTGGATTATAGGCCAATAATAATAGTGCTCATGATGTTACCAGAGCCTTATGTTGTCCAGAGTCTCTCATACGTCCAAGACGTGAATAGAGAAGCCACACCCAAGCTCAGACTTTTGCTATAAGCTTCATAGTTCATCTGTACCAGTAGTTCCTCACTGGGGAAGAAGCGAGGGGCTGTGATTTTGCCCCTCGTGTCGAGTTGAGAAATCTTGGTCTATACTTGTCAACGGTCATGAAGCTTTTCCCAGAAATAACTTGCATTCCTGCCTTTTTCACTCCCCTTGGCTGGGAGTGTTCAAGGGAAACCTTCAGCCGGACTCCCCACATACTTTCTCTTGAGCAGGCTGCCTGGCCCCCTCTGCCCAGGGTCCGTCTTGCTCACATAGGAGAGGAACCCAGACAAACGAGGACCCCATCAGAGTCAGCTTTTGGTCTTTGATTTTCACACAGGTCTTACCCTGGAGACTTCCATTTAAGTCACCGGATGATCTTGCATCTTTGGCATTGGGAGAGAGAGAATTTCAGAATGAAGTGATTTTCTTTTTTATGGTTGCCTTAAATAACACGGTCCCATAGAGGAAGTTAATAAAAACATAGCTCCCCAGAGATCTATGCTGATAACTTTTGGACAGGGCAGGGGTACTTTTGCTGTGTTAGTGTCATTTTGATGAAGACATTCCCCACGTCTGCTTCTGCTGCCCTGTGTTCTTTTAGTTGACTGTCAGGAGTATCAGCTGTTTGGGCCAAGGGACATTTTTATTGCCCTAGTCTAAATTTCTGGACATCTGCCTCAGTTTCCCTGCTTGACACGTCAGGTTCTTCCTGGGGTAAAGGTCAGACTTGAACTCATGGGTTGGAACCCTGCTGCAGAGTCTACTTTTCCTTGGCAGGGGCAGGAGGAAGGGGAGGGGAGGTGTGGTCTCATGCTTTTCCTACTCATCCTGTACTGACAGAAGCATGGATGTGATGATTTCCACGCCCCCACATAGTCACCATCCACCCAGTTTTGAACATTGCCCGTGGCTATGTCCCCGTGAAGGATAGGACCACTGGGGGAGGGGAGCTCAGACACACTTAATCAGTTAGACACCTGTTCTTTCGATAGCATTTACCACTTCAGGCAAGACACTGTGTGCCAAGCACTGTGTCAGTTGGGTTCCCAAGATTAATAAGATCTCATCACTAGTTCACACAGAGAACAAATGGAAACTTACAGTGCTCTGTGTATCAAGGCTATGATGGAGGTGAGCACGGGAGGTTTGTGGAACACCCTGAAGGACCCCTGTTTTGTTTTGTTTTGCTTTGCTTTATTTGCTCACCCTGAAGGACACTTAAATCATCCCGTGGGAAGGTGGTCAGGGAAGCCTTCCTGGAGGAGGTGGTGCCTGAGCCAGGTTTTAAAGGGCTTTTGTTGGCTCAGCCAGCTCCTCCAGCCGGTCTGGTCTCTCCAGCAACTCTCACACTGGTTCTTCCCTCCTCACTCGTCTCAGCTCCTGCTCCCTAGAACATCTGTGTTATTGTACTCATGCCCAATCTCTTTTCTTTTCTTTTTTTTTTTTTATTTTTTTTAACGTTTATTTATTTTTGAGAAAGAGAGAGACAGAGCATGAACAGGGGAGGGGCAGAGAGAGAGGGAGACACAGAATCCGAAACAGGCTCCAGGCTCTGAGCTGTCAGCACAGAGCCCAACGCGGGGCTCGAACTCACGGACCGTGAGATCATGACCTGAGCCGAAGTCGGACGCTTAACCGACCAAGCCACCCAGGCGCTCCCCAATCTCTTTTCTTAAATCAAAAAATAAATGAAAATGAAAAAGAGAGTGGTGGACCCATCGAGTTGGGGGAACTTCTGTAGTCTGAGAACTGGAGTCAGCCTCTCAGTAACTATGGAACCCCAAATTTCAACCCCAAAATTCAACCCAACTTGGGGTTACTTCTGAGTAACAGCCAGCTGTTTCAAGGAGCTCACAGGTTCCTGTCGGAAATGCCTGTGGGGGTGTCAGTGGGGTTGCTACCATCTGTTAACCAGCTCCAGCCCCCACCCAGAAGAGACCAGCCTGGAGACTCACGGAAGCACAGGGCAGAGATTTTTTGAATCCTCACAACGGTTCTGAGGGGTGGATGTCCTTGTCCCCATTGCATTGCTAGAGAAACTGAGAGTCAGATGGGTTGAGTCACTTGCTAATAAATGCAGGAGCCAGGACTCAAAAGCCGGGCTTTTCGGTCCAAATCCGTTTTCTTCACAATGCCTCATTTTCTCAGCACAGCTGAGCCTCCTCGATCAGTGAAGAGCAAATCAGAGCCCCGTCCTATTTTCCCTCAGGCTCGCTCTCACAGAGTTGCTTTGGAGATGAAACAGAACCAGAACAGAGCTTATGTGTTTTGTTATGTCACACCTCTTTTTCCCAAGATTTCAAAGGCTCAGATCCATTTATCTAGATACTCAAATTCTCACCAGGGGCGTTAGAGAGGGGCTGGAGAGTGAAATGCTGTTTTGGAAAGGATGAAACAACCCTTGCAGTGTTTATAGTCAATTCCGGAGACCTGGTTAGAAAAATATTTTTAAAAAACGGAAGGAAGAGGAACTATGCACTCACGAAATGTGGGCTTCTCATCGTGGGGCAGCTTTGCTTCTCATCGTGGGAGTCTGTTCCCATGAGTGGATGTGTGCAGCCCCAAACTGCCGCTAGGAGATGAAAGGGAATCTTTCAACATTTCCTCCCATTGTCTGAGCTTTCTCCCTGCTTTGTCACCATAACATTCTTTTTTGGGATTCCATTAACGAGGAGTTTTCCCCGCCCCCCCCCCCCCCCCCCAGAAACAATTAGAAGAGAAGGGTTGGCACAACCAGCCAGGAAAGACCTGTGGCTCACTCCTAAGTGAGTAACTCTCACGTGTCTTGGAACGATTTGCTGCTTCCAGCCAAAGAAGTTTGAGCTTAAAGAGACAAACACATAAGCATTCCACCTGTCTGGCTGTAAGAAGTGGTCTAGACTGTGCAGTGAGGCACTAGGAGGGCTGAGTGTGACTTGGCGACCAGAAGACCTAGGCTCAAAGCCCGATTTCACTCTTCACTCATTGTATGGCTTTGAGCAAAGCCCTTCCCTTCTCTGAACTTCACCAAGTTCATCAGTGAAAATCAGTGCCCGTGTTATGTGTGCTCTTGTGAAAATTTAATGACATAGGGGACATGGGAGTACAGAGAACATAGCAGCTTTCAAATATGTTCTTTGCCTTCTTTCTCCCTCTTGCCACAGCCCTTCCACCTGCACAATCTCCAGCATAGAACATCTGAGTTGGCCAAGTGGGAGAAACAGGAATAGCCTAACAAGAAAGTTTAAGCACTGACAGCTTCGTTGAACTCATAAGGAATTGTATGTACATCTGTCTGTATGTTTGGAGCAATCACTTGTAAGAGAAGAGTGCTCAGTTGAGGCTATCTTCTGTCCATGTGGGTTTTCAACACTGTTACTAACCAGAATATATATATACATACATAGACAGAATATATATATACATACAGTATATATGTATATATATATTCTGTCTAAAATAAGCCTATTCTATAGGCTCCTGTTCTATTCTGGCTACTTTGTGAATATAATCTTGTTTAATCCTTACAATCACATTATGTAGTAGGAATCATTATCCAAATGTCCACATGAGGAATGAAGTCTGAGAGAAGCTAGTCAGTTATGGAACCAGAAGAGAGTAGCCAAATAGAGGGGCCCACTTTTCAGGAGCTGTGGCCTTTGGTAGAGGAATATAGCCAACCCACAGCAACCGGACACAGAAGGAGCCAGGGGAACCACTATGCCATCCTTACTCTCTTCTTACTTTCTCATTTCCTACTGGTGGCTTCTATTGGCCAAACCCAGCTGAGAGCCAGAGGGCAAGGGAAACTTTATGAGGACGTTTACAAGGCCAGCCTCCTAGAACACAGAGCCAGATGGAGAAGTAGTAAGAGTGGATCTGCATGGGCAAATGGAGAATATCCAGCAGAGTATTCCTTCAATATTGAATCCCATTCCCATTCTGATATTGCTTACGGTCAAATAGGGAAGATGAGACTTTTTCTTTAAGTTTATTTATTTTGAGAGAGAGACAGAGAGAGATAACAAGCAGGGGAGGGGCAGAGGGAGGGAGGAAAAGAACCCCAAACAGGCTCCCTACTGTCGGCACAGAGCCCGACACAGGGCTTGATCCCATAAACTGTGAGATCCTGACCTGAGTGGAAATCCAGAGTTGGATGCTTAACCAGCTGAGCCACCTAGTCTTCTTGGCAAGACAAGACTTTTACCCAATACTCACAGCACAGGTTGGAGTGAGGTGCGTCTATTATAATAGGCTTGAGCTAGATGAGTTACCACTTTATATTTATCACAGTGTGACATAGCTCCCAGTGTCTGACAAAGCCCAGATGCTAAGCAGGCATTAACGATCCTCTGTAATGGGACTCCCATCATGCGGAACGCTCCTCTCACCAGATGTGGTGACCAAACTGGACTGCTCACCACTGCAGTCACTTCGGTCGTAAACACTGTCATGTCTCCATGCTTTGGCTGAAGTGCTTCCCATAGCCCAGCAGGCCCTGCCCTCCTGCCTTCCTCCATCCTTTTCAGCACTCGGTGTACATCCCGCTGTTTCACGAGTCCTTCCCGGCTCGCTCTCACTCAGAATTGTAGCATGGGTTTCCCTGTGCTTCTTCAGCGTGGCTCTTGCTTGTCTGGATGGAGACTGTTTCATTGAACAAACATTTCACTCAACAGTCACTGAATGCCTGCTGAGGTCCCAGCACTGTGTGGAAAAGGGGCTACCCAGGGATTAGGACTGGTTCCTGCCTTCAGGGAGCTCACAGACTTCCTGGGATTGGAGCTGTTTTGTGCCAACTCCTTTCCAGATTGTGGGTATCGTGAGGACGGGGCGTCTGTTTAATTATCTTTGTGCTTTCAGTGCTTAGCAACTGTGCAGCACAGAAGTCTCAGAAAATGTGAAGCTATAGGGGAAGCAAAGAATCAGAGAGGGATGAAGCAAGGAAAGGAGAAATGCATTAATTTGTTCCACAGGATTTGCTGAGTGTCTTAAATCTAAAATGTTCCAGGCCATTATATACAGTGAATAGCACAGGCTACATACATGCAAGTGTGTGTGTGTGTGTGTGTGTGTGTGTGTGTGTGTGTGCATGAAGACTGAGGAATTGGTGAAGAATGTCTGCAGAGGCCTGAGGACAAATCCGAGAATACCCTCTTGACTTTGCCTTTTTGGACTGAAGCTTTCAGAATCCAGAGGAGAGAGGAAGGGACCTGTTTAGAGGCCCATCTTAGCTACTGGGTGGTAGTTTGAGAGGACTCATCAATTTCTGAAAGCAGGTGATTTTTGCAAATGAGGGCTTGCCGGCATATGGTATTTGGATGATACAACTTCTTTAATTGAAAGTGTTATCTTAACCAGAGAGTTTTGCAAAACCCCAAAACAAAGACATCTGTTGCTGTTTTTGTTCTTTTCCCCAGCAAACAATCTGGTGGTGAAAAATAGGAATGACTAAATGGAATGCCAGGGAAAATTGTGGATTTGAAAAACAAACCCCTACATCTTTAAGAGGAGGGTAATTAATCAAGGTACAAGGCAGGCAGTTTCTGAACACAGTCTTCTATGAGATTTTAGATCATTATAAGTCTACTTCTTTATGTATCAATAATTATTAACACAACCATGGAGATGAGCCAGTGGCAAATTTAGTGCATTTTTCAGTTGTCAATGGACCCTAACTCTTAGCTCTATGCTCCTGGTGCCTTGGCTGAATCTCCAGGCCAGACCTTCTGGTCTACCAGTCTCCTGGACATCTCCTCCTGATGTCCCACAGGCACCTCAAACTCAAAACTTATCTCATCAGTCCACTGGAACATGCTTTTCCTCCAGAGTTCTCCATTATGGGGAGTGTCCCACCCCCCACTCAGTCCTATAGGAATTCCCCCTCCTGGACACCCTGAGCAATCTGAAGTCAAGACCCATGCCTTCCCCCTTGGAAGAATTCCCACTTTGCTCCCTTTCTTCATCACTACTACCTCTGCACCCCTCTCTCTAATCTCTTGTAGATCACTGCAATGGCTCTGCCTCTATCCAGACCTCTAACCTTTATTCCCAGTATCATTAAGGATCATGGCTGGAAGAAGAACTTATCTCACATGGTTCAAACTAAGGACCATTAATGGAGGGACTACCAGAGAGGTGAGGGCTAGATTAATGGAGGCATCTAGAGGCTAGCAACTACTGGAAGCTGTTACCACCTATAGGACTGAAGGCACAAGGGGAAGAAATGAAGATATTGAAGCCTACTGAGGACTAGAACTATGGAAAAGGGCTGCCCATTGGGAAATACCAGGGAGCAAGGAAGAAATCACACAATTCTCCTTCTTCTAACTCCCTTCTTGCTGGTGTTTCCCATTATTTGAACCCAGCTGGCTGGTTCAAGGGGGTTCAGAAGGTGCAGTCAGTGGGGCTGGCCTCCTGGGATGCAGAGCTGGGCAGAGAAGGGCTGAGAATAGATTTGGGAGCTTGGAAGAGGAGAATCGAGAACAGTAGCCTCCCCCTCTTATCCATTCTGCATTTTGATACCCAAGTGCTAGTTCTAAAACGCTGACCATATCTCTTCTCTGATTGAACCACTATAGAAATTCCCCATTGCTCTTAGGATAAAACCAAATCTCCTTACACTGGCACTGAATCTTCCTACTGACCTTTCTGACCTCTTGTCCCATCTCTTACCATTCCTGGTTCTTAGTCAACATCCTAGCTCTACTGCATTGCTTCCAGGCCTCTGAATATACCATGCTGCTCCAAATATTTATGCCTTAGATGTTCCTTTTTTCCTCCCTGTCCAAACATCATCCCAACACCATCTTCCTGGTGAACTGCAAATATTTCTTCCAAACCTAGTTTAGATGTCACCTCCTCCAAGAAGACTTCTCTAATGACTCCACTCCCCAATCTGAATTAATCACCCCTACCTCTGAGCAATCTCCATCATATGCATTTTTATTTTTGCACTATTGACACA
Source organism: Prionailurus viverrinus (assembly GCF_022837055.1). NCBI lineage: Eukaryota > Metazoa > Chordata > Mammalia > Carnivora > Felidae > Prionailurus > Prionailurus viverrinus. The sequence goes on along the minus strand of NC_062568.1, from coordinate 166,580,372 downwards.
CTTTGTGATTTTTTTTCTTGAACATGTCTGTAATCCCCCAGCCAAGCCTGGCAGCTCCTTGAAGGCAAAGGCTGTATATTATGCATCTTGGCATCCCAACGGATTGTCATAGTGCCTGGAACATTAAATCTGTTCAGTAAACATTTAAGGAAGGAAGGGAAGAAGAGAACAAGAGAGGGAGGGAGGAAGGAAGGAAAGAAATCATTCCAACTGTTCAAAGTATTTTCAAATGCCTTGCCCCATCTGACCTTCACAAGCAGTCTGGGTGCTGGGGTAGAAATAGTTTCCTAGGATAAGGACACTGAGTCTTGGGAAGGATGAGAGGAGTCTGGGCAGTGAGAAGAGTTAGGGATTGGGATCCAATGCATTGCGGTTGAGCCCCAGGTCTCTAACTTATGGGATGAGTGTTCTTTACTGAACTAGGAGCTTCTCTGTGCTGTTGTTTCATCTGTAAATTGGGGGTAGTAATAACACTTACCTCTCAGAGTTGTGGGCAAGGCAATGCGTGAAGACATTTCATATACTATTCAGGGCTAGACAAATAAAAGGGACATGAGGACCATTTTTTGGCACATGCTACTATTTTAGCAGTTCTGACAAATTGACTGACATCTTCCCAGCTGTCCTACCTTAAATGCCGAAACTCAAAGAAGTCTGAGGAGACTCTTTGCACCATGAGAAAGTTGATTCCTGAATTTTAAGAATTATAAAGGCAGGTCCAACAACACCTGGAAACCACCTAAACTCATCTTTGATCTGACACTAGGCTTACCTGCTGTAGGCTCTTGTGACAATGCACACAGGCTCTACGTATTGGTTACAGATCACTCCAGTCAAGCCAGCCCCTACCATCTCTGGAAGACTCTGGCTGCCAGAAACTTCTCTACATTTTTTTTTATTGGCTGTGGTTCCATGCTTTGGGGCCACCCAAAAGAGGCCTATGCTCGTTTCCATGTAATAGCTCTTTTGAAATGAAGGCAACTCTATTGCCCCCTGAAACATTTCTCCTTCAAGCCAAGATATTTCACGTCCTTCAGATGCTCTTAATAATGCAGACTTGAGGCCTTTTACTACACTGAACTTTTCTCTCTCTGGTACCCCTCATTTGAGCCTGTGATAAACCACTCAGTTGCCTCTTTCCATGACACTAACACCATAACAAGCCACTGTACATCTGAAAAAACAACCACACTTTATGGAGGGCCTCTTACATCCAGATCAGGAAACTGAGGCTCTGAGTGGTGGGGGCCACTTGCTCTATTTCACATAGATGCTAAATAGTGCAGGGATTATACTAAGAGCTGTAAAACTTCCAGAGCCCCTGTGTTTTCTACTGCCAATGATACCTTCTCTTGCTCCATTCAAGCTATGGACAAAAAGAACTGACATGTGCACTAATCAGCCTCCCTCACTAAACACTAGTCTCCTCAATGAAAAGATAGGATTAGGCTCATTTCTATAATTCACAGTGCCTTCAACATAGGAAACACTTGGAAGATGATACTCTCATCATCATTATTAAATGCTTAACAAAACTTGCCAATTTTCTCAGTCATTCTGGGATTTCCAGATGATGAGGGTTTTGGAATCACATAAACTAGTGACTCTCAGAGTATATACTGGTGTCAGCTTGGTGTCAGCCTGCCAACTGTTATGGGTCCTTGCTGAGATAAGTTCAGAAATTGAGAGTGAATGCTGAGAGATTTTATAGCAATTTGGCATTTCCATTGCATCCAATCATGTGATTTTGTGTTTTACAAAAGTGTTTGTTGGCCACAGATTGAGATTAAAAACCTGGTCCTTCACCATAAACCTTTTGAGAAACAATGGTACAGACCATTTGCCCAATGATTGGTTCTATTTCATTTGTATGAGAAATTTGAACTTCACTCGGACAATAGACTCAGTTCATCTCAGTTTAGCAAAACACCAGTCACATTAACTGTATGCTGTGTGCTCTGCCAGAGACTGTGGGGAACAGCTAGGATTGGCAAGGCATTGTGTCTTCCCACGGCACGCAGCTCAACAGTGTGCCCAGAGTAGGTGCTTAGGAAAGACTGAAGTCGAGTTTGTTTGACTTGGATGTACATTTGCGATGCTGCAGGCCATCTAATTAGGTAGGTAATCTTAAATCCATTTTCCATAAAAGAAAACTAAGGCCAAGAGTCACCCAAGGCACCCACCTACAGGCAGTGAGTGGTGGAACCAAAGCTAGAATACGGTCATTCATCATCACATTCACACTGCTCTTAACAAATACAACACATGTCATTGTGGCTCTTTCGTTCTTATCCTAGCCCTGCTCTATCTGATGTAGACTCATTATAGCAATACACTCCTTTGTTGGCCAAGTATTTGATAGAAATCTGTTGTGGTGCTAGAGTTCCCTAGGTAATATGTCAGGTCAGTTACTAGGATTCACAGGCAGGCAGCAGACACTGTCAGTCATTCAGTCATATTTGTGGTAGAAGTAAACTGAACTACAAAAATGGAGAGAGTTAGGAATGCTGAGGAATGGAGAGGCCTCTTTTCCTTGGAGATTAAGCAGGGCTCTTACCTTCCTCATGGGGCAAGTGGATAGAGCCTTGAAGTAGTAAGTAAGCCACATGGGTTCTGATACCTGTTAGTGGATGGCCCAGAACAGATTCTAGACATGTTCCATGTGATTGCCATCTATGAACCATGAATAGGATCCTGCCCCACCAATCTAGCCAGGTGACTGTGAGGTCCAAAGGAGATGCATTACATTTGCCAGTGCTTGGAAAGTGCATCTCTGGTGTGGACTATCATTGGGCTTCTGACTGTTACAATTTATACTGTTGAATTCTTGACTGTTAGGAACCCTTCCTAACCCAGGACCGCTTACAAGGGAAGTTGGTCTCTACAAATGGCTCCCTGTTGTACAGGTTCGCATTGGTGGGATTAAATAAACTGGGTGAGAATCTTTTTAGCCAGCAAAATTCCCTTGAGAATGCAGTGAAGCTTGTGCCTTTCTTTGTGTCTGTTTAATTGAGGTGTGCAATGGGAAACACTCAGTTTTGCCCTTCGAAACCTGCTCAATGGTGCTTTCTCTGTGAAGCTGCCCTTGGTCCCTTGAGACCGAGTTCAGCATTCTGTTGTATGTACTCACTTCTGTTATTTTACTCATCTCATGCTATGGTGGAACTTGTTTTCTTGGCAGTCTTCCTCACTAAACCATGAGCTCCCAAGGCCAAGAGCTGTTGGGTCTCCAGGGCCTCGTACAGAGCAGGTGTTAGGACTGATGGAAGGACAGATAAATAAATAATGGGATGACTTAGCATCGGAAGAGCCTGGGTGGCAGTTCATCAGCTGTGTGACGTGGGCACATCAGAACTTCCCTGGGTTTGACTTTCCTTTCAGGCAAATGGACAAAATAATGCTTTTCTATTAAGATCAAAAGAAGTAATGTGAGTGGAAATGCTGTGAAAACAGTAAAGTCACAAGATGCAAAATAATGCTTTATATTTTGGCAATATATAATGAGAGTTTTAAAACTGGCATGGTTCCAGGCAATTCAATGGGGAAGGAAGGAAGTCTTGAAGTGGCAGCCTGAGGGGGTGTCTATGTCCTACTTCTTAACTTTAATGAAAATGTAAGAATAAGGGGAATGGCCCTCATTGCTTAACTTAAATGGAGAAATTCATCTCTTTATCAGAGACGATGGCTTGTACTTGAAGCCACTTGACAGTCAGTGCCCACACCAAGGCTTCCTCCAGTCCCTGTTTCCCTGTGATGGGAAACTTGCCCCCAAGGCGGATGCAGCCACATGGTCCCCAACCATGTTTGGTTTCATGCTCGGCTGCCTCCATCTTGAAAGTCCTAACACTTTTGAACAAGGAGCTCCACGTTATCATTTTGTGCTAGTTCCCATAAATCGAGTAAGCAGATCCTATGTGTACTTTCTGGGGGCGGCTGCATCCCTCTTTGGATGAGGCTGACAGCTTTGATGCTTTTTTAATTTATTGAACAGAAATCTCCCTTCCTTGGTGCCCTTTTGGTCTCATTCGGCCTTCGAAGCCTAACCTGGGAGGATTCCTCTTTCAGCCAATGGTAGTTAAAGACAGTTACAGTTTTCCTCTCCTCCTGACCCCATCCTCACTTCTCTTTTCCCTTTCCAGTGATTTGTGATGCCACCGTTATTATACATGTGATTTGAGTGTAAAATGGGACCTAGTTCATATGTTCATTGTATTCCATTTTTCTGCCCATGTCGTTTTGTACTGGTATTACACTGTTTTATTAATTATAGACTTGCGGTCTGCTTTCAGATTTGTTAAGGCCAGTTCTTCACTATAATTATTGTCCAAATCCTCTTTGTATTTCTCCACTCTTTATTAATCAAGAGGACTTTTAGAATCATTGCATTCCTGAGATAAACCCTACTTAGTCATGGTGGATTATTCTTTTCAGTATACTTTTGAATTCAATTTATTATTATTTAATTTAGAAATTTTACAAAAACATTAATGTGGGAGATTGAGCTAATGCTACCTGTTTTTGGTGTTATCTGTTGGATTTAAAAAATTATTTATATATCTAGCTTTACTAAGGTATAATGGACAAGTAAAAATTATGCATAATTAAGGTGTACAACGTGAAGTTTTGATATAAGTATACAATGGGAATTGATTAGCCCAATTAAGCTAATTAACATATCCATCGATTCCCATTTTATGTGTGTGTGTGTGTATTGAGAGCACTTAAGAGCTATTGTTTTTAATTGAGGCATAATTGACATATAACACTGTGTTAGTTTCAAGGCTACAATATAACGATTCTATATTTGTATATATTGCAAAACGATCACCAGAATTAGGGCTTCGGTGAACATCTGAAACCTTCAACTTATTTTTTTGCTACTTTTCAACATTGTCATTTAAAGATGTTTATGCACTTGCCACTATTATATCCTGGTAAATTTTATCAACATAAAATGAGTTTTGTTACCTGTCCTCCTTTTGAAATTGCTTTGTCTGGTATTTAATTTATTATGGCTTTCTCTTTATGTTTATCTGACTTTTAATGTTGCATCCTTATTATTTTAAGCTCTCCGTGATGGTTTGTCTGCCAGTCTTTCTTTATATATTAAAAAAAATCACTGTTTTTTTTATTTTAAAATCTAACTCTAAAAGCAAACTTAACTCAAGAGTGTATGCCAGTCCTTGATGTAGACAAACCACTGGTTTTTGGTTTAAAATTTAAACCAAGAGTTTCTATCTTACGAGCTCATTTCTGCTTATCCACATGTTTTACAGCTCCCTTGCCATCGTGGTTAATAGTGGGCTTACAAGAGCTTCGTGTCTTTTTAAACTTTAAACTTTTGTGGGATCTCATTTTATTACCTCCAACTCCCCATCCACTCTTCCCTCCATTTCCAAATCTCTGCCTATTTCCCTAAGGAAAACAGCAAGTTGGAGCAGAAGCAATTCAATAATCAGATGTATGTATCTAAGAAACTTTAAAAAATAGTATATTGATGGGATATGAAAGGAACTTACAACTAGAATGTCCATCTTGATTAAGACAGGAATAAAACATTTTTATTATTTTATGAAAATACTTAATTGTTGTAAGAAATTATCACATTTTGGTTCATATATTTAATGTATAACATTGATATCAGAAATTTATGGTGCTCTTATACAAAATATATGTAACATAGATCAACAATCCAAAAAGGCCATAGACATGAGTTGGTGACAGCCGTGCATGCATCACACGATTATGGAATGTTCCAGGTTTGTGAATCAGGAGTTTTCACAAGACCACCAGGCATTCCAGTGTAGGGTGTGCTATTTCTCCATTTCTTCTGACCAGAGCATGATGCTATTTATAATAATGAGGAGTACATAGACACACACACACACACACACACACACACACACACACACATTTCTTATGTATATATGTTAAATGACATTTTAGAAAAAAAAATCCCAAGAACTATTTTTATTTTTACTTTTTATTTATAATTTTTTTCAGGGCAACAGCTATCTCATGGATTGCTTGCATTTCAGAGTATAAGTTAGGAAAATTTGCCTTGGGAGCAACTGGGTTAAAACAGTTCTGAGAAAGATAAAAACTGAAGAAGATGCTATTCATCCATTCAGTCATTCGTTATTAAAACAAATACTTATGAAGCACTTACTTGGGGTCAGACATTGTACTTTCCTACTAGAGCTGTGATCTCGAATAAGACATACTTCTAGCCTGTGTGAAGCTCTGTCTCTAGTGGCTGATCATAAGAAGGTGTCATGGGTACTATGATGGAGGGGCTCACAGGGGATTAAGGGAGCATGGAGACAGTGCCTCATCTAGCCAGGGCATGAGAGTGTGGTCTCGGAGAAAGCCTGAGTAAGTTAAGGAAACATTTTTCCTAGAAGAGGATACCAGAGCCACCAGTCACATAGCTGTGCATGGTCTGTGAGGGCATGGACCAGAGGGTATATGGATTCATATCCCATTCCCTCTCTGGTGACCATCAATGTCCCCAACTCTTGAAGGAGTTTCAAGGACTTGGGGTGTGGTGACTCTCAGTGGCCCCACTATGGTATCGGTGGTTTCTGTTCATTAAACTTCAAATACAGTTGGAAAAGTCTGTCCAGTGGTACTGTTCTATTCAATGGGGATATATTTTCTTAGATGCTTGATAGTGCAGGAATCTCTATTGCCTGAGACTCTTTGTGCCAAGGCTGGACATCTTTTCTAAGCTATAAAAATTATGAGTTCATATTGGTATGAGCTTCTCTAGCTCATACAAATGGCCTAATAATTATATATCTACATAATTCCAAGCCCTTTGAAAAAAATTCACTGTGACCTTAGACAAGTCACTTTGTCTCTCCGGACCTCAACTGCATCATCAATAGATTGAAACTTTCAAACAGAAGCAGGGATGGTGAACATATGGTGTGTGGTTATTCTCTGCTCACAGATACAGGACATACATCCCTAATCGACCACCGCACGCCTTCTGGCTCAATTCAAATAGGGCCTCAGAATCCTTCTCAGCACTGTTCTGCACAGTCACTGCCAGGTAAAACCCTTGTGTTTTCCCTGATTTCTGATGTTACTTTTGGGTCTAACATTTCGATCTTAAAGAAGCCAGGAAAATATCCACTGCATGTAGTTTGTAGGTGAACAAAGAAAGGTCATATTGTTGTGGCATGTCGAAGCCTTGAAAGTAGGAATGATTTAAATTTCTGTACATTTACCAGAGACTGGTGGATATTTGTTTGTTTGTTTGCTTCACTTTGTATCGTACAACTGTGGCACTACGTTAGACACCCCTGACCCCTACTGTATGCCTGGTGTTTCTTGAGCATATCACATTCTTATTTGTAAAATGTTTCAAAGCTGTGGGGTTTCTTGCTATCTAAAGGAGGTCTGTCATGATGCCAGTTGCAAATAGAGAGCTCATCTGTATTTCAGGTAAGCACTCTGTGATTTTTCCGTGGTGTTTCTGAGGTCTGTTTTTTTTAAGCGGAACATGTTGGATATTAGCTGAATTGAGTGGGTTCCCCACTGAGAAAAGGAAATCTTTTGGTTTCATAGAATAACGTAAAAAAAGGTTTATAATCCAGACATATCAACCTTTGGTAGTGATGTTGGAGGCATGGCAAACTGGCCTTTGTGTCTGAGGGTTCAAAACTGCCCTTCTCCAAGGAGGTGGAGTTGCTTCCTGTCCTACACAGTGATTCAAACCCAGCACGTTCTCCCAGCCATGGCACCCTGCCTGGCCCAGAAGAGTGGATTGGTCCAGCCCCTCACAGGAAACACCTGGCCTGCTTGAGCCCTCCTGAAATCACACACTTTGCTTCAGGAATTACTTCCAGGGGCAACTGGGTGGCTCAGTCAGTTGAGCGTCCAACTTCCTCTCAGGTCCTGATCTCACAGTTCATGGGATTGAGCCCCACATTGGGCTCGCTGCTGTCGACACAGAGCCTGCTTCAGATCCTCTGCCCCCCTCTCTCTCAACCCCTCCCCTGTTTGCACACTCTTTCTCAAAAATAAATAACATTAAAAAAAAAAAAGAATTACCTCCAGGTTTCAGGAAGAATCTCACAGGGGAGGCAAATCTGCAAAAAATTAGAAGGAATCTCTTTTCTTCACCCTTTGGCATCATCCTGCTCTTCTGATGTCAACACTCTGCTGGAGCCCTGGCTTACTCCAGCTCTCCACAGGCAACGCGGTCCTGTCCACAGGGAACTTAACATCCATATGGAGAAATTCACCCCTATTAGAGGAAACTGCACTCATTTGTTCATACACTCAACGTGTGTCTACAGAAGACCTCCTAGAGGGACATATAGACGACTGAGTCTCACCTTCTTCCTAAGAACAAGTGGATGCTGTGGTGGTGGAGGTTGGGGGTGCAATGGGAGCACAGAGGGGTGGCCAGCCTTGGGATCAGGGTAGGCTCCCTGGGGAGACGCTGGTCATCTTAGTTTGATGGGCAAATAGGAGTCAGCTGCTGTGGGGATCTAGGAATTAAAATGCAGATACATAGATTAAAATTATTAAGACTTGCCTCTAGTCCTCACAAGCTTACAGTCTTATAGTTGTGGGACTGGATTTCATCATTCAGTTGAGATGGATCAACAAACATTTTGGAGCTCCTGTAATGCACAATCTTCATGTGAAAACTATTAAATGGCAACACCAGATAGCATCTTATTAACACCCATTCTAGAGGTAACAGTATGTACTAAATGAAGGGAAACAGACCATGTGTGGCTGGATCTTTTTCACCCTGAAGATGCAGGCCGCTCACCTGCTCAGAAGATCAAGCCAGGTCCACATGATCTGTTGAGGAACTATCGCATGATGGAATTCAAACCTAACTCAGATCACCGCCCTTAGTGCAATGGCGGTGGAAGGGGATGCTGACTGCCTACTCCTGCACTGAATTTTCTCTCCCACCTGTAAATATGTCTGTTGTTTCAGGAGTCATGATGTATGGAAGGTATTTATTCCAGTGTCTGCTTCTCCATGAGCTGTGAGCTCCTTGTTCTGCCTCGGACCTAGTGAGAGATCAGGACAAGTTTATTGAATAGGAAAAATACAGTAAGTGCAGAGGCTTTTACAAACACATGGCAGTCCTGATATTTTATACATTACAAAGTTTAGAAGTCTCCCTTGAGTAAAGCAACAATAATAATCAGATAAGCCTCTAGCAACCACAAAAATATCAACAGCACCAAAGAGCAGCAGAAGTAGTTCATTCCCAATATTGAATTAGGTGAAGTTGAACTCTTTGAAACAACTGAGTACCTCCTTGGGAAATTGTGTCATCTTGATCCCTGGATCCTGGAATCCAGCACCTGGCATTTGGACAGCCACAAAGTTGGTGCTGGAAGTCGACTGAGATAAAGGGGTGTAATGATAGAAGTTCCAGAAGTGCTTACCAGACTCGATAGACAGACATTTACTGAGCATTTACTATGAGGATGTGATGTTATATATTCGAGGGCTAAAAAGCCAAGAGCTCTTATTCCACCAGGGGAACTGACATTTATTGAGGGCCTTCCCTGTGTCCAGACGCTCTGTGGGATGCATTTTTGTCTGTTAGCTCTTTTAAGGATCCCAACAACTTATGTAAGAGAAAATAGTGATGAAAGGTGGGCCCCTGGAATACATGTTAGGGCCAAGACCTCTACTTTTGGCTTGTATTTTTCCTTCATGTTGCTATGGAAGTGCCCGGTTGCACCAGCAGTAGGGGTTCGGAGTGACTACAGATGGAGCCTCAGAGAGGTGAAAAGCGACAACTCTTTGGGCTTTTAGAGATACCATCTCACTTAATTCTCACAGATACCCATTTCAGAGATGAAGAAACTGAGCCTCAAGGAGGTTGGGGACTCACCCAGTATCACACTGCTTCAATAGCTATGCAACGCTGGTCACAGATGAGTCTGTATTTAATCCTCTACCTTGCACTATGATGGAGATATGGCCCTGTTCCTCTGCCTGGGGGAAGCCAGGCCCTTCGTCTTTACTGCCCCGCCTGTTCGAGGGTGCATCAGTGACCACCCCACAGACTGTGCAGCACCTCTGGGTTTCTGCTTCACAGCTGGATGGCCTTGAGAAAGGCCCTTGACATTCTGGTTCTGAGTCACTTGATTGCAAAACAGGAATGGTGATACCTGCTTAGAATCTCAATTCTGTCACCCGCTAGCTTTGTTTCCTTGGACTTGAGTTTCCACGTCTATAAAATGGGATGAAATAATATTGGATGGGTCAAATTAGCAAAGGCATGTGAAAGTGTCCTCCGAAATCCTAGCTCATAGTTGACACTAATAAACAGTTCATTTCTCCCTTGTTTTAGGCAACCAGGCTTTCAGAGAACTCACCAGAACTCTCCGGGAATATTGGGGCTGAGGATGTCCTTCTCATCCTGTTCCTCCTCTTGTCACTACATTCTGGATGTCTTTGTTTCTTATCTTCACTGTGGACCTCAGCATTGATCAGGCAAGGGGGAAAGTGAAGCCATAAAGAGAAGTCTTGGAGTTCGCTGGGCCCCCAGGGAGGAAGGGGGTGGGCAGGTCTCATTCTATTTGTACAGGTGCATTGTAATGCTGCCTGTGGTGTGAACATTTTCCACTTCATTACTCCTGGCCATGGCCCAGGCCCCGGCTGCTCCCCTGGTCCCTGCCTTGGTTTAATTTCAGCGGTTCCTGGCCTTTGGAAGGCAGCAGTAACAGAAAGGAAAACAGATGAGGTCGCCATAAACATTTCTGCACGTTGCCCAACCAGGGCAGATGGATACACTTGTGCAGCAGGAGCTTGGCTGGCTTGGCTGGGGCCATGGGTACCCCCATGAAAACACCTCAATCCCCAACGGCTCCTGTCTGCTGAGGCCAATCTTTCTAACTAGAGCTGGTTTAATGTATAAGTATGGGTCATAACAGATACCCATGGTTCCAGGACACTGTCAGCACAGTTTGTAAAAGATGGTCGAACTGAACTGAATAAATAAATAATAGCTAGCATGTATTGAGTACTTGCTATGTGTTAGGTGCTGTTCTAAGCACTTGAGATGGATCCTGGAGTGAGGTATATGCTCTTATTATCCTTATTTTGCAGGTGAGGAAACTGAGGCACACAGCATGGTTTGTAAGCAGTGGAGCCAGATTTTGTCTCTGACAGTCTGACTTTAGACTCTGCATTTTAACTACCCTGCTCTCTTGCCTCCCGATACAACACATTCTATGTGCTTCTATTCTGATGATGAGAAACCTTGAGGCATCTGTTGTAGAGTTAGTGATATGACTTAGACCCATTGACTCCCAGAATTGAGTTGGACCATAGGTGATAAAGCTCAGTGACCATTAGATGCTGGGATTCCTCACAGACATCATCCAGACTGTACTTACATACCTCCATTGATGGGAAGCTCATCACTATATAAGGTATCCTGTCACACTGCATGACTCTTTAAATCAATGTTAGTGCTGATGACTATGTGCAAAACAAAGCTTTTTTCCAGTCATGTTGGTTATCTGTAAAAGAGATAATTCAACCAACTGTTCCTAGCAGAGTGCCTAGAACAGTGTGGGTGCTCAGTAAATCTTTATTTCTTTCCTCCTTTTCTCTTTGTCTTTCACACATTAAGAAGAAAAGAAAGAAATTATTTACTGACCATGCTGCCAGGAGGGTATATTTATAAAACAATATTAAGTACATGCCTCATTTGAAAACGGAGAGGTTTTGTAGGGCAGGGAGAGTCAAATCTCACCTTTCCTTTTATCCTTTCCCAAATGGTTTGTGAATGGTTTGTGAATGTTTTTTTCTTCCTTTCCCAAATGGTTTGTGAATCCACATGTGCCACACACTTGCTAGTCATGGGGCTGCAGAGTGGAATAGAATGCAGTCCCTGCCTGTAGGGAGGTCCCATGTACAAAGACAAGGATAGGAGCCTGCCATGTCAATGACCTGCAGTTAGAGCTACATGCAAATGCTAAGGTAAGCCAGCAGTCGGAGGACTGGCTCACTCACGTTCACCAAGGCATGTTCTCCAAGACCCACTGGGCAATATTTTTCCCACCTCCTGGTAAACATGTTCTATATAATTGAAAGAAATGTTTGCATTTGAAACTGGCTTAAAATTATCCCCAAACATATAATTTTAACAATTGAGGGGCCATGTCATGACAGAAGATACAACAAGGATTGAGATTCGTCCCAAGCCTCTCATCTACTCAAGGGCATTGCTCCCAGAACAGACCCTTCCTTCTCTCTCCCACCTCATCAATGTCTCCCTCTAGTAGGCCATTCTTGTCAGCACACAAACATGCCGTGAAGTCAGCCATCTTTAAACAGAAACCCTCCATTTGATCCCGTCTGCCCCTCAGTTCTCTGTTCCTCTTTCCAGAAAAACTCTCCAAAGTGTTGAATCTATTTGTAGTCCTTGCTTGCTCTCCTCCTGTTGTCTCTCATACCCACTCAGCCATGCTCTTGCCCTCACCATGTCACTGAAACAGATATTGTCAAGGTCACACTTTGCCATCTCTACAGATGGGAAATTCTGCCAAATCCCAAGGCCAATCCCCAGTCTCTCCCCTAACTTACCACTGATTTCACCCTTTCTTGAGACACTTCCTTCACTCAGCTGCCAGGACTGGAATCCCTGGATTTTCTTCCTCTCTTAAGGGGTCCCTCCTGCACAGCTTTCTTGCTGGGTCCTCTTCCTCTTTAGTAGCTCTAGCCATTGGGATTCTCCATAGGTTGGTCCTCTCCTGTATCCCCACTCACTGTCTTGGGGATTTCAATCCAGGCCTATGTCTCCCATAAATAGCATATGTTCTGATGAATGGCCATTGAATATCTCCTGATTGCCGCTCTCCAGCTTCTCTGCCTCTCCCATCATGTCTCAAAGGTACTCTATCCAAAACAAGCTGTTCATTATCAGCCTGCCCCCAACCTGCTCCTATCCCAGGATTTTCCATCTCTGGAAATGGCAACTTCATACTGCCGGTTACTCAGTCCAAAAGCTGTGGAGTCATCAATGACTCTTCTTGCTGACACCTCACCTCCAACCATCAGCAAATCCTGTTGCCTGTCCTTGGGAAATAGTTCCAGCATCTGTCAGTTCTCCATCTCACAATTACCACTTCCTGAGCCACCATTCTTTCTTGCATTGTTTCATTAGCCTCCTAACTGGTTCTCCCGTCCATCCTTGCTGCCCTTCAGACCAATGCTCATGTGGGAAAGAGGGATGCCAAGTCACATCATGTCACTCCTTGGCCCAAAGCCCTTCAATGGCTCCAGTCTCACTCAGGGTAAAATCCAAAGTTCATTCCACCCCCCAACCAGGCCCTCGTGAGCTGGAGCTCTCACTTCTCTGGCTTCATGCCCTGCAGATCTCCTCATCTTTCTCCTTGCTCTAGCCACACTGGTGTACTGGCTATTCACAGGCAGGCAGAGACACTGTTTCTGCCTCAGTGTCTCAAGACTCACTCCTCCTCCTCCTACCTGGGTACCCTTCCACCATGGTATCCACGTGGCTAGCTCCTCCCTCCTCTCAGGTCTCCATCGAAAAGACTTTCCAGATGACTATAGAAAATAGCATTCCACATCACTCTTTACTTCAAGGTTTTTTTCCTTGAAAAAAAGTACTTTTACTTTTACTTACTGCTTATTTTTTCTCCGTAGTGCTTATCACTACCAGAGATAGTAGGTATTTATGTGATGGCTAATAACCTGCTGCCTTCCTCTAGAACGTTAGTTCCTTACCGGAAATTTGTTTTGTTCACTGCTTTAGCCTCAGTGCCTAGAACAATATTGGCACCTTGTAGCTACTCAAAAGAAAAAATTTTTTTGAAAGAATATATTAGAAAATGATGCCTTGCCCTTCTAGACTCAGCAGATAAGAAAATCCAATGAGATGAGGATCATGAAATCATGTTATAATGAAGACATCATATATAAAATCAGTGGAGAGATCAGTTCTTCCCAGTTGTGTCCAAATTGGTAAATTTGTCTTAGATGTGAAAGAACATTATCAAAGAACATGGGGTCTTGGTCATTTTTCAGGGCTTTCTTTGGAGTAGCTCCATATGAAGAAGGGGGAGAAATAAACCATTATAGTATGATCGCTCCACACTGGGAGCCAGGACATGGGTATGATCCAACTACATTTCACACAGCTCCACCTGGTAGACTCTATGAGTTCCCTGAGGGCAACAGCCGTGTGTTTTTAGCTTTGCAATTTAGCTCAGGGTAGACATCAATAAGAGTTTACTGAGTTGAGAATTGGGCTTAATTGATTTATTTTATTTTATTTTATTTTATTTTATTTTATTTTATGTTATTTTATTTTATTTTATTATTTTATTTTATTTTATTATTTTATTTTATTATTTTGTTTTATTTTATTATTTTATTTTATTTTATTATTTTATTTTATTATTTTATTTTATTATTTTGTTTTATTTTATTATTTTATTTTATTTTATTATTTTGTTTTATTTTGTTTTATTTTATTTTATTTTATTTTATTTTATTTTATTCTATTTAGCTGAGGAAAGGGCTCAGTGACCATAAATGACTTACCCAAGGTCACACACGTAGTCACTGGTGTTACTTCCAGTGACAGAACCATGCTGCAAAAGCGCTGCAGATAACACGAGGCTGCCCAACCTGATCTGAGTCTCTTAAAACCTGCCCTGGAATTCTGGTGCCGCCTTTGCACACACAGCTTTCGTTAGCGCCATCGGCAGGCTGTGTGCTGACAGCATAATGGCTTCTCTTTAATGCCCTTTGAAAGGAGGCTGGAAAACTTCAGTAGAGAAGCGGGGAGAGGTCCAGGGGAAAGCCTTCTCCCAGTCACGGGTGACTCTGCAGCACCTCCCAAGTTTCGATGTGCAGTTTCAAGGTTTCTGTATGGCCAATGGGGTTGCTATGGAGATACAGAAACAAATATTTGGAGGAGGCCGGTGACACCTCCCTGTCCCCCCCACCCCCACCCCGCACCCCCCGCCCCTGACCAAGCCTAGTAAAGAATGTTTGGGACAAGGCCCCTGCCCATCAGGCTGCTGTTCGCAGCTGAATGCAGCCTTTGTGACCAGCCTCCTGGCCTGCCACCAGGCTCCAAAGAGGTGACTCGGCCCAGATCTTTCTAAATAGTGTTTGTGTTTTAGTTGTCCACAGGAGGGGGGAAAAAGCTCTACAGAACTCTAAGAAAACCATGCAGCTTATGGCTGACTGTCAAGACGAAAATGATGTCATTCAGGAGAGCCCTGCAAGGCTGCAGCAGAGACAACGCGAGTTACCACTCACTGAGCACTGGTAAAGGCAGGGAACGCTGCCCTCCTAGGGGCTGCAGCCCCGTGCCTGGGGAAGCCTGTGCCATCACTCCCAGCTTACAGATGAGGACGTTAATGCTCGTGGAAGGGACACAAGGGGCTTCGGGTAATCACGCTGGCACGTGGTGCTGCCGATGCTGAATGTCCCAGCATTATAATTACTACTGGCATTATTGCAAAGTTCCCTAGATTTCTGTGGCACGATGGCTGGCAACTTGGTGGAGCCTCTCCCCGTGCACTTATGTGGAGTCAGTCTTGAGAGAAAAGGAACAGTGACACAGAGAAATTAAGCCCTAGCTAGGAGTTAACCATTTATTCATGGGAACTTGATACGCCTGCTTATCACTGCAGGCCGGGCGTTGTGTGATCTTACTAGAATGTGCAAGCCCATGGCTTCCCGTCTGGCTTCAGTTTCTGTGTTGGGGAGGAAGAGGTGGTGGGGGAAACTTAACAGCAGGTGTTATTTCGAGGGCTAGAAAGGTCCCATTGTCTCCTCTGCAATAAACTGCCTGGTTTTCACCTGCTGACAAATCACAAATTCGCTTACCATTAAAATTCTGGGTCATTACTTCATTAGTTTAACAAGTCTTTATTAAATGCCTACTGAGGGTCAGGCACCGGGCTAGGTATTGGGGATAGAGAGATGAATAATATTTGTTTAACAAGTATTTATTGAGTGTCTGTTCTGTGCTACGTACTATGTTAGACCCTGGGGATACCACTCATTCCGTCTCCTCAAGGGAATTGCTTGCAGCTAAGTCAAGTAAACAGACACTTGCATGGGAAGGATTACCTCTTCACTTGTAAGTACAGGGCATTAGGGGAGCACCTATCAAGGGCATTTAAAATTAGTCTCAACCAGGACTTTCCCCTTCAGTAGCTCCCAGCCCCCTATGGCTATTGAACACTTAAAATGTGCCTCGTCTGAACTGAGATAGTTTGCAAATGTGAAACACAGACTGGATTTCAGAGTCTTAGTATGAAAAATAGAAGGTAAAATATCTCATTGGCAATTTAAATTGATTGCATGTTGAAATGATCATGTTTTGGATATATTGAGTTAAATAGAATATATTATCAAAATTAATTTCTCATGTTTTTCACGATGTCATTTAAGCTGCCACAAACTTATGAGGTAGATATTTTATTCTTATCTCCATTTAACTGATAGAGAATGGGCTTACAATGATAAAGGGACTTGCCCAAGGTCATATGACTTAGACTAATTGATTTTCCCAAGATCATACAACTGGACCTTCCCTCAGAGAAAGCCCACTGATTACCTGGTTTAGAAATTGTGTCATTAAGTTGTATTCTCTCCATGTGTATTAATCTCTACAGAGGGTCCGAAAGTATGTCAGAAGCATGAGACATTTCCAATCATGAATCGGTTTTAGGGAGCAAGGCAGATACATCCTGAAAGCAAAACACTCGTACCTATGTCAGAAGATGACTGGTGATCCCCAAATAACGGTTGTCCCTTTCCTCATTGGTAAGAGAAACCCTGGGTTTTAGTTGGGCCTGTGGATGCTGGAGACGAAGTCAGTATTGTCTGACCTCCATTATAGCTAGGTGTTGCCATGTGACTAAGTTCTTGTTCATGGAATGTGAGTGGAAGTGGTGCATGAGACTTCTGGGAAGTGTGCTTCCCTGCAGAGCACATGCCTTCTGTCCTGTTATTCCTCCTTCTTGCTGGAGGGAGCTGCCATCTTGGGTAAGAAGGTAGAAACTGTGCATGGAGGATGCAGAGCAACAAGATAGAAGGAACCTGGGCTTCTGCCACTGAGGAGTGTGATCACTTCCCTCTGGGCTTCAGTTATATATGAAAGGATTCAACCTCATGATGATAATGAGTTTTCTGTTATATACGGCTGATCATAATTCTAATAACACCACGTATCAAAATTTTCTCCAGGTATGTTAGAAATGACATGGTTACAGTAGAATGATCCCTGGAGTCAGAAAAGCCCATGCCTGGATTCTTCTCGGGATGTGTGATTTAAAAAAAATGTATGAGTCCATATTTTAAATAAACTGATTTATTTTTTGAAAAAGAAATACATGCAAGTGATTAAAGCTAATTCAAACAAAATGTTTAATGATGAAAATTTAGGTAGCCTCTTTGTGCTTCTGTTTCTTCCTCTATAAATGAGACTAACAACACTTAATGTGAGTGTGTGTGCATGTGTGGGCATAGCAACGAGCACAGGACTGGCACACAGCAAGTGCTCGATAAATCTTGCTTTCTATCCCATGGCTCAGTATGTGTCAGATGCCACACAGAGAGCTAGAGGTGCACAAGAAATAGTCCCCTGTCTTGGGGATGATCACAGTAGAATTGATGAGCCCTGTAGGAAAACATAATATCCAGCAATATATGCGCCTCCAAAAGGTGCAAAGGACATGCTGAGTATGAGCTAAAGTTATGGAGCAACTTGGGAGTCAGGCAGACTGACATTTGAGCCTCAAGAGGTGTGTGAGTATGGACAAGCTAGGTCTCCTTCCTGAATCTCAGTCTCCACATTGAGAAAAAGGGAATGATAATAGTCATTATCATGTAAGATTGTTGGAAGTGTCAAATTAAAGGAAGCATGTTAAAATACTAATCATTATGACTTAGACAAAAGAAATATTCAATGCTAGCATTACATAATTTGGGGCTGAGGAGATCAGGGAATGCTTCCAGATTTTAAGCTCAGATTTGAAAGATGAGTAAAACAAGGGAAGGGCCTCCAAGGTGAAAGAAAGTGTAATAGTAAGGGCAAAGAGGAGGAAGAGTGAATGGCAACTCCAAGCAATAGCAATATGTTTATCAGGCTAAGGTGAAGGATTCAAGGGAGTATAGAGAAGAAGACTAAACATACATTGAGGGTTGATTAAGAGGGCCTTGAATGCACAGTTGGAGGCTGTGACTTTATTCTCTACAAACTAGGGAGCGATTAAAGATCTTTTGAACATAAGCACAAGATAGTCCTAATGTGTGACTACAGTAGGTTCATTCATTTCTTAGAAGGAAAGGTAGTGGAGTGGACACTGGGAGTCCAGTCAAGACAAAAAAGCAATGAGGGTGAAAAGTAGGGTGTTGGTACTGGGAATGGAGAGGAAGGAATGCTTCTGAGTTAGAGCCCACCGGGCATAGTGACTGGTTAGGTGTTGTCCTTTAGACGCTCTTGCGTGCAAGAGAAGCAGACCTGGTGTGACGTCTCTATACCCACCCCATCCTCACCTGCTCCCAGGAGGGATTTCCCAGGTGTTGTGCTTAGCTGGCCTCAGGGATCCCCGGGCATACCTGTCCAACAGGACAGCTCTGCTTTCTCCTCAGGTCCCAGGTTCACCTTGGCCCATGACTCAGTGTGAGAGACTGATGGATTCTCTCTGACCCATAGAGAAGGGTGAGTCATGACCAGGACAGCAGTGTTACCCCATCCAAGACAGAGTGGCATCTGTTGTGGAATCTAGTAGAAAGGTCATCAGAACAGCTCGGAAGATGTCTGGCTCAGTCACTGATTGCTGGAAAGCTCCTTGAACTCTGTACCCTGTTTTTTTCCATCTATAAAATGGGTGTAGTTCTCTGGGGTCAGGGGGCATAAGATTAGAGAACAAATTCTTCCATCAGTTCACTCAACCAGCGTTGACTGGGACCTGCTCTGTGCTGATGTGCTGGGGACAAGGAATGACTGAGACATACGCCCTCCCTCAGATTCTAATGGGGAAACAAGTAAATAGAAGCACTAGTGTGCCATTCAACTTCCAATGTATAGTTTCATGTTTACTAACTCACTTGAGTCATCTCATGTGAGGTAGAAACATATTATACCCATTTTATAGATAAGGAAACTGAGGGCAACTGAGGCAGAGTGATTTACCCTTCCTGGTGTTCCCACATGACCTTGGACATGATTCCACCACAGTCTTTAAGCATGCTTTATTAGGGATGGAATTTCAAATGTTTATTCCGCCCTGAAACTTTAAGCTCTCTACAGGCAGGGCTAACTTCTCATAAGCCTGTTGACCATGAGTATCTAGCCCCAGCTTGGCACATAGTGACAGAGGGCTGCCTGGCAGAGGATGTAGTGGGGGGAATGCAGCTAAAAGTTACAGAGTGTTGGCCAAGTGTGGGCTTGGCTCTTCACTTTACATTTATTGGTTAATCTCCTATAAAAACTCAGCACTGTGGGTATTCTTATCTCTGTTTGGTAGGAAATGTGCCAGAGGCTGATTTAAGGGATTTGCCCAAGGTCACATTGAGAGTAATCTGAAAATATTCCCGCTCAGACATGGGCAGGGAGATGATGTTTGTTGGTGGGTGGGGTGATGGAGAAGTGGGTGGGACACTCAGTAGTACAAACCCAGAACCGGAGAAGTTCCTGCAGAGCATTTAGCTGTTCCCCAGAAGTATCTCTATGCTCCAGGACCCAATCCTGCTCTCCAGCTTCTATAAGCGTCGATGTTTTCTCTACTAAAGCAGTTACCTGCCCTGCCGACTCTCTGTGAACACTTCTGAATAGATGCTCTCAAGGGAGAACAAAGGCATGAAGAACTCATCACCAATGCTGAGCTCCCACTACATACCCAGGCACTGGGCCAAGCCATTCGCTTATGCTTTCTCTTCATTCTCACAACATCACAAGGAAGGAAGTACCATTGTGGCCCCAGTTTTACAGCGAGAAATTGAGGCTTGAAGATGGTGGGACTCAGCCTGAAGTCACAAAGTTGGCAAGTGACCCCAGGCCTGTTGGGTTCCAAAGCCTGAACTACCAACCACTACTTTATTTATTTATTTTTTAAAATTTACATCCAAATTAGTTAGCACATAGTGCAACAGTGATTTCAGGAGTAGATTCCTTGATGCCCTTACCCATTTAGCCCATCCCCCCTCCCACACCCCCTCCAGTAACTCTCTGTTCTTCATATTTAAGAGTCTCTTATGTTTTGTCCCCCTCCCTGTTTTTATATTATTTTTGCTTCCCTTCCCTTATGTTCATCTGTTTTATACCTTAAAGTCCTCATATGAGTGAAGTCATATATTTGTCTTTCTCTGACTAATTTTGCTTAGCATAATACCCTCCAGTTCCATCCACATAGTTGCAAATGGCAAGATTTCACTCTTTTCGATTGCTGAGTAATACTCCATTGTATATATGTATACCGTATCTTCTTTATCCATTCATCCGTTGATGGACATTTGGGTTCTTTCCATACTTTACCAACCACTACTTTAAAATCAACACATGTGCAAATGGATTATGGCCCATTGTGACCTTGGGCAAATCCACCACAGTGGTGTTTGCTCCTCAGATAGGGGTATTTTCCAGCTTCCACTTACTGATCTGACTTGTTATGAAGTAGCCCTCTGCCCACTGTCTCCCTTAGCATGGTCAGAGAGCATGTGCCAGTCCCCTACTGGATCCAGCTATCTTTGGGACGTTGAAGGCCAAATTTGAGGGTATGGATTAGCCCCAAACCTGAAGTCTTCTCCATGGTAACTGCTGAAAAAAAATCTCTCAAGAATCTCAGCATAATGTGGCCAGGGAGAGGTCTTAAGAAATCAGGCCAAATAGAGGAAAGAACAATGGATAGGAAATCAGGGCACGATAGCGTTGTGAGTCAGCAGTGCGGAGGTGGCTGCCAAAAGAGATAATGTAAGCTTTGGTTGTATCACTAGGGGCATAGTGTCAACTAAGTAAGGTGACATTGCACTTTCTCCGTGGTCAGGCTAAAGCTGGAATGTGGGGTTAAGGTCCGGTTCCACATTTTAGATGGTCATAGTCAACCTGGAACTGGTCCAAAAGCTCAGCACCAGAACATAGAATGGAATGATGTTGTCTTCCTCGTATAGGCTGAAGGACACGCATTTCTTCTTCCCGAGGAAGGGAAGTGGTGAGGAAGCTGGGAAGAGTGGGCTGTCTGGTTTCCCTAAGTGAGGCCACAGATTTCTTCTACTGACTCTGCAGGGGAAAATGAGACTCAAGTGAGGAGCTAACAGGAAGCTAGAGTTAGATTCAAATGGAATGATGCCTTTCTACTGGCTAGAAAGGAAGCCAAATAAGGAAATAGTTTTGAAGGGGGGAAAAAAAAACAATGAAAAAACTCAAGGAACCTTCTCCCTCTCCTCTGTGTGACCCTGCCCAAATCACCTCATTTTCCTGAGCCTCAGTCTCCTTGCCCGGAAGGTGTGGGTGATGGTCACTGGAGAATCCAACCACATGCAGGAGTATGGGAGCAGGGCCAGTGATCCTCATGCACATGGCTCAGACTGAGACCACTGGGATTTAAACTGCAGTTTGGGTGAACTTGCTGCCCTGTTTGAACTCCTCTGGGCCTAGTTGCCTCATGTGGAAAAACAGGTTACTATGTGTAAAGCACTCAGAACTGAACCTGACGATACGGTCAGCCATCATCATCATCATCATCATCATCATGGTGGCCATCACTCTCTCTGTATGAAAGTGACCGTTGTGGTATCTAGAATATAATAGATGTTCAAAGAACGCTTCCCCTTTCTCTCCTCCCTCTGCCCCTTCCCCCAGGGAACCCCACCATTGTGTCACTGGTATCCTGGGTTCTTCTAATCCCCAGACTTCTGGAGAATGTTTCCAAATAGTACAACAGCCATTTACATCGGATTCAAAGGCAGCTACCAACCTCCATCTAAATACTTTTTTAGTGAAAAAAAGAAGCAAAGCAAGGAGAAAGCAAACCCCTTACTTTTAAGAGTGTCCCATTGTTAACAGAGTACTACCTCTGCTGCCTCTTTCCTTCATTAGTACATG